>NC_138776.1:134926684-135279184 GCF_965119305.1 Pelophylax lessonae
TATACATTACCATTTCTGATATAGAATATATTTTATTTTTCAGGGAAGAATCAGCTGCTCTGGACATTTACTTGTACAGTCAGCTCCAATACGTCCTCGTTCAATTCCTACTGTACTGGCCCACAGGTAATGTCTTTAATACAAACTCCTGTCATTAATAATCACTTTTCACACTAACCTATCAAACTGGAATGCTCACGGTTCACAAGCACAGTACATATTACCTGTGTAGCTCGTCCTACTATTCCCAATCCCAAATGGGCAACCATTGTATTAGGGGTACTATAAAATAATGCACAGAAAACTTGTCAGAGGCACAGGCATGAGGCCCTGTTCACACTTGAGCGTATTTAAGCTCATAAAACGCTCTTCTCTGAAGTCTCAAAATGCCAAATAAGCAAAATCCCATTCATTTCAATGGCCCCAGTTCACATCTGAGCATTTTGTCTCCAGAAGAAAAACGCCTGAAGGCTCACAACAGCAGCCATAACAGAAACTTTGCCTGGGAGAGCAGCGTGCCCTGCAGGCTGGATTAAACCTCTCTGGGAAAAGACCCTGTGCTCAGTGTACTCACAGAATATATCAATGTCCCAGCATGCCATCAAAGCCTGCCTGTAAGGGATAAGCCAGGGCTGTATCCATATTCATGCTGCCATCTGCATAGCTCCACACCTATCATCCAGAAACTTCTCAAGTTCCCTGGATACAGAGGAAGCTATAGACCAGGTGAAAAAAGATCTGCTGCTCCAGGTGAGATGAATGAGACCGATTGAACCTCCACATGAGTGCCAGTCCCAACTTGCCTGCGTAAACAATATCAAGTTAACAAGAAACAGCTGCACATCACTGGAGTTCCAAATGCCTTTATTGGTAATGATTAGGCACAGTTGCAAATGCATCTACCTGGACTAGTTGGTGTTTTGTTGTGCCACCTTGGATATCTTAATAAAGGCATTTGGAACTCCACTAAGCTATAGACCAGACTAGCAGCAGCTGAACACACTGGGTAGACCTGACTAGCAGATTGTAGCTTCACTGAGTACAGTAAGGAAATTATGCTTTTACCTAACAAACAATTAAAGCCACATTGACTACATTGTGGCAAAACACAGCCTAAATCTACCTATCTAAGTCCTAGCACATATCTAGGAGGGTTCTACATACATAAATATACAGTGCAAGAATATACACTTCAGATAAACTGAAGGAACAGAAACAGGCTCCAAGTACAAACAGGAGAGAGCTTTGGTGGACTATTAAGATTTACAAAACCTCAGACTAGAACTGCATTAACAGGGATTGTATTGAGGTAAGCAGGTTGGCATACATGGTGTGTGTGGAAACGAATGGAGACCAATGGAGCTTAAACACAGGTAAGAGACCATGAAAGGGTTATAGAACAAGAATCAACTGGCTATCGGGGTGGTAGAGAACTGCCAGGAAAGGCTCAAGCCTAAAAAGAAGTGGAGGGCAAGTATGGGGGCAATAGTGTGTTAGGGACACAGGAATGGCATTGAAGGTAGGGCCAGGGTAAGGAGTGGAGTAGGGAGAGCAAGGTACAGGAAAAAGGGTCACATATACTGTGGAATTTTGCCAATTTATCTTTTTTGTATTGATGTAAGTTTTTTGTAGCACATATACTGTAGGTGTACATTCGGGAGAGAGGCCTATTTTTTCCAGGCTTTCCCAAGTGTTTGCTTGGCTGCTGTAAACATCTTAAATTAGATGGGTTTCAGGGGCTAAGCATCCCAAGGACGACCCAGCTGTGATGCTATGAGTAAGTAAACATGGGACAGAACCTTCTGCTAATAGGGAAGTCCCAGCATGTGCTCATTAAGGTACCATTCCATCAATACCTTTAAATTAGTTTCCTGGTGCCTGGAGGGCATGAGGCTGTGGGGGCCCATATTTCACTCCAGCCTTCCCTGGGGAGAGGTGTGCCAAGTTTCTTTTCCCTGTAGATCAAGGAGATGATTTTAAGGGCAAATTGGTTGTTTTTACAAATTGATTTTCAGGGAAAAAGCAAAGGGCAAGGGGGGGGGTGCAAGAAAGAATTTGATTTCTTTAAGAGGTAGGGGAAGTAATTCTTAATATGAAAATATTTAAAATTAAATTAATTATAGTGAGTGAATTATTTATAATTTTAGGGTAACACTCCCTTTATGCCACCAATGTGTAGGTGGTGTGCAGCGTGGTGCAATGACAATAATTCACACAGATGGTATTTCTCATGGATGGGCAAAGAATGGGATAGGATCGGCTTAGGAGAATATTTTCTCATTGCTGTAGGAAGCCATAGTAGATTAATTATAATTACATCAAATGAAACAGTGTATCACCATTAGTGCATACATGTACTAGACAATAAATAGTGAATAATATTGATCCAATAATTATAACAATAGTATTGCACTTCATAAAATGTGAAAAAAAGTGACTTCCTCTTTACAAATCTTCAAGCCTCTTCCCCATTGGAAGGTTTCCCATCTTTCAGAGCAACACTAATGTGGCTAAATAGAGTCTGATATTTGTTTCTGTACATGAGTATAAACAGGCTTACATGTTAAAGAAAGTGCAAATGTAGTGATAATGTGTAAAGTGCATTGATGATGTGTAAAAAGTGCTGAAATGTGTAAAGTGCATTGATGATGTGTAAAGTGCTGAAACGAAAAGCAAACACTTATCTTCAATCTACTAGTGTCAGAAGGGGAAAGGGATAGAAATATGATTGCCTGTCATGCATAACTGCTGTACTACTTCTGCTGGTACATAAACAAATAGTTTACACAGGACAGTAATATGGGAACTTCAATCTTTGACTTGTTGTTTTTGAAGGTTAAGACACTTGCAAAGCACATGCTTGCTCTGCAGAGCAATTCATTACATAGTGAAGCCTGAATCAGATTGACAGACCTAAAACATGTAACTTCAAAAACAAGTCAGCAATGGCAGCTCCCATATTTCTGTCTGATACATAAAGGTGCTTATGTACTTATAGATCATCCATGGAGTGCACTCAAACCTACAGTATATAGTTGCCAAGATGGTGGAAAGAAATGCAATCAATCATTTAGTCAGTCCTCTAACAATATGGGTTGTCAGCACTGACTGCCATATCTGTCTCCTTCAACCATCCCCATCTCAAAGTAAGGAGGGTTAGAACCTTGTGAGTGTTTATTTTTTTTGTGTGAGCGTTATGCAAAGAACACTCCGAAGGACACTGCAGGCTTGACAGGGGTGTCAAACTAAATTTCATCGCAGGCTGCATTATTAATATGGTTGTCCTCAAAGGGCCAGTCGTATCTGTAAGACTATATAAATGTACTCCTTGTGCCACAGCCAGGAAGAAGCAGGGCCAAAGCTGGGAAGCAGAAAGTGCAGGGTCTGGAAGCGGATCAGAGGAGGGCTGATGTCAACTGCTGGAGTCTGCCGAATTCTGAGACCTAGGGAGATGGAGACAAGAGAGTGCTGCAGCTGCATAGAGAGCACAGGATCTTTAGAAGGAGTTCGGTCTTCTTCTCTGCTGCCGACTGCTGAGACAGACGGCCGGGGGGGAGGGGGGGTTAGAGACAAGCTTCTCTGCAGCTGAATAGAGAAGTGCAGAATCTGGTGGAGGAGTTCTGTCCTCTTCTCTGCCTCCAATTGCTGGGGCAAGGTGGGGTCAGAGATAAGGGGGGTGTTGTAGCTGCAGCAGAGGTGCGAGGGCCACAATAAATAGCCTGAAGGGCTGGATTTGGCCCACAAGACTTGTGTTTGACACATGGGAATTAGAGCAATTACCTGTGGAGAGCTTATTCCACTGTACATTATAAATAGGGCCCTAAGTGGTCAAAGAAACTCTACACATTTATCTAATAAAATTTTTTATCTTGTTATCAAGGAATATATGCATCTATTTTATTAAGATTACTTATCCCTTGTGTAGGGTGCGGCCGCGTCAGACAGAAGTGGAAAGTGAATCTGTACAGGAAAGATTTTTCCGGCCATACTTTCTCCAAGCTCCTGGAGATATGGTGGCACATGAAGGGCGGTTATGCAGGTTAGACTGTAAGGTAAGAAATATAGAGATCTACTAAATAGTATTCTATTAAATGTCCTTCCTATACTAATTCAAAGAAAGGAATTCCAAAATTACTTGTTTTAACAGGTGAGTGGTCTACCGCCACCAGACATTATGTGGCTTCTTAATGGAATACCCGTCTCACCAGATGGCAGTCACAGAATGCTGGTCAGAGAGAATGGAATTCACTCACTTCTCATTGATCCTCTCTCACAAGCTGATGCCGGAACATACACCTGCATTGCCACTAATAAGACAGGACAAAACTCATTCAGCTTGGAGCTGAGTGTGATGGGTAAGATTGCATGTGATATGTTATTTTATATCTAGATTGACCAGTAGGCAAGCACTGGAAGGCATTACCGGTAACTTGCTAAAAAACAAAAAACAAAATCATTGATAACTACAAGTCAGATTTTATCTACATCATTGAATAAAGTTCAGTAACTGTGGCTTTTGCATGTGCGCTATTTGAAATCAGTACTACAAGCACCGACAGACATGTAGTCTTTCTGATAATTATCCTGAGATTTGTATTTCCTAGGACAGGTCAGAGCATCATGAGCTACAATATTACTTAAATGAAATTAAAGTGGCACTGCCACTTTGCCCATTAAGTGACAGTGCCTGTGTACAAGTACCTCACCCACCTATTGATATTGACCTCTTCAGTGTTTTCCCCACAGTTCCCTCCTCCGTCATAACCAGCACCAAAATACCTGATGTTGGTCGGTGTCAGGTGACATTACCCCATCTGACATGTTGATAGTAACTAGGCCTAGCTATTGACTGCTAGGCCTGAGTACTGCACCATGAGTGGAGGTCACTGGCCCCAACGTGCCAGGAAGCACTTCATTTTTGCTGGCTGGGAGAAAAGTCGTGGGTGGAGAGGAGGCTATCAGAGGCTCAGGGAAAATTTGTCTTTTTATGTAGTGTTAACATTATATTAGGTTTCAGTACCAGGATTTTACCAACGGTAGTGTTTGGCACAGTGCTCCCAAGCACTGCGAGTGATGGTCTTCCCCTTGCCTTTGTATTACAAAATAGCTTGTATACATATATACACTATAGAGAATATTATAGATTATATTTATTTTACAAGAATGAAAATTAATTTTTCCGGTAAGTGATTCATTTCTGCAATACTATAGGTAGATTTTCATTCGGTTTTTAAAATTGACCTATTTAATCTTCCTGCATTTTTTTTCCAATTTTTTTCAGCAAAGGAAGTGCAGAGGCCACCTGTATTTTTGGAGAAGCTGCAGAACTCTGGGGTGCCAGAGGGTCATCCAGTTAGATTGGAGAGTCGAGTTATTGGGATGCCTCCTCCAGTCTTCTACTGGAAGAAAGACAATGAAACCATTCCAGCCCACAAACATAGGATAAGGTATGTACTGACACTGTTTGTTATAATTATCGGTGTTAACTAAGCTGTCGTGTGTGTTATTACAAATATACAGTACTTCTGTAATAACGTCATCTTTGGGAATAAAGTAAGCCACAGAAATTCATATACAGATGCTGTTCAACCAGCAGTTGATAATTTTTACAACTGATTGTTTCATAATTCTATAGCCTAATACAGTACAGTATATCTTTAACATGTATGCTATGAATGAAAGATAGTTTTCTGACACCAGTGAGTCATGAGTGCCTGGAAACGATTACAAATACAACAACAACATTGGCTAAAATATTCCATGATGCCCAATAGAGCTGCATGATTCTGGATAAAATAAGAATTACAATTTTTTTGCTTAGATTAAAGATCACCATTCTCTCGCGATTCTTGGCGTAACATCAACTTTCAGATTATACAAAAAAATTGGGCTAACTTTACTGTTTAGTTTTTTATTTCATCTAAGTGTATTTTTTCCCCAAAAAATTGCGTTTGAATGACTACTGTGCAAATACAGTTTGACATAAAATTTTGCAAAGACCGCCATTTTCTTCTCTAGGGTCTCTTCTAAATAAAATGTATATAATCTTTGGGGGTTCTAAATAAATAATTTTCTAGTAAAAAAAATACTGATTTTAACTTGTAAGCAACAAGTGTCAGAAAAAGGCTTAGTCTTTAAGTAGTTAAACTGACCTAATTTATAGACTGAAGTTCATCCCTTTGATTTCTAAAAGAACAGAAGATAGGTTTCATTTTATCTCTCTTTCAGCGCATGTTGTTGATAAACGATGCGGGCTGCATTTATTTTTTGGAAAGCTGTGAGCAGGGAACAGCTCTGCACTTGTTACATGAATCGTGGAAATGCCAGATTAAGATCCTGAGGAGGGTTGAATCGAGATCGCAATTTTTTATCGATAAATCGTGCAGCTCTAATGGCCAATCAACTTTTCCTCAGGAATGATCGACTAAAGCTGGCTATACGTGGATTGAAGTTTTTCTGGTTCAGCAGGGACTGGCTGATTTTCAGTCCCTATATGGGCAGGGTGGTTGTACAGAAATTGATCTACTGAACGACTTCTGTACAACCGCCTTATTGGAACATTTAACACCGCTTAATCAGCACTATTGACTATAGCATGCAGCACTGCTCAATGTATTTTGATGGCAGGGACGTTTCCTCATTGTCAGAAAGCAATAGCACAGCGGTAGGATTCCTTCAAACACCTCAAATGTGTGGATGGGGTAATTGAGTCCACTTTTTTGTTCAACCCGCTGGTTGAACAAAAAAATGACTAATGTATGGCTGCTTAATGGTGTGTGCTTGTTCCAATGTACATAATAACTTTTAGCGAGATCTTCTAATTTCTAAGGGGGATACAGCTTGCTCCTAAATGCTGTTTTGAAATGAGATGTTCTGTTCACTTTCATTGTGCATAATAATACGACAGATCTCTGTTTCTTACATCCATATACTATGTGATCAAAATATTGGGAGATATCTATTTTTCCTGAGATTTCTTATTATTATGGTTGGGGATGAGAAAATCATTCACTCAGTATTCTTCTATCCAAACAGTGTAAAACGTACCTGACAATACTAAGGTCCTGTTCTAAGTGGTCTGCTAAACATTATGTTTCAGGGGTATGGCATTACATTTGTAAAAAAACATCTATATTTGCTTTATATACTGTAAATGTCCCATTTTATTTTCCACATTGTGAGAAAGATATGTGTTGTTTTTGTCCATTTTGCAGTATGCATCAGGATGCCACGGGGTATGTTTGCCTTCTCATCCAGCCAGCTAAAAAAGAGGACGCAGGGTGGTATACATTGTCAGCAAAGAATGAAGCAGGGATTGTGTCCTGCACTGCTAGACTTGACATATATGGTAGGTTTAAGTGCATGATAATATAGGAAAATAAAAAAAGACGATAACTAACATATATTAGTAAAAATGCAGTATTTTTTTGGACCAGTAAAAATGTACCAAAAAGAGTGTTAGTAGACATTAATATTTTCTGATAGTGTACTAAAAGAGATGCATGTTACGAAAAAACAGTTGTATGTTAGCTGCTCTTGACCATGGAGAGTTGTATGATAGGTGCAAATTATGTTAAATATTGCCATAAAAGCTGCATAGAGAGAAAGGATTCAGTGAGGTCTGGGTGCTACCAGAGAGAGCTACCTGGTGCTTTCATATGTACTACTTTCTCTAAATCTTCACTGTACTATATATTCTCCTGACACCTGATTTACATGACAAATTAAACTAAATATCATAAATAATAGTTAATAAAAAGGGGTTACCAAAGGGACCAGGGACTAGCAGGTCCTAGAGGACCACAAAGAATTCTAAAGAAGTCTTAAAAGAATGGAGGAAATAAAGACAAGCCAGAACAACCATTATATTTCTGTTAATAAATAGGGGGGCTCATTTATTGAAACAACAGAGCAAATGAGACATTGGGACTGATTTACTAAAGTAGTTGAAAACCTTAACTGAACAAATTGTGTGAATATGCATTATAAATATCCAATCATGTGAAAAGCAATTTTGTTTTCACTTGAAATACAAAATCTTGCATAGATGCTTTTCACACACAGATAATTAAACTGAAAATTCACATCATTTTTCAGTAAAGATTCTAAATATCTCTTGTGAATCATCCTTCTGTCTTTCAGTTATCTACTGCAGATTTGACAGCCAAGTGGGAACCAGTATTTAGGTTAATATAGAGACTTCTTATGTCTTTCACTGTAAAGAGATGTTATCAGTATGTTCCTCTTACTCAGGAGTTGGAAGAGATTAACCTCCCTGGCGGTATGATTATGTCAGGAATTACATACCAAAAGCGATACAATTTTTTTCATGGAAATTTGGCGTTATGTATTATAGGCCTACAATTCTTAGTAATTACTGACTTAAACCTAAACAAAACAAGAGTCTAGTAGACATCCCAGATGTGATAAATTTGAAACACAAACGCATGAATTATAATCGAATCAATAATATAATATTATTATATAATATATATAATAAAATTATATTATTGATTCGATTATAATTCATGCGTTATATATTATATATATATATATATATATATGTGTGTGTGTGTATATATATATATATATATATATATATATATATATATATATATATATATATATATATATATATATATATACATACACACACACACACACACACATGTATATATATATATATATATATATATAATTAAAATCGAATAATATAATTTTATATATATATATACGTGTGTATATAGGTATATGTATGTGTGTGCATACATATATGTATATATATATATATATATATATATATATATATATATATATATATATATATACATACATATATATATATATATACACATATATACATATATATATATATATAATATAAAATGTGTTATGTGTTTGTGTTTTGTGCAACGTTTTTTGAATTTCCCTCCCTAGTTCCGCTCCCATGCAGCATTGCTGCTGCAGGGAACGGAACTAGGAAGTCATCACACCGACGGAGGACAGACGAGCGGCGGGACTCTCAGCTGGCGGTCACAGCAATGAGAGATCATCGCTGGATCGCCAGGAGAAGGTAAGAGACACCGCTGCGCTCTCTGCACATTCACCCCGAGCGTGACTGGGGGATACCGATCCTGCACTAAAAAATCCCCCCCGAGTCACGCTCGGGATTACCGCCAGGGGGGTTAAAGCCAGATAGTCACAGCCAATAAAACTAGAAAAAATCCCTCGCGCCACGGGGTTAATTAAATTGGGTTAGCCTAATCTGTGGGGTAAGCTGCTGCCTCAAAAACCAAAAGGTGGATAACTGTGAATAAACAAGTGTAAGCAGCGCTAGATCCTCCCACCTACTACAGACATACAGCTATGTGCATAAATTGCTGTGCAAAAATACTAGGAAAACGGGAATAAGTTATTTAACATCAGTGCAAAATAATAGAAAGTGCTGTGCTTAATCTGTGCTGTAGACAAAATGGATAAATAAAGTAAACATAGGTAAGCTATAAACATTTAAAGTGCAATATAGAAAGTGCATAAATAGTGTTTATATGAGGTTATTACACTGAAAAAATTGCACTTTGCTACAATGTAAGTAGAAAGTGTACAGCTTGTATAACAGTGTAAATTTGCTGTCCCCTCAAAAAAGCTCAACACAATACCAAGACCTTAGATACCAAGCTAGCCCCACCCATTTTAGCATCCATCTGCTCCTGGGTTTACCTATGCAAAACCCAACAATGGAGCGAGAAGGTGATGCCTTTGAGGTTCCCTATTTCCACACTGCAACTTCTAATACCAGACCTCAACCTCACCACTTGGATTGATAAAGGTATTTACCAGCGTGAAGATATAATGGTTGGCCCAACGCTTAAAACATTCCGAACATTAAAGCTGGAATACAACCTTCCCCCCAATGAGCTAAATAAATATGCCCAGATGGCCCATTTAGTGAAAGCCAATAAACAACTACAGTCTACATTGCTATGGAAGTTGATCCAATTCTTCCAGACCTCCAATGACACAACCAAAGGTATTTTAGTTCTATACTTGAGTTTAAAGGAGAAGAATACGTTTGTTAAATCCCCTTGAATGAATGCATGGGAAAAAGATATGGGTGAAGAATACCGAGCAAAACATTGGGTGAAAGCCATGAGTACCACTTATCTATCCACCAAAAGTGCAAACCTTTCCAAATACCCCCTCCCATTGTTGGAGGATGTGTGGTGAATCAGCAACCCTAATTCATATTTTGTGGTCCTATCCAAAACCTCATAATTTTTGGGTACAGATAACTAAAATGGCAACTAAAAATACAGGACTAAACCTAGAACTAACTCCTGGAATGGTGATTCTCTCCCTAGAGTTGCAGCCTATTCCTCTATCCCATAGAACTACTATCTCACATCTATTACTGGCAGCACGCTTAACCATACTTAGACATTGAAAAGACCCAAAACCCCCAGAGGTTGCAGAATTTATCCAAACAACCAACACACATGGTACATATGAGATTCTCTTTTTGTCTAGTGTGGGGAACTACGAGACTACCCTGGACCTATGGAGACCATGGATTGAGTGGTACTCAGATGGCTTTATGCTGTAAACCTTTAGCTGTTTGATACACTTTGCCCATCCCAACATGAAACGATAAATAATGTTCAACTATTTTTAATATTAATCTGACTGGTACGATTACATTTATGTTTTCCCTTTATTCTCTTCACACACCCTAATATATTTCTTTTAAATTGTTTGTCACATTCAACTTTGTTGTTAAAATTCAATAAAAATGTATTTAAATAAAAATAACTCAACACACAGCTATTAAGGTCTAAACCGGTGGCAACAAAAGAGATTTCAGTGAAAATGTCCAAACTGGGCCTAATTAGTCATTTTCCCTCCCTGGTGTCATGTGACTCCCTGGTGTCATGTGACTTAGTATTACAAGGTCTCAGGTATGAATGAGGAGCAGGTGTGTTAAATTTGGTGTTATCGCTCTCACTGTCTCATACTGGTCACTGGAAGTTCAACATGGCACCTCATAGCAAAGAACTCTCTGAGGATCTGAAAAAAAGAATTGTTGTTCTACATAAAGATGGCCTAGGCTATAAGAAGAATGCAAATACCCTGAAACTGAGCTGCAGCATGGTGGCCAAGACCATACAGTGGTTTACAAGGCAGGTTCCACTCCAAAGAAGTTGCGTGCACGTGCTCATCGTCATATCCAGAGGTTGTCTTTGGGAAATAGAAGTATGAGTGCTGCCAGCATTGCTGCAGAGGTTGAAGGGCTGGGGGTTTAGCCTGTCAGTGCTCAGACCATTTGCTGCAAACTGCATCAAACTGCACTCAATCAAATAAAGGAAGCCTCCTCTAAAGATGATGGACAAGAAAGCCCGCTAACAGTTGGCTGAAGACAAGCAGACTAAGGACATGGATTACTGGAGCCATGTCCTGTGGTCTGATGAGACCAAGATAAACTTATTTGGTTCAGATGGTGTCAAGCGTGTGTGGCGGCAACCAGGTGAGGAGTACAAAGACATATGTGTCTTGCCTACAGTCAAGCATGATGGTGGCAGTTTCATGGTCTGGGGCTGCATGAGTGCTTCCGGCACTAGGGAGCTACAGTTCATTGAGGGAACCATGAATGTCAACATGTACTGTGACATACTGAAGCAACGCATGATCTCCTCCCTTCGGAGACTGGGCCGCAGGGCAGTATTCCAACGTGATAATGACCCTAAACACACCTCCAAGATGACCACTGGCTTGCTAAAAATGCTAAGGGTAAAAGTGATGGACTGGTCAAGCATGTCTCCAGATCTAAACCCTATTGAGCATCCGTGGGGCATCCTCAAATGGAAGGTGAAGGAGCGCAAGGTCTCTAACATCCACCAGCTCTGAGATGTCGTTATGGAGGAGTGGAAGTGGACTCCAGTGGCAACCTGTGAAACTTTGGTGAACTCCATGCCCGGTTAAGGCAGTGCTGGAAAATAATGGAGGCCACACAAAATGTTGATACTTTGGGCCCAATTCAGACATTTTCACTTAGGGGTGTACTCACATTTGTTGCCAATGGTTTTGACATTTATGGCTGTGTGTTGAGTTATTTTGAGGGGACAGCAAATATACACTGTTATACAAGCTGTACACTCACTACTTTACATTATAGCAAAGTGTCATTTCTTCAGTGTTGTCACATAAGATATAATAAAATATTTACAAAAATGTGAGGGGTGTACTCACTTTTGTGAGCTACTATATGAATAAGTAGGTTAAGGGCAGATTAGAAAGTGTATCATTTTTAAATTTTTCTCTGAGTCTTCCTTTCCTGGTGACACCACCACCCTCCCATTTTTTGTCCACTGGGACTAGAAGCGGTAGAAGATTCCCCAATGAGGACACAAAGTGCAAAAAAAAATTACCAGGAGTTCTATATTTTACTCACTCAATCCAAAACTCAAGCAAAGTTTTAGCTAAAGGTGGGCCTAAAGTAATACGTATATGAGAAAGCTGTGTGTTGCAGGAAGTATTAACACCCTTACCCTTCTGCACTCAGAATTCTGTGGGATCATAGCCTAACAATATGTGTTGCTGTTTGTAATGACTAGTATATATAAATTGACAGTATTACAGTATGTTCCATACCTTTTTACAGCACAGTGGCACCAGCAGATTCCTCAGCCAATTAAAAAAATACGACCTACTTCAAACCGCTACTCAACATTCTCCACGCCAAACCTGGATATTCTGAATCCATACCCAACCGCAGAAACCCCGCTGAGCTTTATGTCTCCAGTCCGTGATGTGGTAGAGAGTGATGAGCTGTAAATTCAGCTGGCTACAGTAACACTAAAACTGTGAAGAAAATTACGGCGGAAAGTTTACAAAAGTCAATTTTTCTATTTTTTTAAAATATGGTTTTAGTTTATTGCCCGTTTTAAATAGCCTAAAAATATTTAAACTTTTAAACCTAATGGGGCTTATAGGCACCATTGTCCACCCATATAGAAATGAATTTATCTTTTCTACAAGCTGGGCGCACCAGAAATATACACAGATTTGTGTCACTGTGTCTTTGACAGTGGGATCTGTTTTAACATGGTAATGCTGTGTATTTACCTTATTTAATTATTTATGTTATTAGGCAGAATAAAGATCAATAGATGTTCTATTAATATGAAGATGTGTATCATTTGTATTTAACAGATATTTACATTGTTCTTGTAGTGAGGCTGACGCTGTAGATGCTTTCAGTTAACCGTGCCATCTCCCACTATTTAAGTCCTGGAAAGTTTGTCCATATGAAATGGAAAAAAAGATGTATTATGAAATAAAGCGGCAACATACTGCATATTTTTAGACTTGTTTTATCATCAGTTGTTTGTCTTATTTTTGTCTTATTGTGCATTCTGATTATTTTGCGCAGATTCTTTTTCAAAGTCTTTCATCTGTACAAATATAACATTTTACCAATAAAAAGCTAATTTGGACAGTTTTTAAATAGGACACAGAGAATTACCAGTGGCCACTTGCATACTTGTCACTGGTCAGCAAGAACTGAATTTAGAGACAGGAAAACAACATTTTAGAGAAGTGAGCAATGGCACCCCACATATATTTTTTTTTCTTCTTCCTTTAAATAAATCCAGAAGTGACTAAAACACTTGTATTTCCTATGTATTTTCTGAACCCTATAGATAACTTGTAGATAACCATTTCTTGGACTAAGAGAAATACATAAAATCCTTTTGTTTACACAGTTACTTTACCACTTCAATACCAGGCACTTTCACCCCCTTTCTGCCCAGGCCAGCTTTCAGTGTTGTCGCATTTTGAATGACAATTGCGTGGTCATAGTAGAAAAATAGTGCAGCGCAATCCTAGAGGTAAATTCATAAATCATGTAATAAATATTGCAGAGTCCCAATTAGGTGTCCGTATAAGCAGGTAGAATCTCCAGTGTTAAGTGGTCCTATGGCAATTCCATAACGTGCTTGTATCCACGAGTGCTCATGCAAACCCACCACCTGTTCACACTGCTGCTCACCTTAACAAAGAGACCCTACAGGGTAACCAACATGTTATCTCAAAATTAAAGCGCATCCTCACACATCCTTCCTTTAGCGGTATCAATGATTGCACCTCCGATGCACTGCCAGCTCCTCAAGCAATGTTACCAATATGTGTGGGAGAAAAGAAAGAACGATCTAATGCTCTCTGTAAGCAGTCGAGTAATCTTTAATCCATAATGATAAACAGGGTCTCTTTGTTAAGGTGAGCGGCAGTGTGAACAGGTGGTGGGTTTGCATGAGCACTCGTGGGTACAAGCACCTTATGGAATTGCCATAGGACCACTTAACACTGGAGATTCTACCTGCTTATATGGACACCTAATATCATTGGGACTCTGCATGATTTATGAATTTACCACTAGGATTGCGCTGCACTATTTTTCTACTATGTATTCAGGAGGTGTTTTGGAGATATTGCCCTTGAGTGCTTAGCTGCTGGTCCATTTAATAGTGGTGTGTATAAGAGTCCAGCGCTGAATATTTTTCTATATTTAATTGCGTGGTCATGCAACACTGTGCCTATATGACATTTTTATCACTTTTTCCACACAAATAGAGCTTTATTTTGGTGGTATTTATTTACCACTGGGCTTTTTATTTTTTTGTTAAATAAAAAAAAGGCTGAAAATTTTGGGGGAAAAAACGTGTTTTACTTCATTTCTGTTATAACATTTTGCAAATAAATAATCTTTTTTTCTTAGATTTAGGTCAAAATGTATTCTGCTCAATTTCTTTGGTGAAAATAACCCAAATCAGTGTATAGGTGGCACTGATGGGCGGCTCTGATGGGCAGCACTAATGGGCACTGATAGGTGGCACTGATGGGCACTGATAGGCAGCATTGATGAGCACTAATAGGTGGCATTGATGAGCACTGATTGAAGGCACTGATAGGCGGCACTGATGGGCACTAACAGGCGGCAATGATGTGCACTGATAGGCAGCACTGCTAGGTTGCACTGATTGCAAGCACTTATAGGTTGCACTGATTTTGCAATAATTTTGCACGCCCAATTTTTCAGTTTTTTATTTGTTAACAAAGTTTGAAATATCCAATAAATTTCGTTCCACTTCATGATTGTGTCCCACTTGTTGTTGATTCTTCACAAAAAATTACAGTTTTATATCTTCATGTTTGAAGCCTGAAATGTGGCAAAAGGTTGCAAAGTTCAAGGGGGCCGAATACTTTCGCAAGGCACGGTACCTGGTCACATGATCATGCTTGATTGGCCAGCAAATCTCCTTATCTAAACTCCATAGAGAATATGTGGGGTATTTTCAAGAGGAAAATGAGAGACACCAGACCCAACAATGCAGAGGAGCTGAAGGCCGCTATCAAAGCAACCTGGGCTTCCATAACACCTCAGCAGTGCCACAGGCTGATCGCCTCCATGCCACGCCGCATTGATGCAGTAATTCATGCAAAAGGAGCCCCGACCAAGTATTGAGTGCATACTATACTGTACATGGACAGACTTTTCACTAACCCAACATTTCTGTATTAAAAATCCTTTTTTTTTTATTGGTCTTGTGTAATATTCTAATTTTCTGAGATACTGAATTTTGGGGTGTCACTAGCTGTAAGCCATAATCATCAAAATTAAAAGAAAGAAATGCTTGAAATATATCACTCTGTGTGTAACGCATCCATCTAAAATATATGAGTTTCACTTTTTGAATTACTGAAATAAATTAACTTTTTGATGATATTTTAATTTTATGAGATGCACCTGTACATTGCAAATAAACAAGGCTTTATAATTCCATAGCACAGGTACAATATATATGTAATAAAAAAATACAGATAAAAGAACGAGTGACCTGGCTGGGGACAGTTTGGCTCCAAATACTGTTGTGTGCAAACAGGTAGTGCACCAAAGCCAGCAATCCCCTGGAGTACCATCACTCAGATGTTTGAATGTCGTTCCACTCCAGTGGACTGACTGGGCACCAGTTCCTTCCCCGATATCTAATGTTTTTACAAATGGATATTTCTCTATCGTTCATTGATGGACGCAGTTCTCTGATCCATATCAGTAGGGTTATACTGCCCCCTACAGGAGTAGGACACTAGGCAGAAAAAAAGTTCTGGCTACGCCTATAGGCAGTCCTGGAGGGTACACCCCCTCTCTTCCTGCATAGTATGTCAGTTTTAAGCTGCCTACTCAGATGTGCTGGCATCTGCAGATGCCTCTTTTGGCCACAAAGTTTTTGTTGGCTGCTGTCTGGAGGGCTTTTGGCCTTCCTTGAGGGTGTTTACTGTTTGTTTAAGGTGGGCCTCAGCTTTTGTTCTGATGAGTCCTCTTTTGCCTGGTTGGCTATGTTTAGCCTTGGGGTCTTGTTCTTTTCTGCTGTTCCCACCCCTCATTTTATGGCACTGCTTTGGGACGTTCCTACTGATATGGATCAGAGAGAACTGCGTCCGTCAATGAACGATAGAGAAAACTGGATTTTTGACTTACCGTAAAATCCTTTTCTCTTAAGTTCATTGACAGACGCAGTACCCACCGCTCTATTTTGAGTTGGGTTGGTGTTACTTTCTGACACTGCTTTGACACAAAACTGACATCCTATGCAGGAAGAGAGAGGGTGTACCACCCAGGACAGCAGTGTTAATTTCGTCGACTAAAACCGACTAAAACGTTTTCGTCGACTAAATACAATTTTAGTCGACTAAAATACAACTAAAACTAAAACAATTCAGATGACTAAAACACGACTAAAACTAAAATGGCATTTTAGTCAAAAGACTATAACTAAAACTAAATTGAAATGTGCTGCCAAAATTAACACTGGTGCATGCTCAAAGCTTAATACCATAAATAATAACATATTAGATTTTTCACTCCAGGACCAGCAGTAGTACAGTATATAATGAGTTTGGAAATTGTAGAGAAATGCTTAAATAATGCATTACAAATTACAATTGAACTACACCCATTCGATTATAGATGACTAAAATGAGTTTTAGTCAACTAAAATGTAGGACGTTTTAGTAGACTAAAATGTAGGACGTTTTAGTCGACTAAAATGTAGGATGTTTTAGTCGAGTAAATACGACTAAAACTAAAACACTTGCAGAAGACTAAAATGGGACTAAAACTAAAATGCCATTTTAGTCCTAAGACTAAAACTAAATTGAAATTTGCTGCCAAAATTAACGCTGCAGGACAGCCCATAGGCGTAGCCAGAACTTTTTTTCTGCCTAGTGTCCTACTCCTGTAGGAGGCAGTATAACCCTACTGATATGGATCAGATAACTGCGTCCGTCAATGAACTTAAGGGAAAAGGATTTTACTGTAAGTCAAAAATCCAGTTTTTTGTCTGCCTGGCATCCAACGACCGTGACCAATTTACCATACTGCAGATTGCACCCAGTATAGCAGGACAGCCCAACAACAAACCTATCCAAGCCAAGTACACCAAAACCTGGTGTCTTCTGTGGATTGGGATCTCTTCATAACACCAGGCACATAAAAAACAAAACTACATGGGCATTGTAAAAGTTAAGAAGGAACATAACCCTTCCAATGAAATGGTGTTCATGTTCTCTGCTTACCTATGGTGTTTCTCTGTAGTAATATACCTAAAAGCCACATGGATCCAGGGCTGTCCTCTTTTTGCACCCCATTCTCCTACCCAGAGTCCCATCCCGGGCCGTTATCTTCATTGATTATGTTATGGGGAGGTGGCTCTCCCATCCTGGTTCCTGCACTGGCTTCCCCAATGATGAAGCATCTGCACACGTGGGGGATCTGCAAAACCCCAAAATTACTACTGTATTTGAGGCTTCAATGGGTTGATATCAATTACAATATATTACAAATATTCTATAAATTTACACACATTTTTATTTTATATGAATCAATTTATTGGTACTTCCTAAAAACACATATACACATAACTCCAGATATACCCACTAAAACTGGAGAATCTGGTTCAGCTCTGCACAGAAACCAATCAGTTTCCGGGCTTTATTGTCAAAGCTTAATTGAACAAGCTAAAGTTAGAAGCTGATTGGCTACCACGCACAGCTGCACCAGATTTAGAGTGCATCAGTTTTAGTAAATCTACCCCAAAGCATCCTCAATTTAAGTGTGAAAAATACCCCCTATAATGAAGATAAGTAACTATCTCACATGGATCAGGGATATCCAAACTTTCTTGACAAAGGGCCAGATACCTGTCTTTAGACTTTAGGGGGGCCCAATGGGAGTAGAAAATGCCTTGCTTTCTGTTGGAGTAAACAATGTCTGAGGCTTAGTGATCAGTGGGAATAAGAATAGTGCCCCATTATTGGTGTCAGTGTGAGGAATAGTGCCCCATAATTGGTGTCAGTGGGAGGAATAGTGCCCCATTATTGGTGTCAGTGGGAGGAATAGTGCCCCATCATTGGTATCAGCGGAAGGAATAGTGTCCCATCATTGGTGTCAATGGGAGGAATAGTGTCCCATCATTGGTGTCAGTGGGAGAAATAGTGCCCGGTCATTGGTGTCAGTGGGAGTAATAGTGACCCATCTTTGGTGTCAGTGGAAGGAATAGTGCCCCATCATTGGTATTGGTGGGAGGAATAGTGCCCCATCATTGGTGTCAGTGGGAGGAATAGTAACCCATCATTGGTATCAGTGGGAGGAATAGTGCCCCATCATTGGTGTCAGTGGGAGGAATGGTGCCGCATCATTGGTGTCCGTGGGAGGAATAGTGCCCCATCCTTGGTATCAGTGAAAGGAATAGTGCCTCATCGTTGGTACCAGTGGGAGGAATAGTGTCCCATCGTTGGTGTCAGTGGGGGGAATAGTGTCCCATCATTGGTATCAGTGGGGGGAATAGTGCCCCACCATTGGTATCAGTGGGAAGAATAGTGCCCCATCATTGGTATCAGTGGGAGGAATAGTGCCTCATTGTTGGTATCAGTGGGAGGAATAGTGCCTCATTGTCGGTATCAGTGGGAGGAATAGTGCCTCATTGTTGGTATCAGTGGGAGGAATAGTGCCCCATCATTGGTGTCTGTGGGAAGAACAGTGCCTAATTGTTGGTATGGGTGGGAGGAATAGCGCCCCATCCTTGGTGTCAGTGGGAGGAATAGCACCCCATCGTTGGTGCCAATGGAAGGAATAGTGCCCCATCGTTGATGTCAGTGGAAGGAAAGGTGCTCCATCGTTGATGTCAGTGGAAGGAAAGGTGCTCCATCGTTGATGTCAGTGGAAGGAGTGGTGCTCCATCGTTGATGTCAGTGGAAGGAATGGTGCCCTGAGGTTCAGATAAAAGCAAGGGCTGCATCTGGTCTGCAAGCCACAGTTTGGAGACCACTGTGCTATATTATTATTTATGTTATAAAAAAAGGAGACATATGTTAATACAGTTGAGTAGCACTGGCAAAAAAATATTTCTATTGGCTGCTGGCTATTGTCTTGTGTTTAATTTCCTGTGTTTAATACAGAAACCACGTTTGATCCAGAAGCCTCGGTCCCTCAGTCTGGTTGGCTCTGCCATTGGAACGGGAATGCTTTTAATACTGCTGCTTGTGATTGCCATTATCATGATAACCATGCGGAAAAAGCAGGCCACCCAGGGGACGTACAGCCCAAGCCGACAGGAAAAAGAAGGAGCGAGAGTAGAGATGTGGAACGTCCTCAAGCTTCCACCTACAGAAAGACTTATCTAATAACAGCTGGTGAAATGTAGACCAAGCCATCACCAAACCATTGTGAAGACCAGCCCTAAGAGACTAAAAAACAGAACCTGGTATTCAAATGGTTCTCACATGCATGGGGGAGGCCTCTGAAGGATGGAAAGTCATAAGATGGACAAAGTCATCATTATGGAAAGAAAGTCTCTTCACCTTATGTTTTTAAAATGCTGAGCATATGGTTCAGCATGAGATAGCCAAAGAAAAAAAACAAAACACCGTCTACAGCTGAGACTGCATAAACCTCCATTAAATGCACCCAGACTTATGTTATCTCTGTTATATGGAGAATGTTGAGATATGATAATTATGTAGCACAGCTATAGCCTTCCTAGTACAGGTGAAAGGAGAACGGATAGCTGACAATGAAGACTAAGAGTAAACATCTGGGTCTATACCAGCCGTTCTCAACCATTTTAACATGACGGAACCCTTGAAATACCTTTCAGGTATCAGGGAACTTCTGCCAAAAATTACTATATCTACAACTCAAAGTACATTAGCCTGGAGGTCGGTGGGAAGAAAAGTTCTTTCATTGGAGGGCAGTGGTCAAAATGTTCCTTACATTGGCGTTCAGTGGGAAGAATGCTTCTTACATTGGTGGTCAGTGGGAAGAATGTTCCTTACATTGGTGATCAGTGGGAAGAATGCTCCTTACATTGGTGGTCAGTGAGAAGAATGCTCCCTACATTGGAGATCAGTGGGAAGAATGTCCCTTACATTGGTGATCAGTGGGAAGAATGTCCCTTACATTGGTGGTCAGTGGGAAGAATGCTCCTTACATTGGTGGTCAGTGGGAAGAATGTTCCTTACATTGGTGGTCAGTGGGAAGAATGTTCCTTACATTGTCAATCAGTGGGAAGAATGCTCTTTACATTGTCGATCAGTGGGAAGAATATTCCTTACATTGGCAGTCAATGGGAAGAATGCTCCTTACATTGGCAGTCAGTGGGAAGAATGCTCCTTACATTGGTGGTCAGTGGGAAGAATGCTCTTACATTGGTGGTCAGTGGGAAGAAGGAGGAGGACACACTGAAGGAGCTCTCTGTGAGATCCAGCCTTTTTCAAGCCTGGGCCATGCCTGCTAGCTTGGCGCAGGAACAATGCCTGATCCTGGGGGAGGCCCTGGGAGGGATACCCCTGATGACACGGGGCCTAGTGAGGAGGAGGTGGAGGACCTGTCTATGGGTCCAGGCCCCGGTGAGAATGCGGATGTCTTCAGCCAGAAGATAATCAATCGTTTTAGGGCGATTGGAAGAGCTGAAGAAAAACTTAAAGTTTTGAAGGCTGAACATAAATCCTTCAGAGCCAAGTACTGCCAGGCCTGGAGTAAAAATCGCACAGCCATGAAGCCTGAGCTACAGGATTTGGAAGATAAGGTAAAGAAACAATCTTTATTATTGGAAAAGTTGAAAGACAGAAGCGGAGTGTTTAAAGAAAAATGTAACAATGAGAGGCGATTTGCCAGCCAAGCATCAGCAAGTTCTGTGGATCAGCAGCCTCAGGTAAGGGATGACCCGGCTCCATCTGCCTCTGCACCTCTCCCCCCATGTCAGGCCTGGGAATCGCCAGCGGCAACCAGCCAGGGGGTTGAAAGTGAACGTGGATCCCTGACATTCATCCAGGAGATGGAGTCCCCCCTGAGAGCAGACAAGTTTGCATTTACTGATAAACCATCAGAAATCCCTGAGGATGGGCAGAGGAGATACAAACCAGCAAAGCCAGTACTGGTGGAAAAATCCCAGTATACCATGCTGCCATCCAACATGTCTGCCCCACCTGCTGTAGTGGATGGTGTCCCAGGTGAGAAGGAGCTCTGCATACAGCTACCTATTGGAGATTCTGCTGTGAACACAACCAGTACAGACATGCAGGGAAAATCCCTGACAGAGGAGACAGGAGATCATCAGAGGAATATGGATGGACCTGCATCTAACACCCCAGACATGGATTTTGCTGCTCCTGATGAGACCAGTAGTCCCTCTGAAAGTAAAATGGCTGCAAGCTCCAAGAAGTCTGTTTCACTTTCACCAGAGCTTCCCAGTGTTTCAGGGCTGATTGACCAGCTGATTGCTGGTGGGGGAGGGGATCAGCATGGTGCTGCAATTGGAGTGGAAGCAGCCATGGAAGTTACCTGCAGTGTTTTACCTGTTGCTGTGCTAGAACAGAATTCCATTTCCACAGCTGAAAACCATGTCCTAGAGGAAGAGAAGATGACAGCTGAAACTCTTACCAGTGCAGCAGCAACTATGGATTCTGCTGTGAAGACAACAAATATCCCAGCAAGTATTAAAAATTACAATAATCATAAAGCAATGAATGTGGTGGGTGGCGGCGAAGGGGATAATATTGCTGGGAAAAATAAAAATGAAATTTCTCCCCCTGCTCAGCAGAGGAAAGGTTCATCGGTTGTACAGATCAATCCCGAATCTGTGCAATCGTTATCTGTTAAGTGTGTGTCAGATGTTTCAAAACAAACTGATGGATTTTCTGCTGCCAGGAATATAGGAAGCTATGCTTCAGTTTTGGGGAGTCGCACCAGGGTGGGTGGTGGTAATTCTGTTAATAGTCACAAATCAGGGAGGTTTGGTGGGGGGCTGGTTAGTGGGTATAGGAGGAGGAATGTGGTTCAGTTGAGGTGGGAGGGGGAAGGAACCCCAATAGTAAGGGGGAGGGTGGCTGAGTTGGTTTTGGAAATGGGGTTTAAAGCCTGTGATATTTTTGCTTTGATTTGCCCGGTGGGGAGTTATGAATTTAATTTATCGTTTGTAAAACCTGAGAGTTTGGATCTCTTTTGGGAGAGGTATAGGAGGTGCAAGGGCCTTCAGCAGTGGAGAGGTTTGGTGCCAAAGGTGGTTTCTTTTTTTTTTTTTTACTTTATTTTTATTTGCATATAAAATTTAAGTTTACAACAGTATTCCTCAAATTAGGGTTCACATATTACATATTAAAGTTATGTAAAAAGGAAGTACAATGATTCATATACTTAATATCATAAATATTTTCCCTTTTTCTCCCTCCCCCCCTTCCCAGAATTCCTCCCCTTCTTGCCAACAACTTCCATTCTACAGTACCTCCCCATGGTAGATATGCTTAACTATTTATTTCAATATATTTAGTTGATTTTTTAAATTCTTTCCATTTTCCCCATTTTCTTTTCATGTTTATTGGAGTCTCCTCTTGTGTATTACATATATATTCCATATTAAAGTTGTTATTTATCTTTTTACACCATTCCTTTATTTTCGGGCTCTCCTTTTCTTTCCACTTTTTTGGTATGATTCCCTTTGCTATATTCAGCCAAAGGTGGTTTCAAGGCAGACTTTGATAAAGTCGGTGACAATCTTGGTGCGTAACGAATCCATACCAGAGGCTGATTTAATAGTATGGCTACGCCGATATGGCGAGGTCCTCACTCCACTGCGGGAGGTCCTTGATGAGCATGGGATATGGACAGGGGCCTGGACATTGTCACTAAAATTGGGGGTGCTGGGCAATGTAGTTCAGCACCTTCCCTGCTCAGCCTTTCTGGGTAGGGATAGGCTGACCATTTTCTACCAAGGTCAGCCTAAGGTGTGTAATAAATGTGGTGATAAAGGCCACTTTGCATCGTCCTGCACCCACAAGAAGTGCTCACTGTGCCAGGATTTAGGCCATTTGGCCAGAGAATGCACCCAGATTCGGTGCAATTTGTGCCAGCAGCTGGGTCATCCATTTAGCCAATGCCCAGAGGCACTGTATAACTTGCCAGGATTGGAGACTGAGCTGCAGAGGCTTGATAAAGAAGACGAAGCAGCTGAAGTTAGGGAGGAAACTGTTGCTGCCCCTCCTGTGTCTGTTGTGTCAGATTCTGTTTCCCCTAGTGATGTGGTCCCTGAGTCTGTCCCTCCTGTGGTTGTTCCTACATCTACTGTGCGTAGATCCTCCAGACTAGCGGAAGCTGCTGGGGGGGCGGGTATAGTGGATCTTCCCCCTTGGCCTACTCCACCTCTAGTCCCTGTCCCCCGAAACCGCAACCGTGGGCAGGAGAGTGCAGGGGTGCTGGATGGTGGTGGGGTCGATGGGGTTGAGGGAGGGGTGTCCATGTCCCATGTCTCACCCTCTGTTGAGGAGGATTCAGATGAGGAGGGGTGGGAGAGGACTAGGAGGAAGAAAAAGAAGAGGAAGACCAGTAAAGCGGTCATTTCCTCCTTACAGTCAGACCCAGGAGAGGTTCCTCTTGGCAACACATTTTCTGTTTTATCAGGGGAGGAGTTGGTGTCGGATTTATCTATTTCTTTATCATCTATGGATGAGGGGGAGTCACATAGTGTAAAAAGAGCTGTTTCGGGTGATGAGAGTGTGGTAGAGGTTAAGAAACGACTACCCCAATCATCCTGATGGCAGTTCCCGCTCTGATAAAGGTGGCGACCATTAACCACTTACCCACCAGGCCTATTTCGGACACTTTTTGTTTACAAGTTAAAATCAGTATTTTTTCCTAGAAAACTACTTAGAACCCCCAAACATTATATATATTTTTTTAGCAAAGACTCTGGAGAATAAAATGGCGGTCATTGCAATATTTTTTGTCACGCGGAATTTGCGCAGCGGTCTTTAAAACGCCATTGTTTGGAAAAATTTTGAAAAATCACATTTCACTGCATTTAAAAAATACTAAACAGTAAAGTTAGCCCATTTTTTTTGTATATTTTGAAAGATGATGTCACGCCGAGTAAATAGATACCCAACATATTACGGTTTAAAATTGCGCCCCCCCCCCGTATGATGGCGACAAACTACGGTCAATAGAGATCTCAATAGGCGACGATATAAATTTATTTAACGGTTACCAGTTTAGAGTGTAGCTCTTTTTTTAAAATTATTGCTCACGCTCTGGCGATCGCGGCGATACCTCACATGTGTGGTTTGAACAGCGATTTAATTGCGGCTCGACTTCCGTATACGTTTTTTTTTGTGCGCGAGCTAACGGTGACGGGGGTGGCTAAATTTTTTTTTTTCCCATTTATTTTTTTAACTTTATTACAGTTTTTAAAAAAAAAAAAAAAAAATCTGATCACTTTTATTGCTGTCACAAGCAATGTAAACATCCCTTGTGGCAGCAATATGCAGTGACAGGTACACTTTATGGAGGGATCGAGGGTCTAAAAGACCATAGACCCCTCCACTACACTTCCCTGTATGCAAAATGCCGGAAACTGCGTTTTTGCATACAGCCGTTTTTCAAATTTGCCGCCTTTTGCAGCACACTAACCCGGAAGTGACGTCATGGATCCCGCCTCTGGGTTACGTCATCGGAAACGCGATCAAAGCCGTTTTCGGCATTGATCGGGACTCCATCCAGCCGGCGGACACGCCAGCTGGGTGCTCGGGGCTCCCGGTGGGACGGGAGCCCCGGTAAAAGCCACGGAAGGCGGCGGGAGGGGGGGGGACGGAAAGCCAACCGTCGGCTCTAAACCACGGTACCGGGATGATGCCTCTAGCTAGAGGCATCATCCCGGTATACCCCCACAAAGTTTACGGACGTCATATGACGTCCCCCCAGGGAGAAGTGGTTAATGTCGCCAGTGTGAAATCTGCAAGAGCTCGTGATATTGCCTTATTTTTGCTCAGTGAGTTTGATGCTGAGATTTTATTTTTGCAAGAGACCTGGCTCAATACTTTGGCCGATGTCCATCTAGCAAAAAGGGAGTGGAGATGCGGTCCCTCCTTTTGGTCTCTTGCGGCGGAGCCTTGCAGCGGAGTTGCGGTTCTTTTTAAAACCGATATGGTAACGTGCCGGCGGGTAATTGAGGTAGAAATGGGGAGATGCATGATCTTAGACGTCTCTGTTAGGGGGCAGGACCTGCGCCTGATTAATATCTATGGACCGCAGTCAAAATAGGACAGGAAATGCCTCCTCACAAAGATCAAGCCCTTCCTTTTTACATCCCAGCAGGTTGTCTTTGGAGCTGACTTTAACACCATAATTAGGCCTGAAGACAGGAGAGGCTTCATAGACAGGCTGGGTTACGATAGCGTTTTTCTTAGAGATATGGTTAGACAAGCAGGCCTGGTAGATGTGCACATTAAGCACTGCCCTGGCAGCACGGGATTCACGTTTCAGAGAGGGAATAGTCAGAGTAGGATAGACAGGTTTTTTTTAAAGGAGAACTCTGCTATCTCGGCTCCTGAGTTGAGGGCGGTGGAGTTCTCTGACCACTGTATGCTGTCTGTGACTCTGAATGCCTCGGACACTCCACCCAGGGGAAGGGGTACCTGGAAACTGAATTCGGCTCTCCTGGAAGATGTAGAGGTATAACAATCCTTTGAGGATTTTTTTCAGGCACAGGTTTCTATTCTGGACTTTTGCAGCAGTAAGTCAGAGTGGTGGGAGCTTGTGAAACAAAGGGCTTGGACTTTTCAAGGCCATAAGTAAGAAGAAGCAGCTTGGTATATATATTGCCTACCAGCATTTGCGGAGGAAGCTTGATAGTCTTGTCTCGTATGGAGGAGATCCAGGGGAGATCTCTGAGGTAAAGCTTCTTCTTGGGAAGTGTCAATACAACCGGCATGCCTCCTTAGTTCTGGAGAGAGATTACGGGAAATATCACTCGCCTGATCCTTACCAGAACTGTAAGCAAGGCATAGCAGTTAAGACGGTCAGAGGTCTGAGGGATAGTACGGGTTCCCTGGTGAAGTCCAGATCAGGGATCCTGGAGATCTTCAGGTCATATTACGCAGACCTTCTGGGAAGAAAGGACCTTAGTCGGGACAGGATGGAAAGCTTTCTGGATTCTACTCCAGGATTGGGAAATGGTACATTGCCTTTGATGGATTTGATAGAACCGATTTCTGCGGATGAGGTAGTTCGTGCTATAGAGAAGCTGGCTACCAAAAAATAGCCTGGGCCAGATGGGTTGACAGCTGAAATTTACAAGTGTTTTAAGTCCATTCTGGCTCCCTTTTTAGCGGAGGTTTAGAACAGCTGTTTAGAAGAGGGTTCTCTCCCTCCCTCCATGAGGCTATCCGCTGTGATTCTTCTGTCAAAAGGTAAAGACCCCTCAATAATTGAGAACTGGCGCCCCATCAGTCTTCTCAATGTTGATAGAAAGATCTTGGCGAAGATTCTTTTTTGGCGCTTGTCGTCAGTAGCAGGCGATTTGTTGTCCAATCATCAGCACTGCTCGGTCCAGGGCTGAAGTACCTTTTCAGCAATTTTAGCTGTCCGGGAGGCTTTGGAGCGATGCAGGGCTGCTGGATGGAGAAAGTACTTGCTGGCATTGGATCAGGCGAAGGCTTTTGATCGAGTCAATCATGAGTACCTGTATTTGCTACTTGGTAGATACGGCCTGCAGGGGAGGTTTATAGATTGGCTGAAAACATTATATAAAGGGGCTGAGAGCTTCCCACTTGTTAATGGTTGGGTTGGACGACCTTTTGAGGTTGGCTCTGGTGTGCGCCAGGGGTGTCCTTTGAGCCCCCTGCTATATGTATTCGCAATCGACCCCTTCATAAGAAGGTTAGAGGGTGGATCGTTGTGTGGGGTGCCTTTGGGCATTGCTGGTGTGCCACCTTTGAAGGTCGTGGCCTATGCCGATGATGTGTCTGTCATTATCTCTGGGATGAGGAGGCGCAGGAGGTGGTTTCTGTGATAGAGCAGTACACGGAGGCTTCTAGCTCTAAAATCAATCATGAAAAGAGTGAAGTTTTCTGGATGGGTGAGGAGGGTGAAAGCTTCAAACTTCCGGATGCCTTCCCAGAGCCCCAGCAGGAAATTAAAGTGTTGGGCATCAAATTTGGTCCTGGTGACTATGGTCATCGAAATTGGGAAAGCAGGTTGTTGAATGCCAATGCCAAGGTGGCAAGCTGGAAGAAATGGAAACTTTCCTTCAGGGAAAGGGTTGACTTGATTAAAACTTACCTGATCCCAATCTTTTTATATGTCAGCTTTGTTTGTATCTTGCCGGAATCTCTCTATGCAAGGGTGTACAGCTGCTTTTTCCAACTGTTATGGGGAAATAAGCTGAACCTGATCAAACGCAATGTAACTTACCTGTCCAGGCGGGAGGGTGGTCTAGGAATGGTCAACCCTATAGTTTTCTTTTCTCTTCTCTTTTTAAAGTATAATCTTGGTAATATGTTCGCAGAGACCCCGCCGGGATGGGTGGGTATTTTTCAATCTTGGTTTAGGCCTTTTCTGCGATGCTGGGAAGATGGCGGGCCAGTGAAAAGTCTGAGAGTCCGACATGGCAAGCTTCTGGCTTATGTTGCCCTGTGTCTGAAAATACTGAAAAGGCAGTTGCAGGTGACAGTGGGGCTCTGCTTCCAGTTTGTCACTGACCTTAAGGGATTGCCCAGGCCCCGTAATGAAGGAGGGGTTGCGTTTAATTAACTTGGGAAGAATCCCTTTGAAGTTTAGGGATCAAGCCTGGCTCGCTTTCCATGGAAGGCTCTATGTGAGAGGGAACCTGAAGCATCCCCTTTGGATGATCGGATTGTCCTAGAGCGGAGTGTGTTGGTAAAGTGGAGTCTATGGACCACTTTTTGCTCCAGTGTCCCGTTAACATAGAGGTGTATAAAAGGGTAGGGAGGGCTCTAGGCATCCCCTCTCTCTCTCACATGAGTTATGCGGAGTGGGTGTACGGGGCATTCCCGACTCGCTGGGATTTTGATTTGGATACACTTTTTCTAGTTAGTATAGTTGTCCGTTACTTCACGTGGAATGCACGATGCCAGATTACCCTACGGAAGAAAGTCCTCCCTGTCGAGGTGGTGGTGTACGATATTCTGGGTGAGGTTGGGAAGATTCGAGGTCTTGAGAAGGGCAGGGAGCCTCGAGCGGTCCGGATAAGGGCGTGGAGGAATATCAGACCTGCTTTTGGTGAACTGTCCATCTCTGGGTGAGGAGCTCTTTTCCTATGCTATTTCTTTCATGCCCTTAGCTTTTGTTGGTTAATATCTTCTTTTTGAAGAAGGACTGCATGCATAATGGGGGTGGTTTTGTTTCTTTTTTTTTTTTTTTAAATTCAACGTTTATTAGGAGAAGGAAAGGCATACAGATCAAGCAGAAGCAATGGTAATGGTCCACATACAAAATCACAGGCAAAGCAAATACAAAAAACAAACAAACAGTTCTAGTGAATACCAGTAATCATAGCACGTAAGACCACACAGCAAAACGCAACTCCCGAAAAATCAGAGAAAATTACTATGGGGAGCCCGGCCCCCGAAGAGGCCCCGCCCTCCCCCGGCATCTTCATATGGCCGAGGTACTGTGAGGGAGAGACCCACTCCGGGCATGCCAAGTCCCACCAGGCACCCAGTATGAACAAGTGTACGTATGCCCAAGGGGAGTGACAATCACAAGAAAAACAAAGAGTAACTGACTATCCCCTTCGTCTCCTTTTCACTTCTTTCACATGAAGGTGGGGAGGAACCCACCACGGGAGGGGAAAGGACATGACAAACAGAGAGAAAAAAGAAAAAAAAAAAAGAGAGAGGGGGGGGGACAAGAAGAAAGGGGGGAGGAAAGAGAGGAAGGATGAATGGAGGGGGGAAAGCGGGGAAGAGACGGCCACCCGGTCCGTATATGCCTAACTAGGCAACCATGCTTTGTATTCATCGGAGAAACTGAACTCATGCCAGTAGAACCACCTTTTGAGGAACATCTCCCTATTGCCCCGGTCAGCGGCCACCAGATCGTCCATTTCGTTGATGCAGGCCACCTTCCGCAGCCACATAGCTACTGTGGGAGGCTGCGACTGCTTCCATAGAAGAGGGATACAGCTCTTGGCCGCAGTGAAAAGGAGCGGCAGGATTGATTTTTTATAGGATGCTCGCGGAAAATCATTGTGGTGGAGAAGAAAAAGGCCAGGGCACAGAGTGAGGGCATGGTCCGTGAACTTTTGCGCAATGCGTAGTACTTCCGCCCAAAAGGGTTGAAGACGGCTACAAGACCAAAAGATGTGGAGAAGGGATCCCACCTCCTCTCCACACCTCCAGCAAAGATCGGAGCAGGAAGGGAACATCTTGCGCAACCGGGCCGGAGTGTAATACCACCTGGTCAATAACTTATACCCCGCCTCCTGATATTTGGAACAGGTGGAGGTTTTGTAAGTGAAGAAGAAAATCCGTTCCACTTGGTGATCCGAAAAAGAAAGGCCCAAGTCCTGCTCCCAGCGGGTGATATACAGTGGTTTGGAGGAGGGATCAGGCCCCGTCAGAAGACGATAGATCAGAGATATGGTATGGCGTAAAGGAGCGTCCGAGACACACAGCTCCTCAAAAGGCAAAAGGCGTCTAGCAAAAGAGGTCGCAGGCGGCAGGGACTGCAGAAAGTGAGCCAGCTGCACCTTTTGCCAGAAGGACAGCGCCTCGTAGGGAGTACTGGAGAAAAGGGTTTGCCTGGATACCCACCGCCCCCCAGCGATAAAGTGTCTGGCCTGATGGAAACCTCTGGTCTTCAGGGCACGGAAACCCTGATCCAGCAGACCTGGGGTGAAGTCCTGGTTCTCAATAACTGGGAACAGAGGAGAGGGTAGAGAGGCAATCAGGCCCTCACCGCAGATCCTGCGGCCCAGTCTCAGGGTAGCCCCCACAGTCGGGTGGTCGGACACACGTTTTGGTAGATCGGAAGTGCCCCACAAGAGGGATTCCGGAGGAACATCCCCCACATTCCGCTCAATCCTGATCCATTGCTTGAGGTGGCCATGGACGTGCCAGTCCACGATCCTGGCAAGGTGACAAGCAGCGTAATACAAGGCCGCATCCGGAAAGGCCATGCCACCACCTAGCTTGGGCATGCGGAGAACCTTAAGTGAAAGGCGGGGCGGGCCCCTCACCCAAAGAAACCTACGAAAGGCTTCATTTATTTTACGCAGGAAGACCGGGGGAACAGCGATTGGAAGGGCTTGCAGAACATATAGCAGACGAGGCATGACATTCATCTTGATAATGTTGCAGCGCCCAAACCAGGAGAACATCCCCTTCTGCCACCCCTCCAAATCTTTCCGAATCCGAGACAGAAGAGGAGGGAAGTTGCATTCAAAGATGCGGTCGGGGCAGTTGGGGAGGAAAATACCCAAGTATTTTATGTGGGAAGAACTCCACTTAAAAGGGAAGTCTTCCCGGAGGAGATTCAACAACGCCGGGGTCATCGCAACGGGCAGTGCCTCAGATTTCTGATGGTTGATCTTGTAAAAAGAAAGGGCTTCATAAGCACGGAACTCCTTCAGTAGGTTAGGCAAGGAAATGAGCGGGTTAGTAAGGAAAAAGAGAAGGTCATCGGCGTAGGCCGCCACCTTCGGCGCAAACTGTGTATTAATGCTCACCCCAGTGATGTCAGCATTGGCCCTAATAGAACGCAGAAACGGTTCCAGGGTCAAAACAAAAATCAGGGGTGACAGGGGGCACCCCTGTCTAGTCCCATTTGAGATCCCCAACGGGTCAGATAGCAGGCCATTGATCTTAACACAAGCCGACGGGCGGGAGTAAATCGCCCGGATCCAAGACATCATGCGCTGTCCCAGTCCAATATGCTCCAGTGTTCCAACAAGGAAATCCCAGTTCACCCGATCAAACGCCTTTTCGGCGTCCGTCGAGAGGAGCAGCATAGGAATCTTCCGAGTCCACGCCAAAGTCAGCAAGTCCAGTGCTTTCGTAGTGTTGTCCCTCGCCTCCCTGGAAGGGACAAACCCCACCTGATCATCGTGGATCAACTGCGGGAGCAAAGGGGCCAGGCGGGACGCTAAGATTTTGGTAAACAATTTCAAGTCGACATTGAGAAGCGAGATGGGTCTGTAACTTTGGCAGAGGAGGGGGTCCTTGCCTTCCTTCGCTAGCACAGTGATGTGCGCACGGAGTGAGTCCACGGGGAACTCCGCTCCCATTCCTGTCGCATTGTAGGCAGCCAGGAAGTGCGAGGAGAGAATATGCTCAAAACATTTATAGTAAGACAGAGTGTACCCGTCAGGTCCCGGTGCCTTGCCCCTTTGTGATTCCGCCAAGGCCCTCGAGAGCTCAGCAGGACATAGCGGCTCTTCTAGTCTCTCCAGGGCGTCCAGCGGGAGGCCCGAAGCTTGTAGATACTCCTGAATCCTAGAGCGAAAAGCTTCTCGAGCAGGCTCGGTCGTGTCAGGGGCCAGATTGTACAGAGAGGCGTAGTAGCGGCGGAAGACCTCCGCTATGCGGTCCGTAGCCTGAACCTTCTGGTTCGGGGAGGAAAGGATTTCAGGTATGAACGTCTGCGCTCTCTGCTGCCGCAGTGCCCGAGCTAATATTTTGCCACATTTGTCCCCATGTTCATAGAAGACCTTCCGGCATTTAGCTAAGGAAGCCTTAGCTCTGAAAAGGGTCAGGGAGCGCAACTGCTCCCGAAGGACAGTCAGCTCCTGAAGGACGGATTGTGCCAGGGATCTCTTATGGGCGGCCTCCAGCGACTCTATTCGAAGGAGAAGTTCGTGCATCTGGCGGGCCCTGTCTCGCTTGCGTTGAGAGCCGATTTTAATCAGCACCCCTCGCATATAACTCTTATGAGCCTCCCACACCATCAACGGGGGACTCTCCGGAAGGGCATTGGAGAGGAAGAACCGACTGAGTTCAAGCTGGAGCCCCTCCATCACTTTGGGGTCCTGGAGGAGACCGTCGTTCAACCGCCACTGCCATTGCCTGGTCTCGGGGGTCCGTAAATCCAGTTCGAGAACCACAGGCGCGTGATCAGAGACCGTGATAGGGCCAATGGAAGAAGAAACGACACGACCCAACAGGGCCTGTGGGATCAGAAAATAGTCGATACGGGTATAGGAGTCATGGGGAGAGGAATAAAAGGTGTAGTCTCGGGTCGACGGGTGGAGGACCCGCCAAACGTCTACAAGGTGGAAGGCGTGAAAGCCCTTTTTAAGGCGTTTAAGAGCAGCATAAGAGATGTGGGAGGCGCCTCTCGATGCATCCAGGACCGGGTCTAGGACAAAGTTAAGATCCCCTCCGAGGAGGACCTGGCCCTCCATAAAGTCGTGGAGCTGCGAAAGTAAAGGTTCGAGGCAAGAAATCTGTGCCGTGTTAGGTAAATAGAAATTGGCAAGGGTGACCGGGACAGAACCCAGACAGCCCTTCACAAAGAGAGCCCTGCCAAATTCGTCACTCCACGAATCCAGGAACGTCCACGGAGCATGGTTACTGATCAAGATGCTGACCCCTCTGGATCTGGAATCAGGCGAACAACAATGATATACGGTGGGGAATCGCCGATTGCCCAGCTTTGGGAGTTTGGCGGATTTGAAATGGGTCTCCTGCAAGAAGCCGACATGGGCTCGAAGGCGATGGAGGTCAGTCAAAATGATGGAACGTTTTTCTGGAGTGTTAAGTCCCTTAACATTAAGGGATACTATACGGATTGGGTCTACCCGGGGGGCGGCCATCTCCACCCAGGGAACGGGGGGAAGAGGGGAAAGGGAGAAAAAAGAAAAAAAAAAAAAGGGGGGGGGAGAATGAGAGGAGAGAGAGGGGGCTAAAGGCAGATGAAAGGAAGCAAAAAAGAAAAAGGGGAGGAAAGGAGGCAAAAAGCTACCGTGCCAAAAGGCACACCGAGAACCAGTCTCGAATCGCCCGAGGTTCCAAACCCACCACCCTTAATGCGGGCGGAGTGTGGGGGACCGCGGTCGAAAAAACCCTATAGGGGGTACGGGGAAGGTCACAACCAGAGGAGGAAAGCGGTGACCGCTCCCCGCCATTCCCAACTCGGCAGGGAAAGAGAAACACAGGGCGATAAACCAACATAATGTATGAGCAAAAGAAACTAAAAAATAAATAAAGTTAATAGATACATAAATAAACCACAGTGTTCTCTCCTTCCCTTTCGTAGAAAAAATAAAAAGACAAACAAACACGAACGTCCGGTAACCAGTATAGCAGTAGAGAACATGCCCAGGAAAAATGACCAACAATGTATACGTAGAATATTGACAGCGAAGGCCGCCAGAGACGGCTCAGTCTGCGAGAGGCACGGGCCGCGACACCGGGGAGGACACTTTGGTCCCTGGGTCTGCTGCCCCACACGCGGTACCAAGTACATCAGTACACAAGTGAGAGGACCCCATGGGGAGGGGGAAGAAACATGAAGGAGAGGAAGGGGGAGGGGGGGAGAGGAAGGGCAAAAGGAAGGAAGGGGAAGGAAGGAGGGAGTGGTGAAAGAAAAGGAGGGGCGAAGGGGGAGAGGCGTAAGAGAGGAAGAGGGAAAGAGGGGGGAGAACATGACCAGGACGGGGAAGAAGGGGGGAAGGGGAGGAAGGGGAAGGGGGGAGGGGAGGAAGGGGGGAGGGGAGGAAGAGGGAGGGGGGGAAGGAGGAGGGAGGGGGAGGGGGAAAGGAGGAGGGAGGGGGAAGGGGAAGAGGGAGGGGGATGGGGGAGGGGGATGGGGGAGGGAGGAGGAAAACGGAAGGGAGGAGGAAAACAGAAAGGGGGGGGACAAGGGAAGGAGGAATGAGGGAGGCAGGGGACGGGGAGAACCCCGAGAGTGATCCCCACATGGCAGAGGGGAATCAGAAAATACATAAAAAGGGAAAAACAGCTGCAAAAACATCCATGCCCTCGGTGCAACGCGGAGGGGCCACACCACCCGCGGGAGATAGCAGCAGAACATAAAACAAAAGGCCCGTGGTAAAATCGCGGGCCAGGTCGACACCCATCTCACACCGCACCGATGGCATCAGTCAAGTAGATATGTTGAAAAGTGCCAGGGAGCCTGGCTTAAGCAGCCATGCCACAGAAAGCGAGGATATGTGTAATCATACCCAGCCATTCCAAGACCCTGAGAGCAGTCCATCCCCCAACCCCCCTCAGGAGGGGGCCCGCCACACCAGCAGGAGGAGCCCCGTGGGCCGGGGGAGAGTCCACCCCCCCACCACGCCATATAGAAGAACACCCCCTGTGGACCACAGAAAAGAAGGAAGGGAGGGAAAGGAGGGGAGGGGAGGGAAAGGAGGGGAGGGAAAGGAGGGGAGGGGAGGGGGAGGGGGAGGGAAAGGAGGGGAGGGGAGGGGGAGGGGAGGGGGAGGGGGAGGGAAAGGAGGGGAGGGGAGGGAAAGGAGGGGAGGGAAAGGAGGGGAGGGGAGGGGGAGGGAAAGGAGGGGAGGGGAGGGGGAGGGAAAGGAGGGGAGGGGAGGGGGAGGGAAAGGAGGGGGAAGGGAAAGGAGGGAGGGGGAAGGGAAAGGAGGGAGGGGAAGAAGGAACAGCAAAGGGCTAGATGGCAGGGAGGGGAGAGACAAGTGCAAAGGAACAGGAGGTGGAGCACAAGGTAAGAAACTGGGACACCCCCTCCACCCCTGAGAAGGGACAGTAGAGAAAGAGCAAGTGACAGTGGTCCCAGCAGGGTGCTCAGCACATTACCCCCATAACACAGACACCCCACAGCCCCACAGTAAAGCAGCACTCCACCCTCCCCCTCCCTCAGCTCCCGAGGAAGCCGTCCACGATATACAGTTCTTGGAAACAAGCACGGCTACCTTCCCGGAGAAGCAGCATGTCTGGAGCCATAGCAGTGGGGAGCCGGGAGGCGGGACACAGTAAGAAACGGAGCAGGGTCGGTCAGCCAGCAATGGGCAGCGGTTTAGACATCACGGGAGGGGGGGGGGCAGCATGCATCCACGATGGCAGTCCCGGGAGAGGAAAAACAGGGGGGGACAGCCGGCAGAGGGGTGGGGGGGGGGGGTCCGGAGCCGGCGGGAAGATCACGGTGAAAACCGAGTACACATGCCAGTCTCATCCATCAGCGGGCAGCAAAATGCAGCGGGGTCCGGGGCAAGGGAAGGGAGGAGAAGCAGGAGCAGGGATGGGGCCATACTCACGGACCAAGGCAGTCAGTAGGTCAGGTCTCAGGGGCCGCGACCTCCGGCCCTCTGGAGCTCCCTCGGGAACGCTGAGTAAGCCGGCGCTGTCTCCGCGGCAGGGGTTGGTCGGGTCGTCCAGGTCCCCGGTGGGGGTCTCGATCCGGGAGCCACGCCAGCCAGTCCGGCAGATCCACAGGAGGAATTCCAAGAAACTCGAACAGGGCAGGTAAGTCCGCATGTCTCCGAAGGGTGAAGGACGATCCAGCTTTCCTAACCGTGAGCTGTAGGGGGAATCCCCAGCGATAGGAGAGATCCGGACGTCTAAGCCGTTCCAGTAAGGGCTTCAGCATCGCCCTACGTTGCAGGGTGCCACGGGCTACATCCGGGAAAATTTGGATAGAAGCACCATCGAACTCCACCGGTCCCTTGGCCCAGGCCTCCCTCAGCACCCGCTCCTTGACGGGGTACCGGTGGAGGCGACAGATCACGTCCCTGGGTCTGGAAGGGTCCGACGACCGGGCACCCAGGGCGCGATGGACTCTGTCAAACTCAAAGGATGCCTGGGGTTCCTGTGGCATGACGAGGGATAGAATGGCCCGTACCGTCTCCAGAAGGTCCTCGGGACCGGTAGCTTCTGGGATGCCGCGGAGCCGCAAGTTATTACGGCGGCTCCGGTTCTCGAAGTCCTCCATTCGGAGCTGGTGGGCGGCCAGAGCGTCACTGTGGGAGGCCTGAGACTGTTCCAGAGCGGACACCCGTGCCTGGAGGTCACTAACTGTTGCTTCACCCGCCGACAAGCGGGTATCCAGCTGAGCCACTTCCCCGCCGAGCTGCTGAAAGTCCCGCTTGTGCTGTTCCGCCACTTGAGCGACTATGGCCTCCATGTCGGCCCTGGTCGGCAGCGCCCGGAGAAGAGTCCATAGCTCCTTGGTATCGCCGATCTGCACCACCGACGGAGGATGAGAGGTAGGAGGTGCGCTGCCGGAGGCCATGGGTGATACAGCCTGCGGAAGAGAGGGCCCTTGACCAGGAGAGGAGGCAGCCGGGGGTCCCAGGCCCACACGTGGTTGCAGAGACAGGGCCTTTGGTGTTGGGCTCCTAGAGTCCGGGAAGAAGGAGCGGATAGGGGTAGTCGATGCCGCCCTGGAAGACGGTGCAAGTGCAGGCTTGGTCTTCCTACGTTTACGGACGCTCATATCAGCAGATAACTACCAAGAATTGCCGAGAAGGGAGGCCGGGGAGCGGGAGCACCATGTAAAAGCGTCCTCACACCGCCATGCCCAAGCCACGCCCCTGGTTTTGTTTCTTGACCTCGTAGGTTGGATGTCTGGTGTGGTGGTGTGAGTCTTACTAGGACTATTTTCCACGGTAATGACATGTTCATGATGTGAGTTTTGCTTTTGCTGTAAAGCCATTCTTTATTTGAAAGCAGAACTTGCTATGCATTTTTTTCCCTTTTCATGTAAATATGTATATATTTATTTATGTATATTGATTTTATGCTTATTGATTGCAAGACTTTAATAAACAAAAATTGGGAAGAATGCTCCTTACATTGGCAGTCAGTGGGAAGAATACTCTTTACATTGTCGATCAGTGGGAAGAATATTTCTTACATTGGTGGTCAGTGGGAAGAATGCTCCTTACATTGGTGGTCAGTGGGAAGAATGCTTCTTATATTGGCGGTCAGTGGGAAGAATGCTCCTTACATTGGTGGTCAGTGGGAAGAATGCTCCTTACATTGGTGGTCAGTGGGAAGAATGCTCCTTACATTGGTGGTCAGTGGGAAGAATGCTCCTTACATTGGTGGTCAGTGGGAAGAATGTCCCTTACATTGGTGATCAGTGGGAAGAATATTCCTTACATTGGAGGTCAGTGGGAAGAATGTCCCTTACATTGGTGATCAGTGGGAAGAATATTCCTTACATTGGAGGTCAGTGGGAAGAATGCTCCTTACATTGGTGATCAGTGGGAAGACTGCTCTTACATTAGCAGTCAGTGGGAAGAATGCTCCTTACATTGGTGATCAGTGTGAAGAATGCTTTTTCTATTAGTGGCCATTGGGAAGAATCACCACCTTACTGATAGCTAATAAGATCCTTGGTGTCAGTTGTTACTTATATGATAGGCTAAAATGCTCATTGCTTAAGGAAGCCCTAGCACCCACTGGAGGAACCATAGGGTTCCAAGGAACCCTGGTTGAGAAAGACTGGTTTAAACAGTAAATATCCATGGAGGTAGCCAAGGTAGGGGTTCCAAGAGTGGTCTACTTTATGTAAACCTCTCCCTCTGGTGAGCATAACATCTTAAGTAAAGAATACTTTTTTTTTCTAAATGAAAAAACAGCCTATTTAAACCTCTCAAATGAATCCTACACTAAGAAATACACTATATAGCTAAACGTTTGTGAAAACCTGATCATCGTACCTATGCTATATGGCCAGAAGTATGTGGATATCCCTCCTTATATCCTTATAATTAAGTTTGGGTATTTCCAGTGAAAGGTCCTATTAATACTTCATCATACAAATATATTGTAGACAACTGTGCTCTTCCAACCTTGTGGTAAGAGATTGGTGAAGACCCTTTTCTGTTCCACCACGACTGTGCTCCTGTGTACAAAGCTAGCCCCATAAAAAAGACATGGTTTGATCAGTTTGGTGTGGAGGAACTTGAGTGTCCTTCTCAGGGCCTTGACCTCAAACCCTACTGAACATCTTTGGGGTGTATTGGAATGCTGATTGCCAGACAAATTTCTTTTTTGGTGCCCAATGTGGAGCTCAGCTTGTGAGCCAGGTCTTCTCATCTAGCATCAGTACCTGACCTTGCAAATGTTCCTTTGGCTGACTGGACACAAATTCCCACAGACATAATCCAAAATGTTGTGCGAAGCCTCACCAGAAGAGTAGAGCCAGCTCCATAAAGACATGGTTTGACCAGTTTGGGGTGAAGGAACTTGGCAGTCCTTTCCAAAACCCTGACCTCAACCCTAATGAACACCCTTTTCTTTTCCACCATGACTGTGCCCCTGTATACAAAGACAGCTCCATAAAGACATGGTTTGGTCAGGTTGGTGTGGAGGAACTCAAATTATCCTGCACAGAGCCCTGACCTCAATCTTACTGAACACCTTTGGGATGAAGTGGAACCCCGATGGTGATCCAGGTCTTCTCATCCAACATCAGTACTTGACCTCACAAATGGGCAAAAATTCCCAGACACCCTCCAAAATCCTGTAGAAAGCCTTCCAAGAAGAGTGTAGGATGTGATTGCCACATATGGCGCTTTTCCACTGCATGGAACCGAACGGTTCGGCTCGCTTTTGCGCTTTTCCACTGCATGGTACCGCATGGTACGGTGTTGGAACAGTTCGGTACGGTTCGGCGGTGCTTTTCCACTACCTGGAACCGAACGGTATGGCTCGCTTAAACAGTACCACCTCTGTTGTGGTTCCAAGAGGGCCGTACCGGTACCATATCCCACAATCCTTTGCATGCAGCCTTGACTGTTTGTCACTAATAGCCACTGATTGGTCAGAGAATCGTTGTTATCCCACCCACTTTACCTTAGTGGAAAAGCAAACCGTACCAAACTGTACCGAACCGTTCCAACGCCGTACCATGCAGTGGAAAACCAAACAGAGCCAAGCCGGGCCAAGCAGGGCCAAGTGGAGCCGAGCCGGTATTTGCAGTGGAAAAGTGCCATTAGTAGGCAACTTCTCATTAATGGCTTTGGAGGGGGGAAAGGGGCAATTCAATATTAATGGCCATGGTTTTGAAATGGGATGTCTAACAAGCTCATAAAGGTATAATGGGTGGAGGAACAAGAATGTTCTTCACAGAGCTCTGACCTCAACCCTACTGAACACCTTTGGACGGGTCTTCTCATCGTACCTGACCTCACAAATGGACACAAATTCCCATAGACACCTTCCAAAATCTTGTAAAAAACCTTCCGAGAAAAATGGAGGTTGTGTTATAAGCACAAGGAGGGCCAACTTTTTGGTTTTTGACTGAGTTGTACATCAAGCTGATAAAACTGTGATGGCCAAGGTTCCTCAAACCTTTTGCCATATAGTGTATGTAGGTGGATACTGTTAATGTCTTCTAAAAGTGTAAGTTCCCTTACTTTCCTGCTTACCCTCTGGCTTCATTTCTTTCTATATCAAGGATTTAAAAACAAGTATGAAGATTGTGAGTTATGACATCACAGGTTGCATGCATGTGTTGGAATTTACAGCCAGGAACGGAAGAGCTCAGCAATGCCAGCCTTCAAATTTCTCTCAACATAGGTTTACCTTCATTGTGTGATTTTTTTTTTTTTTAAATAATTAATTGAATTACCGTATTTATCGGCGTATAACACGCACCTCAATATTTGGAGAAAAATTTCAGGAAAAAAGCTTAAATTTAAAATAAACAGCTTTGAACATTTTTTTAAAATCAAATGACATCTCACCAGTGCCCATGAATGCAGCCTCATCAGCAGTCTCCAGCAATGCAGCCTCTCCAGCAATGCAGCCTCATCAGCAATGCAGTCTCTCCAGCAATGCAGCCTCTCCAGCAATGCAGCCTCTCCAGCCATGCAGCCTCTCCAGCAATGCCCCCTCTCTAGCAATGCAGTCTCTCCAGCAATGCCCCCTCTATGGCAATGCAGTCTCTCCAGCAATGCAGCCCCGCCAGCGCAGTCTCCAGCAATGCAGGCTCGCAAGTGCCGTTGACACAATCCGAATCTGTTTTTAAAAAGGCTGGGAAACAGCGCGGAGAGCAGAAGGGGGCGGGCCAGGCCGAGGAGAAGGGAGAACGAGCGCTCGTTGTCATAGGAAGTCCCGCCTATGATAGACGTCACACGTCTCGGCCGAGGAGGCGGAACTTCCTATGACAGCTCTTCCTTCCTTCTCCTCGGCCCGGCCCGCCCCCTTCTGCTCTCTGCGCTGCTTCCTGGCCATTTTTTTAAATATCGGCGCATAACACGCACTGCTGCTTTTTCCTCCATTTTTAGGAGGAAAAAGTGCGTGTTATACGCCGATAAATACGGTATTTACTTTATTAGGATTGTAACATTGTTTAATGTACATAGTTTATTTAAATGCATTTGATATTTTTGAAGGTCTTTTGTAATTAAGAGGTATCTTTTGATGAAGCAACAACAAACCGGCCTATGAATACTAGTATGAGGATAGAAATGCACCACACATAGCACAATTGGTAACAGACAACCAGAAGAGGCACAGATTGGAAAAACCTTAGCTATATGATAGCCAGTGTGCCCATGGACATTCTGGTATTTAGATCTGTATTTTAGAGTGGCATTCAGGGGCTTAAAAATACCCTAAACCAACATTCCCAAAGCAAAGTATTGGTGTTTTTTATGCTGCATTTAAACATTTTTGCTCATGTATACAAATGGCATACAATGCAACTGTACTCTTTTGGAGTACAAGAGCTGCCTGCATCCTAGAAACATAGAGCATTAGGTGGCAAAAGGCACCTTCATCCTAGCAACAGAGAACACTGGGTGGTTTCCAAGAGAAGCTGCCTGCTTCATAACAACAGAGGATGCTAGGTGGGAAAAGTCACCTGTATGCTAGCAACAGAGGATGCTTGGTTGCAACTGTCGCTTGTATCCTAGCAACACAGGATGCTAGGTTGCAAAAGTCACCTGTAACTTAGGAATGGAGAACACTGGGTGATTTTCTTGATAACCTGCCTGCTTTCTAGCAACACAGGATGCTAGGTTGCAACAGTCACTGAAATACTAGCAACAGAGGATGTTCGGTAGCAACAGTTGCTCGAATCCTAGCAATGGAGAACACTGGGTGGATTCCTTGAGAACCCACCTGCTTCCTAGAACACAGGATGCTAGGTTGCAACAGTCACCTGTATACTAGAAATGGAGAACACTGAGTGGGTTCCTTGACAACCCTCCTGCTGCCTAGCAACAGAAGATGCTAGGTTGCAACAGTCACCTGTATTCTAGCAACAGAGGATGCTACGTTGCAACAATCACCTGTATCTTAGCAATGGAAAACACACTGGGTGGCTTCCTTGAGAACCTGCCTGCTTCCTAGCAACACAGGATGCTAGGTTGCAACAGTCACCTGTATACTAGCAATAGAGAACACTGAGTGGGTTCCTTGACAACCCGCCTGTTGCCTAGCAACAGAAGATGTTAGGTTGCAACAGTTAGCAATGGAGAACACTGGGTGGCTTCCTTGAGAACCCACCTGCTTCCTAGCAACAGAGGGTGCTAGGTTGCAACAGTCACCTGTATCCTAGCTACATAGAATGCTAGGTTGCAATATTTACCTGTATCCTAGCAATGGAGAGCACTGGTGCCTTCCTTGAGAACCCACTGCTTCCTAGCAACAGAGGATGCTAGGTTGCAATAGCTGCCTGTATCCTAGCAACAGAGGATACTAGGTTGCAACAGTCGCCTGTATCCTAGAAAAGAAGAACACTGGGCTGCTTCCATGAGAACCTGCCTGTTTCCTAGCAACAAAGGATGCTAGGTTGCAACAGTCACCTGTATCCTAGCAATGGAGAACACTGGGTGGCTTCCTTGAGAACCTGCCTTCTTCCTAACAACAGAGGATGCTAGGTTACAAACAGTTTCCTGTATCCTAGCAGTGGAGAACACTGGGTGGCTTCCTTGACAACCTGCCTGCTTCCTAACAACAGAGGATGCTAGTTTTTTTATAGCTGCCTGTATCCTTGCAACAGAGGATGCTAGTTTTTTATAGCTGCCTGTATCCTAGCAACAGAGGATGCTAGTTTTTTATAGCTGCCTGTATCCTAGCAACAGAGGATGCTAGGTGGCAACAGTCACCTGTATCCAGGAAAAAAAGGATGCTAGGTGGCTTCCTTGAGAACCGCCTGCTTCCTAACAACAGAGCCACATGTGTCCTACCAACTAAGATGTCTCGGCGGCTTTCTTGAGAAACCAACTGCGTCTTAGAAATGGAGGATGCTAGGTGGCCTCATTGGGAAACCACCTAGCATACCAGGAACCAATTGTGCACATTTACGCTGTACACTCGTATAACATTCCAAAAGCATTTACAAACATACAGCGTACGGAAAACAGTTTACAAAGCTATTTAATTAGTTATTAGCACATATCGATAAAAATAATCTGTCAAGGGCAAACACGTTTCACACCACAAAGCACTTATGTCTCCAGCAGCCAAGTTTCCCTGGAAATTCTGATAAAGGAGCAATAATGTCCATTAGCATAATAAGGTATGAAGAGTATGAAGAGCTCAGATTTGATTATTTGTTTTTTTGCACTTTTTTTGCCTTAATCCACACTATAGAGTTTGTGATTTGTTGTATTATGTTGATGAAAGTCTAGGCTGCGTAAAGTTAAAGCACAACTGTTTTGTTTTTTTTTTTTATTTAAATCAGCTCCAGCTGTAAAATAAAAATTGTGAAAAAGACTCAGTTTGTTTTCTTTAAAAAGCAACCACAGCTTGGGTAAAAAATAAGCCTATCCTCCCGCCAGCAAGTTGCAGAGGGATCTTTGCTCTCTGTTAGAAGCAGTGATCTCTCTGCAGAGGTCAGACACTCCCCCTGCTGAGTCAGAACTAAAGCTCTTCAATCAACAAAGCTCATGCTCTCTGCTGATTGGAGAATTCTAGCTCTGACTCTGCAGGGGGTGTCATGTAAACAACCTGCATTCAATGCAACTGTACTCTTTTGGAGTATAAGAGCTGCCTGCGTCCTAGAAACAGGGCATTAGGTGGCAAAAGGCACCTTCATCCTAGCAACAGAGAACACTGGGTGGTTCCTTGAGAAGCTGCCTGCTTCATAACAACAGAGGATGCTATGGGGCAACAGTCACCTGTATGCTAGCAACAGAGGATGCTAGGTTTAAAAGTCATCTGAATCCTAGCAACGGGGAACACTGGGTGGCTTCCTTAGAATCCACCTGCTTCCAAGCAACAGTGGATGCTAGGTTTCAACAGCTGCCTGTATCCTAGCAACAGAGGACGTTAGGTTGCAACAGTCACCTGTATCCCAGCAATGGAGAACACTGGGTGGGTTCCTTGACAACCTGCCTGCTTCCTAGCAACAGAGGATGCTAGGTTGCAAAAGTCAGCTGTATTTTAGCAACAGAGGATGCTAGGCTGCAACAATCACCTGTATGCTAGCAATGGGGAACGATGGGTGGCCTCCTTAAGAACCCGCCTGTATCCTAGCAACATAGGATGCTAGGTTGCAATAGTCATCTGTATCCTAGTGTAGCACCCTCCTAGGTAGGTGCTAGAGAGTGAATATAGTTTTTGGCTCTGTCTGCCTATCAGAGGAGCAGCAGGTAAATTCTATATCGCTCTGTGCTTAACAGGGAGCAGGATCTGTAAGTTAGGTCTGCTCAATGTGCTCAGTGTGGGATTCATCTGGTCTGGGGGAGTGTCCCCAATGGTCCAATGGGGAGGCACATTGGACAGTGGAGGAAACCTGGCCTATGGGTACACAGGCTTTGATACAACCCCAGTGATTGGCACAGACTGATAGTCTCGGTGCATTGTGGGGTGTGGTATAAAAGCCAGGAGCAAATGTGCTCGGGGTCTTTGGCTGGTGAGCAGAGTCCCGGAAGTAGGGTGGCGGCTGTCTCCTCTTCTGCAGCAGTTGGTGTATGGTCACAGGCAGTCCACCTGGTGAGCCAGAAGGAAGGAGCTGAACCCAGAGGTCCAGGAGAGGTGACTAGAGAGGTTGAGACACTGGAGAACCTGGAAAAACAGTATCATGAGTACAGGGGATCGTGTCTAAGGGCCTGACCTGGAAGGGGGATCACACGGGAGTAGAGTAGTCAGAGGACGGGTGTCAGCTGCTGGAGTGAAAGGGGATGCTAGGCGAGTGCCCTGAAGATAAGTGCTAAGCAAGTGTCTATTCAGGAACTTTACCTCAGATTCATCTAGTGGCAAGGTGAAACTGCGGCCTAGCTGCATCCTCAGATAGAAGTCCTCAACATTGTTAATAGTTCACGCTTTGGAGTATCCCACTCTTCTCTTCTCCCATCCCCATATAAAATAAAAACAACAACCCCTAGACTGTTCATTGACTGAGCCGGAGAGTAAAGTGTTGAGTTTCTGCATGCAGTTGCTACCGATAACCCAGAGGGAAATTCAGCAGCCCTCAAGGGGGCAGTGCTACACTAGCATCATAGAATGCTAGTTTGCAACAATTACCTGTATCCTATCAATTGAGAGTACTGGGTGGCTTCCTTGAGAACCCACCTGCTTCCAAGCAACAGAGGATGCTAGGTTGCAACAGCCGTCTGTATCCTAGCAATGGGGAACACTGGTTGGCTTCCTTCAGAACCCACCTGCTTCCAAGCAACAGAGAATGCTAGGTTGCAACAGCTGCCTGTATCCTAGCAACAGAGGATGCTAGGTTGCAACAGCCGTCTGTATCCTAGCAATGGGGAACACTGGGTGGCTTCCTTCAGAACCCACCTGCTTCAAAGCAACAGAGGATGCTAGGTTGCAACAGCTGCCTGTATCCTAGCAACAGAGGATTCTAGGTTTCAAAACCGGCTGTATCCTAGCAACAAAGGATGCAAGGTTGCAACAGTCATCTGTATTGTAGCAATGGAGAACACTGTGTGGCTTCCTTAAGAAACTGCCTGCTTCCTAGCAACAGAGGATGCTAGGTTACAACAGTCCCCTTTATCCTAGCAATGAAGAACAATGGGTGGCTTCCATGAGAATCTGCCTGCTTCCTAGCAACAGAGGATGCTAGGTTGCAAAAGTCACCTGTATTCTAGCAACAGAGGATGCTAGGTTGCCACAATCACCTGTATCCTAGCAATGGAGAACACTGGGTGGCTTCCTTGAGAACCCCCCTGCTTCCTAGCAACAGAGGATTCTAGGTTGCAACAGTCACCTGTATCCAAGCAAAAAAGGATGCTAGGCGGATTCCTTGAGAACCGCATGTTTCCTAACAACAGAGGATGTTAGGTGGAAATAGTCGCCTGCATCCTAGCAACTAAGACGTCTCGGCGGATTACTTGACAAGCCAACTGTATCTTAGAAATGGAGGATTCTAGGTGGCCTTCTTGGGAAACCACTTAGCATCCCAGGAACCAATAGTCACATTTACGCTGTACACTCGTATAACATTACAAAGCATTTACAAACATACAGCGTACGGATAACAGTTTACAAAAGATGTTGCTGCCAACATATTTCCATAGTCCTATGTGCATAAAGGCTTCAACATGTATTAGTTATAACACAAATCTATAAATATAATCTGTCATGGGCAGGCTGAGACCTTGAACATGTTTCACACCAAAAAGCACTTACGGTAATTATATCTCCTTATGATAAAGGAGCAATAATGCCCATTAGCATAATAAGGTATGAAGAGTATGAAGAGCTCAGATTTGAATAATTTGGTTTTCTGTACTTTTATTGCCTTAATCCACACTATAGAGAAGAAATACTTACCTTGAAAATGTATTGTCCAGCGCTGCCATCTCAGGTGTGGGCAGCTTGAAGCCAGCGCGATCCTCTTCTGTGTCCTCTTCCGTCTTCTTCGGTCCCACGATGCACTGCACCGGCCCCGCCGTCACTTCCGGGTCCACAGCGTCATCCCTGCACAGCTTCTGGGCATGCCCAGAAGCTGTTTAGCAAGGTATGACGGTGCCTGACGAACTGACGTCGGGGCCGGTGCAGGCGCATTGATTCCTGGGAGCGATGACGTTCAGCTCCCAGGAATCATTGCAAAGCCAGGAAGTGACGAATCGCCGTGGCCGTCGAGGGGAGGAAGAAGGAAGTAAGGAAAGTATATTTTCTTCTATACAAGGTAAGTAAAAAAAAAAAAAAAAATTGTGATTATCCATTTGTTTTTCAGGTGACCCGGAGCGAGAAGATGGAGGTAAGTATAAATTTAGGGTGGAACTCCACTTTAAATACAGTAGGAGGAATGTCCACATCGTAACAAATTCATAGCAAGAGGATGAATTGCAGCCTCAGTGAGGGCTCTGGTGGGGCCTGGCAGGAGCCCAGGCTGAGGCTGCCATTCATCCTCTTACTACGGGTTTGCTACAATGTGTGGCACATAGACATTCCTCCCGCTATATTGCCGATATGAGCTCTGTTACTGGCCAGCACTCACAGTGGTCAGCTATTGATTCATACCTCTAGCCTGAGTGGAACCCACACCTTTACAGTTAGGACCTGCAACAAAACTTAGCTTACACAGAGCTATGGACACTCCTTATGTGACAGCGCTAGTGCTGGGTGATTGGCCTAGTCCAGACTCTATTGTACTGGGTATTGTTTTTTCTACCAGCAGCTGTAAGGAGCATTGGAGGAGCATGTTGATTATGTGCTGTGCAGAGAAAAAAAGGGGAAAGAGGAAATTAAAGCAAACCTATTTCTTTAAGTTGGCCAAACACAACTCAAATGTTCCTGCTGACACGCCCAGGCTTGACAACCCTAAATTAAAAAATTGAAGGAGGGGAGCTAAAAGAAAGTCAGCCAAGGAGTGACTGCAGCCAATCTGCTGCAGTCACTGTTTGGATATTCTGACAGCCACCCGTGACTCCGCTTTAAGAGCATATTTACGCCTTTTTTACATACATTTGTAAAGAGTTATTGGTCCAGCCAGAATAATCCCAATCTGACAGCTACAGAGACATGACAGTAACTGATGGGTGGGGGGTAGTGGAAGCCTGAGGCATACACAGATCCCCCAGGAATCTCAGACTGGGGTGACTGCAGCACCCGTATACTCTGTGTCATCATTGCTGGGAATAATGTTTGCCCTTTCCCACACCACTGATAAAACCCATGCTTGGTTACAGGGCCTCTTTAACCACTTTACCACCGGAGGATTTTGCTGTCTTACGTCCAGGCTACTCTTTGCGATTCGGCACTGTGCGACTTTAACTGACAATTGCGACGCCGTACCCAAACGAAATTTATGTCCTTTTTTTCCCACAAACAGAGCTTTCTTTTGGTGGTATTTGATCACCTGTGCGATTTTTACTTTTTGCGCTATAAACAAAAAAGCGTAAATTTTGAAAAAATAATATTTTTCACATTTTTTTATATGAAATTCCCCCCCAAAAAATGTAAAAATCAAAATTTTTTAAAATTTTTTGGCCAATTTGTTTTCTGCTACCTATGTTTGATAAAAAAAAAAAAAAAAAAATCACAATAAGCGTATTTTGATTGGTTTGCGCAAAAGTTATTGCGTTTACTAACTAAGGGAAAGATTTCTGTCATTTTTCGAGTAATGGCGGCGATTTGCGATTTTTTTTTTGCGGGACTGCGACATTGCAGCGGACAGATCGGACCCTTGACTGACATTTTTGACACTTTTGGGGGTACCAGTGACATTACTGCAGTAATCAGTGCTATATATATGCACTGTTACTGTAAAAATGACACTGGCAGGGAAGGGGTTAATTTTATTGGAGAGGGAGGGGTTAATGTATGCCTGGTGCTTACTAACGTGTGTGGGGGGAGGTGACTGAGTGACACAGGGACAGATCGCAGGTTCAGCTATGCTGAACCCTGCAATCTGTCACTGTCTGTCACTTAGGAGATCCGATCGTCGGGGAATCGAGTCTGGAGATCCGCCCGCTTGTGTAAACAAAGCGGGCGGATCTCCAGACTCGATTCCCCGACGATCGGGGAAGAGCGGCGGTAATCACCGCCGCTCCTCCCCTGGCCCGACTCCCGCTGTGACTGAAAACAGCGGGAGCGAGCCTCCGGCGGCGCGTGAGCACCGCCCACAAGGGGAGGAGTCCAGCGACGTAGGTCTACGTCGCTGGACGGAATCGAGCCACTTTGCCGCAGTACGGTCCCAGTGACTAGTCGGCAAGTGGTTAAGAAAGCACTTCAGTCATCGTGGGGTCTTCTGAACATAAATACACACAGATAACAGATGTGGGATGACTTATAAAAGATCACATCCAGGTCTGGTGTTCTGTAAAAGAACTCTTCGTGTATATCCATTGTGTGCTGGCTAAATGTCACACTGCAGGGCTCCCCTCTTCACACCCAGCCTGCTGTATGAGACATAAGAGATGACAGGGAGGGAGCTCCATCCCACCTCTTCAGTCCTATGGACATGAGAAGCACGCACCCTGCCCAGTGACTGAGGAGCCCAGTACACCTTCCTTCATCATAACTCACCTACACTGACACATATCACATGGATCCCACTCTCCCTCCAGCTACAAGGTGTCACTGTCTTCCTTGTGTTCAGTGGAGAGGGGAGGGGCCTCTTACCAGGGCAGCTAATCGGCTTCAGTGTACAAGTGAATTACTTTGCTTGTACACTGAACAGAGAAGCTGATTAGCTGCTCAGGTCAGAGGCCCCTCCCCTCTCCACTGAACACAAGGAAGTGACCTGCTAGCCGCAGCCGATTAGCTGCCTGGGTCCGAGGCTCCTCCCCTCTCCACACGGAAGTGACTTGCTAGCCTGAGAGAGATCACAAACTTCAGCTATCGGTGACCTGACCGCCCAGGGCACACCAGGACAAAGCATCGGGACACAGACTGGACGGGACAAGGGTCTGAAAACCGGGACTGTTGGCAGCTATGCTGCTCTTGAAGGAGAGGGCTAGAGTACACTGCCCCTCCCGGAAGTAGGGTAGCGACAGTATCCCCGCCCTCTCCCGGAAGTGGTTCTGTGTCCCCTGTCAGGTGTCCCCATGGAGATGTCGGTGTTCTCAGACATACTCGGTCAGGAGATCCGGTTGGAGCGGCGCTCATACAGCGATACGTGTCGGGAGTTCACCATCCACCGGCCGAAGCTGTCTGTCCGCTCTCTGATTGGCTGGACGTGCTGTGTGTGGGTGATGGCCTACCTCCTCTTCTTGTATACAGAGCTCACTGCCGTCCTGTCCGCTGCCATCTTCATCTCCCTGCTCGGCCTTCTCGTCCATCTTCACATGTTCCGGGTGGAGGAGGAGAGTGTTCTGGTTCTGGGCTCTCTGGGCCTGCAGAGGAGTTCTTTGTTCGGATCGGGGAGGGAGACTTCCCACTTCCTGGAGATGTGGAGGATCCGGGATCTTCTCCTCACCGAGACCATCTCCGGCTGTGCCGTCCACTACGTCCTGTCCGTGCTGACCGGGGACGGCCGCCTCGTCCCTGTGTTCCGGGCTCCGCAACCCCGCCTGGACTGCCTGCAGGAGATCTACCGGAGCGTACAGGAGGTGCTGAGCCGGGACCCCCAACATAGCGGAGCATTCCGGGACCCCCAACACACCGGAGATTACAAGAGGTGCTAAGCCCGGATCGCCAACACGGTCGCAGACGTCTCCCCAGTGACTGCCAGGATGGCTGCCTCTGATGACATCAGACATCTCCACAGTGACTGCTAACATAACTGCCTCTGATGTCATTAGATATCTCCATGGTAACCACCAACATGGCCACGGCCATCTCCACAGTAACCATCAACATGGCCGTATACATCTCCATGGTAACCAAAAATATGGTTGCAGACCTCCACAGTAACCGCCAAGATGGCCGCAGACGTCTTCTGAGTAACCACCAACATGGCCTCAGAGGTCTCCAGAGTAACCACCAACATGGCCTCAGCGGTCTCCAGAGTAACCACCAACATGGCCTCAGAGGTCACCAGAGTAACCACCAACATGGCCTCAGAGGTCTCCATAGTAACCACCAACATGGCCTCAGAGGTCACCAGAGTAACCACCAACATGGCCTCAGAGGTCTCCATAGTAACCACCAACATGGCCTCAGAGGTCTCCATAGTAACCACCAACATGGCCTCAGAGGTCTCCATAGTAACCACCAACATGGCCTCAGCGGTCTCCAGAGTAACCACCAACATGGCCTCAGAGGTCACCAGAGTAACCACCAACATGGCCTCAGAGGTCTCCATAGTAACCACCAACATGGCCTCAGAGGTCACCAGAGTAACCACCAACATGGCCTCAGAGGTCTCCATAGTAACCACCAACATGGCCTCAGAGGTCTCCATAGTAACCACCAACATGGCCTCAGCGGTCTCCAGAGTAACCACCAACATGGCCTCAGAGGTCACCAGAGTAACCACCAACATGGCCTCAGAGGTTTCCATAGTAACCACCAACATGGCCTCAGCGGTCTCCAGAGTAACCACCAACATGGCCACAGAGGTCTCCAGAGTAACCACCAACATGGCCTCAGCGGTCTCCAGAGTAACCACCAACATGGCCTCAGAGGTCACCAGAGTAACCACCAACATGGCCTCAGAGGTCTCCATAGTAACCACCAACATGGCCTCAGAGGTCACCAGAGTAACCACCAACATGGCCTCAGAGGTCACCAGAGTAACCACTAACAAGGCCTCAGAGGTCACCAGAGTAACCACCAACAAGGCCTCAGCGGTCTCCAGAGTAACCACCAACATGGCCTCAGCGGTCTCCATAGTAACCACCAACATGGCCTCAGCGGTCTCCATAGTAACCACCAACATGGCCTCAGCGGTCTCCAGAGTAACCACCAACATGGCCTCAGCGGTCTCCAGAGTAACCACCAACATGGCCTCAGCGGTCTCCAGAGTAACCACCAACATGGCCACAGATGTCTCCTCAGCAACCTCCAACATGGCCACAGATATTCCTGGATATGGATGATTACTTCACAAAGTGTCAGTTCCCATCCCCCCCCCCTCCTCTCTTGGGGCGGTCTAAATACTGTATTGGCTGGCCCAACTCCTCCCTACTCCTGGGAGGGTCCAATTACTGTTTGTGCTGACCCAGCTCCTCCCCACTCTTGGGAGGGTCTAATTACTGTATTGGTTGGCCCAGCTCCTCCCTACTCCTGGGAGGGGTCCAATTACTGTTCGTGCTGGCCCAGCTCCTGGGAGTGGCTGTAGAATGTATTTTGTATCTTTATGAGATGATTGTTGGATGTATGAAGCCTCCTTACAATGTATTGTGCAATCATTCCACACAATCAATAAAAGTAGAAATCTCTCTCTGAATTCCGGATTGTTACATTGTATACACGGGGAGTGCGGATTGTTACATTGTATACACGGGGATCCGGATTGTTACATTGTATACACGGGGAGTGTGGATTGTTACATTGTATACACGGGGAGTGTGGATTGTTACATTGTATACACGGGGAGTGTGGATTGTTACATTGTATACACGGGGAGTGCGGATTGTTACATTGTATACACGGGGATCCGGATTGTTACATTGTATACACGGGGGTGCGGATTGTTACATTGTATACAGGGGGAGTGCAGATTATTACATTGTATACACGGGGAGTGCGGATTGTTACATTGTATACACGGGGAGTGCGGATTGTTACATTGTATACACGGGGAGTGCGGATTGTTACATTGTATACACGGGGATCAGGAATTATTACATTGTATACACGGGGAGTGCGGATTGTTACATTGTATACACGGGGATCCAGATTGTTACATTGTATACACGGGGGGTGCGGATTATTACATTGTATACACGGGGATTCCGGATTGTTACATTGTATACACGGGGGGTGCGGATTATTACATTGTATACACGGGGATTCCGGATTGTTACATTGTATACACGGGGGGTGCGGATTGTTACATTGTATACACGGGGGGTGCGGATTGTTACATTGTATACACGGGGGGTGCGGATTATTACATTGTATACACGGGGATTCCGGATTGTTACATTGTATACACGGGGAGTGCGGATTGTTACATTGTATACACAGGGGGTGCGGATTGTCACATTGTATACACGGGGAGCGCGCCGATCCTCGCACTTTCTCTGTAAAGGTGAAAAATCTGTATTTGTTGCTAGAAAATGACTTAGAACCCCCAAACAGATTTCTTTTTTAGCAAAGGCCCTATAGAATAAAATGGCGATTGTTGCGATTTTTTTTTTTTTGTCACTCAGTATTTGCGATGTGTTTTTTCAAACACATTTTTCTTGGAAAAAAATACAGTTTAATTAAAAAATAAAACACAATATATAACACAATTTTTTATTTATTTTTTTGGGTAAAATATAAAAGATGATGTTACGCGAGTAAATAGATACCTAACATGTCACGCTTTAAAATTGCGCACACTCGTGGAATGGCGACAAACTACGATACATAAAAATCTCCATAGGGGGGCGCTTTAACCACTTCTGGACCGGAAGATTTTTTCCCCATTCATGACCAGGCCATATTTTGCGATTCAGCACTGCGGTACTTTAACAGACAATTGCGCGGTCGTGCGACGCTATTCCCAAATAAAATTGATGTCCTTTTTTCCCCCCACAAACAGAGATTTCTTTTGGTGGTATTTGATGCGATTTTTATTCACGGGCAACGCACAAGCGTCCTGGAAATCATTGCAAATCGCGGATCACGGGAGGAATCGAGACGATTCTGCCCGCGAACAATACGCTGACATGTGAATGCAGCCTTACTGTTTGAATTTTTTTTTTGTTTTTCTTTTCTTCTAACAATAAAAGAAGAAAATCAAACAAGTAAGCCCCCGCGATGTTACCGCGATTCGGCAGGCGGAAATCACGGTAACATCGCACAGCATTTAGGGTGCTATTGCAAATCACGGGCAATGCACAGGCGTCCCGCGATTTGCAATGATTTCCGGATCGCGGGCGGAATCGCGGCGATTCTGCCCGCGATCAATACGCTGACATGTGAATGCAGCCTTAGTGTCCATTCACACTGGTATGACTTGTCAGGCGACTTGGTCAGCACCATCGTGCACTGTCGCTTCCATAGTGCTTCTAATAGGAGCAACACAAGTCGCTCCGACTTAGAAAAAGGGTCCTGTACTAGGGATGCACCGAATATTCGGAAAATAGAAAAAATAGCACTTTCGGTGTTCGGCCGAATAAGTCAAAAGGCCGAATAATTTTGTGCCGAACAATAGGGCTGAACGATAGTCGATATGATATCGACTATCGTTCTGTGGCCGTAGGCGATATTCATATCGCCGAGGTCACGATATTTACAGGGGGAAGGGACTCGGAGGAGGACAGGAGGACTCACAGACTTCCGTGTTAGGCAGGGGAAGCCGGGACACTTCAGCGGTGAGCATACATACATTACTCACTCGTGCACTGCAGCCCGCCCCACACATTCAGTGAGTCTTACTCTCCTCCCTAGTTTTTTCAATGGCACATTCAGGAAGCCAATCACGCCGTAAATAGCTGCACAGCGAACCAATCACGCGTGCCTGCACACCTGATTGGTTCCGCTGTGCCGCTACTCACGGCGTGATTGGCTCCCTGAATGTGCCATTGAAAAAACTAGGGAGGAGAGTAAGACTCACTGAATGTGTGGGGCGGGCTGCAGTGCACGAGTGAGTAATGTATGTATGTGGCTGTGCTCCTTTCCAGGCTACTACTAGTCCACCTCCAGCCTCCTACTACTACCACTATGAGAGACTGTCTGTCACGGTATAATCTGATCAAGTCCACACTGACACTGACTGACTGTCACTGAGTAATTGATGTTACCACATTAACCCTGACCTGCCCAGTGCCCTGTATCTGCAATTAAAATTTACAAGGCTGCCTGCATGCTTCCTGATTTCCATTCCCAGCATCCTTCCCAATCCCTACAGTGTCACTAACATTAACCCTATGGTACAAGGCTGCAGTGTGCACTGAATCCCATTCCCTACAGTAACTGTTATGGAGAGAGACATGAGAGGACAAGAGAGAGAGAGAGACATGAGAGGACAAGAGAGAGAGAGACATGAGAGGACAAGAGAGAGGACAAAAAATTGGCAAAATAAATGGAAAAAATGCGAAACACCGCGTTCGGCCTTCGGCCAAACATTTCATTATTATTTGGCTTCGGCCAAGAATTTCATTTCGGTGCATCCCTATCCTGTACTACTTCGGGGAGACCTGGAGGCGACTTGCATAGACATTCATGTTATGAAGTCCGTGCAAGTCGCGCTGCACGCGACTTCACAGGTCGCCCCCGAAGTCGGAGTGGCCTAATGTGAACGGGGGCTAAGGCTCCGTTTCCACTACCGCGGCTACGAAGTCGTCGCGACTTCGTAGAGAAAGTTGTTCGCGGCTTTCAGTGCGACTTGTCCCTCATTATAGAGGGAAGTCACACTGAAGTCGGCCCAAAAGTAGTGCACAAACTACTTTTGAAGTCGCCGCAACTCAAGTCGCGGTAGTGAAAACGTGCCAGATTGAAACTAATGGCTTTTGACTTGCTGTGCGACTTGACATGTGTCAAGTCGCACAGCAAGTCGCACTAGTGGAAACCGAGCCTTAAAGAAGAAAATCAAACAAGTACAAGAAAAAAAAAAACAAACAATAAAAGAAGAAAATCAAAAAGTAAATAAAAAAACAAACAATAAAAGAAGAAAATCAAACAAGTAAAAGAAAAAAACAAACTAAATAAAAGAAAAACAAATCAAACAACTATAAGTGCTGGGTCACACTTGTGCGATGCGGGAAGGCTGTGAATTCGCAGCCTGTTCCCGCATCGCAAACGCACCCCTGGCAGTTCACACTGCCATATGTGATACGCTGGGGGTGTCAATGTAGTGTTAACGACACCCCCAGTTTGATTGCATATCGCAGTGCGATCTTTACAGTTCGCACAGGATTGGATCGCACAAGTGTGAACAACTGTGCGATCCGATCCTGATGCGGCTGAAAAAAAGGGTCCTGTGCGTCTTTGCTGCAGGGGCAGTGCGAATTTAGCCATACAAAGTGTATGGCTGAACTCGCACTGCACAGCCGATCGCATGTAATGAAGGAGCAGTGCGCTCCGACATTACATGCGATCGCCGCAGCCGCAAGAATGTGAACCGGCACTAAAAAAAAGAAAAATCAAACAAGTAAAATAAAAGAAGAAAAAAAAAAAAAAATCTACTTTTTTTATTTTCTTCTTTTATTTTGATTGTTTTGGATTTTTTTCTTTTATATAGTTGTTTGTCTTTTATTCTTTTAGAGCCGGTTCACACTGCCGCGACCTCTAAGTCGCCTCATAAGGGGCGACTTTTTAGCGCGACTTGTGAATTATTTTACGCAACTTATATGATAGACGACTTTGTACGACTTGGTATTTGGCCAATCAGAATATGATGTGTTGTGACCAAATTTCCCTGTCCTGTAAAGTCTCTTCACAGACGCTTGAAATAAGATAAGGATCCGACTTGGAGGTGACTCCCATTGAAGACAAATGATCTTTTTTTCTGGTTGTCCAGAAACAGAAAAAAACAGAGCATTTTTCTTAGAATTTTTAGTAGCACAGGCATATGGCTCCTCTCCACCTGGGCATTTGTCTTGCAGGCATTTATCGGGCATTTTTGGAGGCAGGCATGACTTTTTTTGGATTTAGTGTCTGGGGGGTCTAAAGTGTCCCTGTGAAGTTTCATCTCTGTAGCATGCCCAGAACCAGAAAAAAAAGAGCATTTTTCTTATAATTTTTAGTAGCACATGAATATGGCTTCTCTACACCTGGCCATTTTTCTTGCAGGCATTTTTGGAGGCAGGCATGACTTTTTTTTGGATTTAGTATAATTTTTCTTATAATTATTAAAGCGGAGTTCCACCCTGGATTTTTTTTTTTTTTTTTTAATACCCCCGGGACAGTCAGGGCTAGTGCATTCCACAATGGCTAGCCTCTGATCTGTCCCGGGTTGCACTTACCTGCAAGACGAAATACTTACCTTGCAAACGTCTTGTCCAGCGCTGCCATCTCAGATGTGGGCAGCTTGAAGCCAGCGCGTCCTCTTCGGCGTCTTCTTCCGCCTTCTGTGGTCCCACGATGCTCTGCGCCGGCCCCGACGTCACTTCCGGGTCGCGCGCGTCACCCCTCCACAGCTTCTGGGCATGCCCAGAAGCTGTTTAGAAGGGGATGACGCGCGCGACCCGGAACTGACGTCGGGGCCGGTGCAGGCGCAATGATTCCTGGGAGCTATGACGTCCAGCTCCCAGGAATCATTGCAGAGCCAGGAAGTGACGACGGGCCGCGGCCGAGGAAGGAGGAAGAAGGAAGTAAGGTAAGTATATTTTCTTCGCTACGAGGTAAGTAAAAAAAAAAAAAATATGCGATTATCCATTTCTTTTTCAGGTGACCCGGAGCGAGAAGATGGAGGTAAGTATAAAAATAGGGTGGAACTCCACTTTAATACAGCAGTGTGGCGGCTTCTCTACACCTTGCATTTTTTTTGCTGGCATTTATCGGGCATTTTTTGGGCGTCCTTGGAGTCAAATGCCTGCAAGAAAAAATGCAAGGTGTAGAGAAGCCGCCACACTGCTGTATTAATAGTTATAAGAAAAAATATATTTTTTTCTGGTTCTGGACATGCTACAGAGCTGAAACTTCACAGGGACACTTTTTAGACCCCCCCCCCCCCCCCCCGACACTAAATCCAAAAAAAGTCATGCCTGCCTCCAAAAATGCCTGCAAGAAAAACGGCCAGACGTAGAGAAGCCATATTCATGTGCTACTAAAAGTTATAAGAAAAATGCTCTTTTTTTCTTGTTCAGGACAAATTTTATGGAAAGTCTGATAACAAGTCGCTTCAATTAAGATAGGGAGGCGACTCCCATTGAAGTATATGGGACAGTCGGATCACAAGTCGCCTCAAAGTAGTACAGGACCCTTTTCTGAAGTCGGAGCGACTTCAGTAGTGCCAACTAAGACGGCACTGATTGATTAACATTGCTTTTGTTATGTCAAGCGACTTGAGGGCACACAAGTCGCCTCACAAGTCGCGCTAGTGTGAATGGAGTCTTATTTTACTTGTTTGATTTTTCTTTTTTTAGTTTGATTTTTTTTCTTTTATTTGTTTTATTTTCTTCCCTAAACGAAAGAAGAAAATCAAACAAATAAAAGAAAAAAAAACCCATAAAAAATCAAACAACTAAAAAAAAAAGTAAAATCAAACAACTAAAATAAAAGACAAGCAACTAAATAAAGAAAAAAAAACCCACATTTTGATTTAATATATTTAGTTGTTTGTTTACTTTTCTTCTTTTATTAGCTGTTTTGTTTTTTTATTTATTTATGATTTTTTTTTTAGTGTTTGTTTTTTTTCCTTTTAGTTTGATTTCCTTCTTTTATTTAGTGTTTTTTTTTTTTTATTAAATAATCTGCATTTTGTCTACTCCTGAAATAGAAGATCCAGCCCCTTAATGAGGGAAAGCCATGTGTGTACTGGGTGCTGTGCAGTACTTGAGCTCCCTATTGGTGGAACAGGGTAATGGGAAATGCTCCACTACCATTGTCCACCAACAGGGGGCACTGTGTGGTGTTCTTTTATCTAGTTTGATTTCCTTCTTATATTTAGTTTTTTTTTTTTTTTTTTTTTTCTTCTTTAATGGTGTTCATTTTGTCTTCTCTTGAAATAGAAGAACTGGCACATCAATGTTTGAGCATGGGTGGTAGCTCAGATGGAGACCTGAGATCAAATCCCTCTGAGGGAAAGCCATGTGTGTCCTGGGTAGTACTTGAACCTCCTGTTGGTGGGACATGCCTTGTCCCACCTGCAGGGGGCTCATGTGCTGTACAGTACCAGTGGTGTGTGTGTATATATATATATATATATATATATATATATATATATATAGGGGGTTCTGTACACAGAATTTGTACTGACCACACCCCAGAAACATCATTTCCTGCTTGTGATTGGCTCACCAATTTTCACCAATTTTCCCCAAAGTTTTAATAAGATTCAAGTCAGATATTTGGCATCCCCTGCAGCAAAAATGTCATTTTGGGTGAGATACTCCCAATAGGAACACGTGTAAAGGGATGCAGGCCCATCAGCTTTCCTCATTAGAGCCCTGCAGCTGCCACAACTGATAGATAATTATGAAACCACTCCCATTTGACCCACTCAGCACAGAGGAGCAAACAACTATTTCTTCAGAATAATAAAAAGGTAGGAATCTGCAACAAAGTTTGTTAAAATCTTTGCAATGTACAGAGGTCACCCATCTAATAATAGATCACAAACGACGAGCAGTCTTTCAGCAACGTCTATTTGAAAAATAGGTTTTTGGCTTTTTTTTTAACATTGTTGAGCTTGGGAAGGATTAGAACCTCTGTCATATTTTACTACAAGTCAACACTCCCTGTAGAGTAGGAGAACTGGAACCCCTCATTTGTTCCTCACTTCTTTTGTGGGGACACCGGTTGTCACTGTGACAGTAAATGTCAGTAGTGTGTGGGAATAATCTCTGATAGAGCCCCAGATATCAGTCATAGCTTATAGGGGTTCTATTCCTTCCCCACTTCAAACACAAAAATCTGCTGTGCTAACTCAATTCCTGTCCTAGGGTGACAATGTTGCTCCTCTGTCTAGTACAGTATATGGTACAAGATCACTAGGTTATAAAAAAATAGAACCTTAAATAAAGAAAAGTAATGCAGTCATCACATCTAAGCACTGGTAATCTGGGGGGGGGGGGGGGTGGTAGATACACTTTGATGCACTTAGGCTTCTTTCAGACAGGTGGCAATGCTTACCACCCTCTGAAAATCTGCAATCTGTGCTGGATCACTTTTTAGAGGGAGGTATAGCAATGTTTGGCAGCCATTGAAAGAAGTGTTCAATATGGGGGAATGAACTAAAACTGGAGCATGCAAAATGTGGTGCAGCTCTCCATAGAAACCAATCGGCTTCCAGGTTGTATTGTTAAAATCTTAATTAACCACCTCAATACTGGGCACTTAAACCCCCTTCCTTCCCAGACCAATTTTCAGCTTTTAACGCTGTTGCATTTTGAATGACAATTGCGTGGTCATGCAACACTGTACCTAAACCAAATTTATGTCATTTTTTCCCCACAAATAGAGCTTTCTTTTGGTGGTATTTGATCACCACCAGGTTTTTTCTTTTTTGGTGCACAAATAAAAAAAGACGGAAAAGTTTGAAAAAAAAAAAAAAAAAGTTATTTTGTTTAGGTTATAAAATTTTGTAAATAGATACGTTTTTTCCTGCACCGATGAGCACTGATGACGCCGCACTGACAGGCACTGATGGGGTGGCACTGATGGGGTGGCACTGATATGCAGCACTGATGGGCACTGATATGTGGCACTGATAGATAGCACTGATATGCAGCATTAGTGGGCACTGATAGGCAGCGCTGATGGGCACTGATAGGCAGCACTGATGGGGACTGATCGGCACTGATAGGGGGGCACTGATGGGCACTGATATGCAGCACTGGTGGGCAATAATGGGCACTGGTGGGCGGCACTGATAGATGGCAATAACGGGCACTGGTGGGCAGCACTGATAGATGGCATTGGTGGGCAGCACTGATAGGGGGGCACCACTGGCAGGCTCTCTGAGCCCTGTTTGCCATTCCTGGTGGCCATGGTGGGCATCCGTGGTGGTCATGGGTGGGAATCCCTGGTGGCTCTAGTGGCACCCCCTCCCCCCAGGGCTGCACTGGTAATCAATCATCTGATTACCAGCACAGACTCCCCCTGTGATCAGTGAGTAATTAGAAATACTCACTGATCACCCCGGCTGCAGCACCGATCCTCTCCTCTTCTCCTCACTGACAGGATCTGTCAGGAGAAGAGATCGAAGCCGTTACAATGGCTGTATTTACATTACATGACGGCTGTGATTGGACACAGCCGTCATGTGATCAGGAGGGCCAATCGCAGGGCCCTCCTGCCACAGCTTGTTGCTCTGTGTCCTAGGGACACAGGCACATCGAGATCGTGCCGCTGCGCGTGCCCGCGGTGGCGCGATCTCTCTCCTTTTGAAGGACGTTCCGGACCGTCCATTCAGAAGGACGAGACTCCCACCCGGCCGTATATGTACAATGGGAGGTGGGAGGTGGTTAAACAAGCTGAAGTTAGAAGCTGATTGGCCACCATGCACAGCTGCACCAGATTCTGTGAGACATTTCAAATAAAGTAAGAAAAAAAAAGTATGCGTATCACACCGCTCCTTACTGCAGCCAACCCTGACACTAGCCTGCATTGTACAATGCTGCCTTTTACTGTGCAGGCTAGTGTGAACCTAGCCTAAGTATTTTGACCCTTCCGTGCACCTGTCACTTCACCACAAATGACATAAAAAAGGAAAACCAATGCACATAAAAACGCAACACAATGCATATATAATTATGAAAAGTGCCTGCATTTTCTATGTGCTGCAGTTAGTTTTATGTACAGCATAATGTCTAGTTTAGGTCTATAGCAACCCAATCTAAAAACCTTCATTTCATGGAAACATGATTAAACCTTTATCTCATAGAACAGTAAAATGATCAGTAGGTTGTAGAAGGTGTTAAGTAAAAGAAAAGAGAATACAGCCTAGTGCATACAGGCTGAATGTTGGATGGCATTGATGGGGTCAATAGAAACCATCTGACATTCGGCCCCTGTACACTGGAGTCGGTCTCTATTTGGTCAACTTCTGTCGATGGGGCATGACCAAAAATGGATTTTTGTAAAATCTTACCGTAAAATCCTTTTCTCTTAAGCTCATTGACAGACGTAGTCCTCGTTGATTAATAACAACTCGGGTTATACTGCCCTCTACAGGAGTAGGACTAGACAGGAAAGAAAACGTTCTGGCCACACCCTAGGGGCAGTCCCAGAGGGTATATCCTCTCACTTCCTGCTACAGCAAATCAGTTATGTCACAAAGCAGTGTTTAGAGAATTTAACCCAACCCAACTCAAAAACAGAGGGGCGGGTACTACGTCTGTCAATGAGCTTAAGAGAAAAGGATTTTACGGTAAGATTTTACAAAAATCCATTTTTCTCTGTCGCTCATTGACAGACGTAGTCCTCGTTGATTAATAACAACTCGGGACGTCCCAAAGCAGTACCACAAATGAGGGGTGGGATAACAGAAATCAAAATCCAGAAGGCCCAACCGGAGCCAACCAGAAGCATCAAGGACTCATCGAGCAAAAAGATGAGACCTAAGTGAAACACCCAACAAACCCTCGAGGTAGACCAACAGTCTCCTCAGATTGCAGCCTGCAGAACCTTGTGGCCAAAAGAGGCATCTGACGATGCCATCACATCAACTTTATAAAATGTTGTAAAGGTATGAACCGACGATCAAGTCATCGCCTTGAAAACCTGGATCGCTGACGCCTGATGGCGGAAGACCCAGGAGACACTAGGCGCCCAAGTAGAGTGCGCCTTAACAGGGAACGGAGGATTCCGACCCTTAATAGAATAAGCCTGTACCACCGTCTGACTGGTCCATCTAGATATGGTCGCGGCAGACACAGGCAACCCCCTTCAAGGGCTATCCGTGATCACAAAAAGTGAGTCCGTCTTACGAAAACAAGTTCGTAGTAGTCAAGTGTATCCTTCTGAACCCCATCCAAGGAGTGTAATGCAAACTCCCAAGGATGGCTAGTCTTAGGACACGGGGAAGGCAACACAATATTTTTATTCAGATGAAAACCCTGAAAACCACTAAGGAAGGAAGGATGGATTTGGAAGAAGAACCACCTTATCCCTATGAACCACCAGATATGGGGAACGTCAAGATAATGCGGCCAGTTCTGACACCCTGCGTGCAGAAGTAATGGCCACCAAGAAGGCCACCTTCTGGGATAATGTAAGCAAGGGAATCTCCCTAATATCTTCAAAGAGAAGTTTCTGAAGAACCGACCACACTAAATTAAGATCCCAGGCGGTAAGGGTGCGCGCACTGGCGGAGCCAGATGTCGCACCCCCTGGATGAAATTCCGCACCAAGGAATGATTAGGTTTCTGAAAGAAGATTGCTAACTCTGAAACCTGACCCTTGATAGTGCTCAAGGACAGTTTCTGCTCAACCCCTTATTGCAGACAGATTCGGGTCACCGAATAGGTATGTGGGGGAAATCCAAAAGATTCACATCACGCAATATAAGACTTCCATGTGCTGGAAGTCGCTTTCCTTGCTTTAACTAGAGGTAGGAATAACTGAAGCGGACACTCCCTTGTCCTTCAGTACCTGGGTCTCAATGGCCAGGCCATTAAGCCAGCGATTGTAAAGCAAGATGGAAGATCGGTCCCTGAGACCGCAAATCCTCCCTGAGAGGAAGTCTCCAAGAAGCGCCCGCGACTAGCCTCACCAAGTCGGCGTACCAGGCTTGACGAGGTCAGTCCGGAATTTCCAGAATAACTGGAATTCCCTCCACCTCTATCCTGCAAAGAAGTTCCCGCAGTAACTTGAGAGGATGGAAGGCATGCCGTAGCTGATACTGCCCCCACGGGGCGATCAGCGTTTCTGCTGCGTCCGCTAGAGGATCGCGGGTGCGAGCTACAAACCTCCGCACCTTCCTGTTGAGCCAAGATGCCAACAGATCCACATCCGGGGTGCCCCAATGAAGGGACAGCTAGTGAAAAACCTCTGGATGAAGAGGCCATACCCCTTGATCCAGAATCTGACGGCTGAAATCATCTGCCTGCCAATTTCCCACCCCCGGAGTGAACACTGCGGGGAGATCCGGAACAAACCGTTCCGTCCAACGAAAGATGCTAGTCGTTTCGATGGCCACCAGGACACTCTAAGTGCCCCTTTCTTGACATAAGTCACGACCGTGGCATTGTGCGATTGGATCCGAATCGGGCTGCTCTAGAGCTGCTCGGTCCAGTAAATCAGACAAAATCCGATCGCTCTCAGTTCCGATACCCTATTGGTAACCTGGATACTATCGGAAGGAATGACTTCCCCTGGTTGAGCATCGGAGGCTCCCTGGTCCCCTCGCTCAACCGGATCCGATTGTCCAGGAAATCGGAATTCTGATTCCATAAGAAAAGAATCTCCTTCAGGAGAATTCGGGTATGAGACTGGGTATACGGTACTGCCTCTAAGAAGGCCACCATCCGTCCCAGCCAATTTGACGGACAGCAACATCCGAATCATTGACTGAACCTTCTGGAGTTTTTCCGCAAGGAGAAACTTTCTTGCCCAGGATGTATCCAACATTCCAAGTCCAGAATTGGACGCACCTTGCCCTCTTTCCTGGGCATTGTGAACAGGTTCGAATAGAACCCCTGAAACCGTTCAATGTTAGAAGGGAAGAATCGTACCGGTGGAAGTGATCGAAACTCGATCCTGTATCCTGACCGTATGACCTCGGGAACCCCTTAGTCCGGGGTTCTGGCAAGCCATGGATCCGGAAACCGGTGAAGACATCCCCCCACCCCAGAGATGGGTAGGGGCGCATCAGGCTGTATTCTTCAGGCTTGGCTGAGCCGGACTTTTTGTTTAGCCGACCAGCGCTCCCTTTGAAAAACCCTCTGAAGGCTTAGGAGGGTTTCGCCTTATCGCCCGCCCTCGCGGAACGAACAAACTCTTTATGAGCAGAAAGGGAAGGTCCTCGTTGGTTGCGAGGTCCTCTTTATCCTAACAGTCTGTGGCAAGACAGCAGGTGGTACCGTCTATCCTTTAAAGAGGGATTCCTCAAACGGATAGCGCCTAGCCATGCGTTTGGAAATAGCAGGGGTTCGTTTCAAAATGACCCCATTTGGGTAAAGGAAAATCCTTCGCCCTTTTGGTAGGCTAACAAGTACCAAAAAGGAATTTCAGTCTCAGCTACCTCTGCCGGTGTAACCTCAAGACTAAAGGTTTCCCGGATGGACACAACTAGTGCATCCACCACTCTTGTACTATGGCGGAGGCAGAAACGTTCTCCTCACTGCTGAGGAGACATTACCTGAGACAACAGCCCCATAAGAGGGACCTGCAGCTGCATTGACCAGCTCTGAATCCGTATCTGAAGTATCAGATAAAAAATAGGGGTAGGCGGGGGTCGCTTCTTGACCCCCGTCCCTGACAGGCCACCTCCACCCGGGATACCAAAGACTCCAAAACTGCAGATAATGCATTAAAAACAAGTGGGGTACTGGAGGGTCCTGCGGCCACCTTGAGGGGATCAGGTGGGGATACCTATGCGGCAGGGTCAATGATTATACAAGACATTTGCCAGCGACAAAAAATGACAAAGTAAAAAACTTTTTTTTTTGTATCCCCCAGTCGCAACAGCGCCCTTCAGTGTTACCTGCCTTTTTGGACCCCACAGAGAGAGAGAGAGACCCCAAGGCTCATCCCTGATGCACAGAAGTTTTCATCAGCTTGCTCAGTGCTGTCCTATTACAGACAGGAAGTCTTTGGCCCTTTTTCCTGGGTCAAGGAGGCGGCTCCGCCCCTTAACACACCTTCCGGCGCCTCCCCCTGGCTCCACAAGGTGTTTGATCACCTCAAACATGGCCGCCCCCATGCTGGAGACACGAGGCTACGCCAATATGGCGGCCTTGTGTGCTCTGCAAGACAATGGCGGCGGCCTGTTAGGATAGCGGCGGCTTAGCAGCGGCCTGCGGGATGCTGTATTCGGCCTAGCGGCCTGCGGGAGTGCATCGGCCCCCCAAACTTCACCCTGGATGGTGATCAGCCTAGCCGGCGGTACCGTACCCTGGCGGGCCGCATGCGGTCCGTGGGCCGTCGGAAGGCAGCCTGCCCTTGCTGGAGGAATGCGATCTGGACTGCAGTTATACATGCATAGACATCGCCCTGTGAACACCTCTGACAGGTAGGATACCTTATGCTACCACAGTAATATTCTAGTACTGCCACTGACTTCAGTCATCTTTACAGTTTTGAAATGACATTAGATTGTCAGCTCCCAAACCAAGCCTCCTGGTTTCTTGTTCACAAAAATCACACTCAAATAGGGGGATCTGTGACATGTTATAGGATAGAGGGGAGACCCATCCTTACCATTTCAGAGAGGGGCCCGCGTTCACCACAAACCCGTCACGGGGAAAAGGGGGAACATACTACTCACCATACCGGAACCAGGCGGGCGCCAACTCCTGACACCGGGGTGGGAGGGCTGTCGACCAATACGGACGCCGTGACTCATGGTCATTGGCGTTTAAGCGAGACGTTTAACTCGCAGGGTCAGTCCCCGTCCAGTGGGACTATGTCGCGGCCGACCCAGCGCGGAGCTATGGCCTGCACGCGCTCGTAGGCTGAACTGGGGTGACCACTGGATCTCAACATCCAGCCCGTCGCCCAGTTCCAGCTTTCTTGCTTGAAGATCTCACAGGAACACTGGAGAAAAAAGCTGTCTAAAAAAATCTTTCTAAGAAAAAAATCCTGCCAGGACCGAAGATCCTAGCAAGGCATCTAGGTCCTTACTCCTAACTAGACAGAAAAAAACAGATTTGCTGTAGCAGGAAGTGAGAGGATATACCCTCTGGGACTGCCCCTAGGGTGTGGCCAGAACGTTTTCTTTCCTGTCTAGTCCTACTCCTGTAGAGGGCAGTATAACCCGAGTTGTTATTAATCAACGAGGACTACGTCTGTCAATGAGCGACAGAGAAAAAAGGTTTGCCAATCGGCTCCCAATCAGCGATCTCAGCCAATGGCTGAGATTGCTGACCAAAGTGTTCTGGCGGGGGGGGGTCACCCCCCCTGTCAGAACACATTAGAACACAGTAGTAGGGGAAATCGCTGCACTAATTTCAGATAGTTAGTCCAGCAGGTCCTCCTGAGCTGTCGTTTTTTTTTTTTTTTTTTTTTTGGTTTAGTCCTGCTGGATTGAATGGAAAAAAAAAACTATGTGGCACAGATTCCCCCTAAAAATATTGTAAAAAATAATAAAAATAAATAAAACTAAAAAATAATTAAAAAAATAAATGAAAAAAAACTACAGTCACCATCCACTACCCTACTGACACCAATCTCTGCCCGACTGACACTGTCAGTATATATATACACACATATGTGTTTGAGCTTTGGGGTGCAGACCCTAATGCAATAGGCTGCGCACACCTATGGAAACCATTGTTGAGAAGGCTGCTCTAGTTGACTGGGAACTGTGCCTCTTAAGCTGCCCAAATATAATACGATCCGATTGAGCAATCTCTGTGCAATCTTCCTTAAGCTGGTCATAGATGGAGCAAATTTCTTTCCTACAACCATCGGGTTGACACTGTTGACAGGGGAACCATTGTAATCTCCCGACGGGGAGGGGAATGAGGGAAGCCATTCCCACCAGGAGAATACAGTGATTATTGCCAGCAGCTATGAAAGCCTCTAGCAATAATTTCATGTAAAATCTGGCAGGCTGGTTGTACCCAAGTTGATCGATCGAATTAACTTGGGTACATTCAGCCTGCCCATACACGGTCTAAAGCTGGATACACACTATCCAACTTTTGTGGTTAGATTTCCTTCAGATTTACCTTTTCTATGTAGTGGAAGGGCCTGCCAGATTGCATACACATGTTTAGGTTTGACCTCATATTATATGGTTTTGGTAAGTCTAAAGGAAAAAGTCTTCAGAAAATTGTATAGTGTGTATGGCCCATAAGGCTGGCTTTAACGTTAACAAAACTATGTAATATGAGGCAAACCTAAAGAATCCATTTAATTAGTAGTAAATTAGGCAGGCCCTTGTATTACAGGTGATGGCGAATCTAAATGATTGTACAATCAGGTTGTATAGTGTATGTGCTGCCTTAGTACCATACAGTTAATAATTCTGACAAGTGTTTTATAAAAAAAAAAAAAAACTTTTCTTTAATAGGTAACAGATAGGGAAGTACAAAGTATAACGACACCTGTATTTTCTTTTATAAAGCACTTTAGCAACCAACTTGGTTTCCAAACTTTCCTTTTATACAACTACAAACAGCAATCATGTCTTCAATAGGAAACACTTGTTACATTCTAACTTTCTGTGACTGCAGTAACAGGCTGGACATGGTTACAATGTCAGTGCAATCAGAACCCAGAAATACAGCACCTTCTGCCCCAACACAGAATGCTACAATGATTGTTATCCTGCAAAGATAAATTACAAAAACCCCAAACCACCAATAATCTATAATAGATATATTCAATTTAATCTGATCTTATGTCTGTAAATCAGTACCCATCAATTATATTCTTCATATAGGAGGGGGTGTAGTTGTTATACCAGTCTTGTTGAGTACATGAAAAGTCCTGACACCCTCCCTAGTAGGAAAAGGTCTGTGTAATTAGGTGATTACAGTAAGAAGAATTAACCCAGAAATAACTTTGTGCTAACAATGATTGTTATGCTGCAAAAGTAAATGTTACAATAATATCCCAAAGCATCAATATTCTCAACCAATGGTCTATAATAGATATATTCATTGCCATGCGATCTAATAGGCTATAAATCAGCCCCCATCTTTTGTGCTCTTCATATAAAGTGATGCCGGAGTTGTACCAGTCCTGTTAAGTACATGGAAAGTCCTGACACCTTCCCTAGTAGGAAATGGTCCGTGAAATAAAATGATCACAGCAATAAGAAGAATGAAGACAGAAATATATTCCATCCCAACACAGGGTGCGACAATGATTGTCACCCTGCAAAAGTAAATGTTTCAATGACTAAATGCATCAATATTTCCAAATGATGGTCTATTATAGATATATTCAATTTCAGGTAATCTAAGTTAAAAAAAAAACAGCCCCCATGATCTGTATTTTTCATACAGAGGGGTGCAGGTGTTGTACCAGTCCTACAGTATATAATACATAGAACCTCCTGACACTTTCCCTATTAGGAAATTGTATGTGAAATGAAGTAATCACAGTAATGAGAAGAATTAACCTATCAATAATTAGAATTAAGCCAGAAATAAAATCAATTAACCCATAAATGCCTTCTGTCCCAACACAGAATACTACAGTGATTGTTATCTGCAATGATGATACAATAACCCAAAGCATCAATATTCTCAATCAATGGTCTATAATAGATATATTCAATTTCTAAGTTTATAAACCAGCCCCCATGGTCTATATACTTTATACAAAGAGGTGCAGGTGTTGTACCAGTCCTTTTTTTTAAATACATATTTCCTATTAGGAAATGGTCTGTGAAATGAAGGAATCACAGTAAAAAGAACAATTAACCCATCAATATTAAAAAAAGAAGCCATGAAGAATTAACCCATAAATATCTTCTGTTATAGAACACAGAATGCTACAATGATTGTTATCCTGCAAAAATAAAATGTTACAATAACCCAAAGCATCGATATTCTCAACCAATGGTCTGTAATATATATATTTCATTTCTATAGTCTATAAATCACCCCCATCATTTATATTCTTTCTAATAGTCTCTGTAGGAAGCATTGCATATAGAGGGGTTTAGGTATTGTACCAGTCCTGTTGAGTACATGGAAAGTCCTGCCACCTTCCCTAGTGGGAAAAGGTCTGTGAAATAAAGTGATCACAGTCATTTGGAGAAGCCAGTTCCAGGTAGCTCTGACAGTCCTGATGAAATTGTTCACAATGATGGGTGGCAGACCAGTCCTCTCCATCCCTGTATCTCTCTGCCTCTGTTAGGATCCTGTTTAGTGCCATGATGTAACTCAGTGCCATCTGTAGGGTCTCGTACTTGGACAGCTTCTTGTCTTCTCCCCATTGAGGGACCACTTTTCTGAGGCTGTCAAATGCTGTGTTAAGTCCTTGCATCCTCCTTCTTTCCCTGGCATTGGCTGCCAGCCTCCTCTTGGTTGACCCTTCCACTCTGGTTGGCATACACCTCAGTAGGCATCTCGATGCCCCCTTGGACTGTCCCTGACACCCTGAAGTGTGATCCATAGGAGGAGATGATGCATCAGATTTCATGTCTTCAGCAGTCCTGGGATATCTCCAAAGGTATAGCTGAGAGCTTCTAGAACATCATATGCCAGTTTAGATGCCACTGGTAGTCTCTGGCACAGTCACCAATGTCTATAACAACAGGCAGTAGCGTGGTATATGCTGTGATCCCAGCACTGGACTAATCACCTCAATAGTTGACTGCTGTGTCCACTATTTATATTGTGTATGTTGGGGCTCAGCAGATGGTGGCAGGTGGGCAGGCGTCCCTAAGCTCCCATACCAGCTCATTACCACCCTGGGACCTATAGGCTAGGATTCTGGGAAATCTATCAAATCTGGAAGGATACAGCATGGATCTGCTGGAACGTTTATGTGAGGCTGCCCAGGCAGAGCTCAGCCATCTGTTCTACAGCACACTCTGTGCAATCTCATTAATAAGTAAACTTGCAGCAGAACACCATCTCCTGTCCAGCCCTAGGACTTGTATTGTCCTGGACTTTAGGATTACCCCAAACAGGAGATCACTTCTATACAAGATCTAAAGTGATTTCACAGGCAATCCATCAATCATTTCTAATGACACATGAAGTGTCCTGCACTAGAAATCTTATAATATGTCATTACTCCTAAACTTCTATATAGACATGTTATGTCCTATATATATTAGCAGTAGACTGTGCGCAGGTCCTGTAGTTAATGAAGCCATCAGAACAATTATTGATGCTCTGCAGTTTGGACAACAGATCATTAGCCCTACAGAGGCAGAGACATGAGAAATGAAGCTTCATAATCCTCCAACAATAGGATGCACTTGAGAAATAATTGACTCCAGCGTGACAGATGTTCAATTGAGGTCATTAATCAGATGCTGGGGACCTACATACACCAAGTAGCAATCTAGATCATGTCCAAATACAGTCAATTACTAATATCACAACACATCCTTGTCATTCTTATTTGTGTTTGCTTATATCACATGGAGCTGGCTTCATTCAGAGGAAGCCTTTGGCTTGGCTGCTTTGATTTTCTCACTTAGAAGTTGTAAACAATTATTCAAATGCCCCCCCAAAGTGAATGTGTGATCATTATGTGCAGCATTGCTGCTCTATGGACATTATTCGCCATAGCTGATGTGTAAGCAGTAAATCAGTTATTAGTTTAAGCATTATTAGGCTGCCCATACACTATACAATTTGATTGTGCAATCCTCTTCAGGCTATGTTTAGACTTGCGTCTAAACGGCTGTACCTCTGTAAAGCGATCTGCTTTTAGGTCGCTTTTCAGAATGTGTTTGATGCTGCACCAACCACATTGTGGAAGAATGATTGCTTTTGCTGTGAGCACAAAGCAAAGCATCACAACAACCACAGCATGTAAATACCCAGGGCTGCTGTTAGAAATCATGGGCCCTGTACACCCTATCTGGCAGGCCCCCCACCCCAAATATATCAAGACAAAACTTTTTCACTAATAATACACTAAAATAATTATTAGCATACACAAACATAACAGAGAACCTGTGTGAATTAGCCATTTTTAATTGTTTGTTACATAAAAAAATAATATATATATATATATATATATATATATATATATATATATATATATATATACACAAATTTTTTAAATGTTTACAAATATTTTATTTTACAATTTTTAAAAAATAATTTATTACAATGTTTAATTATTATTATTTGTTTTTTAATTTGTTATTTTTTTTTTTACAGGACAGGGAAGACCCCCCTACTGCAGGTCTACACAAGCTCTTAGATCTACCATCAGTTATGTAGTACAAGGGACTGCCTGACTGAATACAAATTGATTGGATTGTTTAGGTAGCATATTACACAGTTTTGGTAGATTTTAGGTTGATTGTACAGAGATTGTATGGACAGATTGTAATATGTATGGTGACCCTAAAAGCAAAAATGTAATTTATTGCAGCTTATCCATTCTTGTATGTGGTGGCTGCATTTGTTTTATTTTTTTAGGCTTTTTTTCCATTGCTCACCCAGTGATCCAGCCAGTAAGTTATTCCTCAACGTCTTTTAACAGTCAAAGCTGTCCAACAGAAGTGGCAGTTAAGGGTGGAGACTAACCAACTGACAGGAACTTACAACTATCAACTTTGTATCTAAATCCATTTCCCAAAAGAAAAAAAAAATGTTGGCATAAGGGCTCGTTTACACTTGTTCAAAATACTGAAGCTTATCAAACGCTCCTATAGCGTTAATGCACAGGTAATAGGTGCGGTTGATAAGCTTTTAGTGAGCAATAAAAACGCTCCCCCTAAACGCCCTATGTACATTTGCGGTGCGGTTGAGAAGCATTTTTGGTTTGTTAAAACCACAAACGCCTGCAATATCTGGTTACAAAGCTGGCCACAGCATCCTTAACAACCGATCAGTCATCCTCTATCAGCAGGTTCCCCGCTGACAGTTGAAAGAAAAAAAATGGCAGGTAAAAAAAAACTTTATTTATTTTTCATTTTTTTTTGGCGTGGGGTTTTCCCCCAAAATCCATACCAGACCCTTTTCCGAGCATGCAGCCCGGCAGGTCAGGAAAAGGGGGGGAGAGCGCGTGCCACCCCTCCTGGACCATACCAGGCCACATGCCCTCAACATTGGGGGGTGGGTGCTTTCGGGCAGGGGGGCTCTGTGCCCCCCACCCAAAAGCACCTTGCCCTAATGTTGATGGGGACAAGGGCCTCTTCCCAACAACCCTGGTTGTGGGGGTCTGCGAGCAGGGAGCTTATCAGAATCTGGAAACCCCCCTTAATCAAGGGGGCCCCCAGATCCCAGGGCCCCAATGTGAATAAGTATGGGGTACATTGTACCCCTACCCATTCACCCAAAAAAAAAAGTGTAGTGTTACAAAAAACCACAAAGATAGAGTAGCTCTTGTGCCCCCTTGTGATGTACTCACCTCATCATGCCCCGGGTCTCCAGGTGACGTCACTGGGTGGCCATGCCCTATGGTTATATAGGAGCTGGCAGACAGCTTAGCTGGCATAACAGCAGGAGTGATCGTCAGAGCAGGACCAGATTTTTTCTATTTTTATCAGGTTGGCGGCAGAGGCAGCAGAAGACATCAGAATAAGAAGACCGGAGAAAGAAGACTCATTGAAGCTATGACGGGGATATATTTCAAATAAGGACTTGTCAAAAACCGTCTCTTTGTTTTTGAAAGTCTACATTTATTTTTTGGGGGTAAATGAGTAGCGGTACAATGTACCCCATACTCATTCACATGGGGGCCCTCAGATCCCGGGCCCCCTTGTTAAAGGGGGATGCCAAATTTTGATAAGCCCCCTGCCCACAGACCCCCCGCAACCACCGGCCAGGGGACAAGGTGCTTTGGGGTGGGGGGCGCAGATTACCCCCTGCCCCAAAGCACCCACCCCCCTATGTTGAGGGCATGTGGCCTTGAATGGTTCGGGGGGGGCACTCACTTGTCCCTCCCTTTTCTGATCTGCAGGGCTGGATGCTCGGTTAAGGGTCTGGTGTGAATTTTGGGGGGGATCCCATGCTGTTTTTTTTTTATTTTTTTTGGCATAGGGTTTTCCCTCAAAATCCATATCAGACAGAAGGGGCTAAAATGGTCTTGGGGGGCACCCTTCACCTTTTTTTTTTTTTTTGGTGTAGGGTTCTACCCCCAGTCCATACCAGACCCAAAGGGCCTAACATGGACTGGGGGGAAACCCCACAGCCTTTTTTTTTTTTTTTTTTTGTAGAGGCATTTTCTTTTTCTCTTTAGCTCATCAGTTGTTAAGGACACGACGGCCAGCTTCCCGGCCCACTCCTTAACAACCAGCTAAAATTCTCATCGTACTAATGCAACTGCACCAAAACCGTATGCCAGTTTGATTGCAGGGCATTACCATAGACGTTGAAAGGCATCAAACGCCTTCTGACTCAACATGAGGCTTCACTGTTCAAGCGAAGCGATACGAACGCTTCATGTTTTTATGTCAACAGCACTGTGTGCTGTTCATTGTATCATTTCCATTAGCATTTGGTGCATTTTTAACGCCCCTCAAATGCCTGCTTTTAATGCCTAACTGCTTAAAAAAGAATGTTAGGCTGATCATACACTATACAACCTGATTGTGGAACCTCCTTCAGATCTACCATCAACTATGTAGTGCCTACCTGATCTGATACTATTTGAATAGATTGTTTACGCTTGTCCTCATATTAGTTTTGCTAAAAGAGATTGTACAATCAGATTGCATAATGTATGCAGTGACGGGACAAGGTCATCTAGAGCCCAGGATGAACTTGCCAAACTGCTCCGCCTCGCCAAGATGTAGGAGCATTATGTGTCAGCAAAAAATTCACCCACAAAAACACTGACCACTAATCTGCATGGTTACCCCCTAAGCATAAATCTTTGCCCCCCCCATCCCCCAAATCCCCTGTCAAAAAAAAATAATAATAATAATTCAGCCCTCCCAGCACAAATTCATCCCAAATCCTCCCTTCTAGCAGAAAACCGAATTGCCCCTCCCAACACAAATCCACCTAAACTCCCACTGTTAAGACCCCCCCCCCCCCAAACTTACCCTTCTCGTACACCCTGCTGCCCCCAAAATTCCGCCTTCTAACACAAATCCCTCCCCCCCCCCTCCTTGTGGTGCTCCCATCTCACATGATACCATAGTACCCAGGGCAGCCGTCCCTCCTGCCCACCCCTTGTCCCAGCCCTAAATGTATGGTCATATTTAGCTGGATTTCAGCTTTATTTGTTAGTGAAGTCCATCTAAATCTGCTAGTACTCTAAAGCCCCATATTCACGGGCCGAACGCCGATAGACATAAAAAACAAATGCCGCTTCTATTAGAAGTGAATGCTGGTAAACCAGCAGCCGTATGGCTCCGGTTTAGGGCTTTCAGCCAATAGCTGAGAGCACTGACCAAAACACATATACAGTGGGTACGAAAAGTATTCAGACCCCCTTAAATTTTTCACTCTTTGTTATATTGCAGCCATTTGCTAAAATCATTTAGGTTCATTCTTCTTCCTCATGAATGTACACATAGCACCCCATACTGACAGAAAAACACAGAATTGTTGACATTGTTGCAGATTTATTAAAAAAGAAAAACTGAAATATCACATGGTCCGAAGTATTCAGACCCTTTGCTCAGTATTTAGTAGAAGCCCCCTTTTGATCTAATACAGCCAGGAGTCTTTTTGGGAAAGATGCAACAAGTCTTTCACACCTGGATTTGGGGATCCTCTGCCATTCCTCCTTGCAGATCCTCTCCAGTTCTGTCAGGTTGGATGGTAAACGTTGGTGGACAGCCATTTTTAGGTCTCTCCAGAGATGCTCAATTGGGTTTAAGTCAGGGCTCTGGCTGGGCCATTCAAGAACAGTCACGGAGTTGTTGTGAAGCCACTCCTTCGTTATTTTAGCTGTGTGCTTAGGGTCATTGTCTTGTTGGAAGGTAAACCTTCAGCCCAGTCTGAGGTCCAGAGCACTCTGGAGAAGGTTTTTGTCCAGGATATCCCTGTACTTGGCCGCATTCATCTTTCCCTCAATTGCAACCAGTTGTCCTGTCCCTGCAGCTGAAAAACACCCCCACAGCATGATGCTGCCACCACCATGCTTCACTGTTGGGACTGTATTGGACAGGTGATGAGCAGTGCTTGGTTTTCTCCACACATACCGCTTAGAATTAAGGCCAAAAAGTTCTATTTTGGTCTCATCAGACCAGAGAATCTTATTTCTCACCATCTTGGAGTCCTTCAGGTGTTTTTTAGCAAACTCCATGCAGGCTTTCATGTGTCTTACACTGAGGAGAGGCTTCCGTCGGGCCACTCTGCCATAAAGCCCCGACTGGTGGAGGGCTGCAGTGATGGTTGACTTTCTACAACTTTCTCCCATCTCCTGACTGCATCTCTGGAGCTCAGCCACAGTGATCTTTGGGTTCTTCTTTACCTCTCTCACCAAGGCTCTTCTCCCCCGATAGCTCAGTTTGGCCGGACGGCCAGCTCTAGGAAGGGTTCTGGTCGTCCCAAACGTCTTCCATTTGAGGATTATGGAGGCCACTGTGCTCTTAGGAACCTTAAGTGCAGCAGAAATCTTTTTGTAACCTTGGCCAGATCTGTGCCTTGCCACAATTCTGTCTCTGAGCTCTTCAGGCAGTTCCTTTGACCTCATGATTCTCATTTGCTCTGACATGCATTGTGATCTGGAAGGTCTTATATAGACAGGTGTGTGGCTTTCCTAATCAAGTCCAATCAGTATAATCAAACACAGCTGGACTCAAATGAAGGTGTAGAACCATCTCAAGGATGATCAGAAGAAATGGAAAGCACCTGAGTTAAATATATGAGTGTCACAGCAAAGGGTCTGAATACTTAGGACCATGTGATATTTCAGTTTTTATTTTTTAATAAATCTGCAACAATGTCAACAATTCTGTGTTTTTCTGTCAGTATGGGGTGCTATGTGTACATTCATGAGGAAGAAGAATGAACTTAAATGATTTTAGCAAATGGCTGCAATATAACAAAGAGTGAAAAATTTAAGGGGGTCTGAATACTTTTCGTACCCACTGTATATTTCGGCCGCTAGATGGAATGGCTGTAACTTGTCAGTTTTTTCCCTTAATTTTGAAACAGTATACACATCGGATGTAAAATTGAATAATCCTCCATCTTGCCGTAGCCGCGGGCTTCCTCCCCGCTTGTTGATTCAATCGCGGCATTTGTTTTGATTGTCTGTTGCCGGGCAACCACGTGTATATAAGGGAGTATCACGGAAGTGACCTGACGCTGCTGAGGACGTACTATTACGAAACGCGTACGGCGTCTCGCATCACTTCCGGTTCCTGTTGTTAGTCGTGGACCGCATTGCGTTCCACACGCTCGTTCACTTCTATACCCATGTGAGTACCCGTAATCCTGTTTTACTGTGTAAATAAACCTAGTTTGGCAAGATTACACTATATGCCTTTCTTCTACACCTGAACACCTGCTATACAGACACCCCGCGGATACCTGGAGACACCAGCCCTTACCGCCGGGACATCCCCAGACCCCAGCTTCCCCCAGGAATCCTCCCATTCAGGAACCCTCATAGATGTCCATCCCAGGACCCATAGAGGAGGATAGGATCCATCTGCTGGAGCACTACTCATACCCGCTCTATACCCCTGTGTGGGGTGGGTATTTCTGGTAAGTGTGCTACTCACAGAGCACCTTACTACCCACCACGGGGTCACCCATTGTGTTTAATCCACACAAAGACTGTCACCTGCTTATGTATTAATCAATATCACCTTTTCAGATACTCCCAGTTACTTCACCACCAGTTCAGCATTTTTATTCAACACTGGACTCTTTTCTTTGTTGTATACACCACCACCATTAATTTAGTTAGTTAGGCCACCACCATTCATTTATTTAGTTACGCCACCAACCTATATTGGTGCACTTTCACACTTATTTTGGACATTTATTCACCTGTCACTTTGAGTCCATGATATTATGTTCACTGCCCCATATGCACCTGTCACTTTGAGTGTATGACACTTTGTACCATTGTATATGCATATGTACTTGTCACTTTGAGTATATGACACTTTGTACCATGGTATCATTTATAATCACCTTTTTATGGTCACTTACGCACTGGGATCATTTTATTATAGATTTTTATACTATTTTAGGATTGATGGTTATAAATTTATTAGGTTATAAATTTATTAGGTAAATACATGCACGTAGCACTTTGACTCCATTTTAGATCTATACAGTTTATTACCGCAGATTTTTACCTCTCTCCTTTATCTTGTCATTATATTATTTATTTTATCTATTTTTGCCATCTTACACGTGTCTCACCACTAGACAGCGCCATTCCCTCCACTCTCTATCATACCTCTTATAGTCTCTTTGGCTATAATCTAGGGAGGCTGCAGTCCAGTACACACTCATCTACGTCCGTATATTCCACAAGCGCGGAGTCTACCATTTATATACATTTCCCATGATGCTCATGCACTCTGCAGTGTAGTTGAGAATCATGGGAAATTTAGTTTCAAAACATCTGGGGTTCCAAGGTTTGCAATCACTGGCTTAGGTGAATATCGGGCCAGACCTTTAAGTGAAAAAAAAAAAGTAGAAAAAAGGAAAGAAAAAAAAAAATCATGATTTGTTCAGCAGAGGGGAGGAGGGGTGGATGCAAGGCAACATGTAATTCAGGCTGAAGATCCACTTTAAATGGTTTGTTTAATCTATGTAAACTGATACATCTAAAGGGCAGTGTATTCATTTGAAAAACAGCAGACTTACTGGCTGGATCAGCAGATAAAAACAAAGGAAAGAAAGCCTAAAAAAGAAAACGAATGCAGCCATCACATCTAAGAATTAGTAAGCTGCAACATAATAAATGTTTGCTTTGGGTTTAATACTGCTTTAACCGCTTGCTGACCAGGCCTTTTCTGGAGCTTTTTGCTTACAAGTTTAAATTAGTATTTTATGCTAGAAAATTACTTAGAATTCTCAAACATTATATTTTTTTTTATCAGGAGACCCTAGAGAATAAAATGGCGATGTTGCAATATTTTATGTCACACTATATTTGCTCAGCGGTCTTTCAAACACAATTTTTAAAAAAAAATTACACTTTAATGAATTAAAAAAAAAAAAAAACACAATAGTTAGCCCAATTTTCTGTATAATGTAAAAGATAATGTTACGCTAAGCAAATAGATAGCTAACATGTCATGCTTTAAGATTGCGCATGCTTGTGTAATGGTGACAAACTACGGTACTTAAAAATCTCCATAGGTGGCACTTTAACATTTTTTGCAGGTTACAGGTTTAGAGTTACAGAGAAGGTCTTGCTCTAGAATTATTGCTCTCACTCTACCATTCACTGTGATGCCTCACATATGTGGTTTGAACACAATTTACATATGCAGGAGTGATTTACATATACGCTTGCTTCTGCACGTGAGCACTGAGGGATGGGGTCCGGTCAAATTTTTTTCTTATTTATTTTACTTTTTATTTTTATACTGTCCCGTTATTTATTTGTTTATTATTTTTTTTCCTATTACAAGGAATGTAAACATCCCTTGTATAGGAAGTGCCGCCATGGCTAACAGAAGATAGACTTAGAACTAAACTAGAGAAACTTAACATAAATAAAACCCTAGGGACCGGATGGCTTGCACCCGAGGGTTCTTAAAGAGCTCAGCCAGGTGATTGCCAGACCATTATTCTTGATCTTTAAGGATAGTCTACAGACGGGTATGGTGCCAGCTGATTGGAAAAAGCCAACGTGGTACCAATATTTAAAAAAGGGCCGAGATATATCCCGGGTAACTATAGGCCGGTCAGCCTAACATCAGTAGTCTGCAAGATTTTGGAGGGGATGTTAAGGGATCACATACAAGACTTTAGTAATGAAAACAATATAATTAGTAGTAATCAGCATGGATTCATGAAAAATCGTTCTTGCCAAACCAATCTATTAACCTTCTACGATGAAGTGAGCTGCCACCTAGATAAAGGAAAGCCTGTGGATGTGGTGTATCTGGACTTTGCAAAGGCCTTTGACACCGTTCCCCACAAACGCTTACTGTACAAACTAAGGAAGGTAGGTATGGACCATAAGGTGAGTACCTGGATAGAGAACTGGCTCCAGGGGAGAGTACAGAGGATGGTGATTAATGGGGAGTACTCGGATTGGGCGGGTGTGGAATGTGGGGTCCCCCAAGGTTCTGTCCTGGGACCAATCCGGTTTAATTTATTCATAAATGATCTAGAGGAGGGGATATCTAGTACAATCTCAGTATTTGCAGATGATACTAAACTAAGCATGCCAATATCTTCTATGCAGGATGTGAAAACCTTACAAGCGGACCTGAACAAAATAACGGGGTGGGCAACTACATGGCAGATGAGGTTTAATGTTGAAAAATGTAAAGTAATGCACTTGGGCGTCAGAAACACGAAAGCAAGCTACTCACTAGGGGGGAACCTCTGGGTGAGTCTAGGATGGAAAAGGACCTGGGGGTACTGGTGGACAACAGGCTTGGCAGTGGCATGCAATGCCAAGTGGCTGCAAGCAAAGCCAACAGAATACTGGGATGTATAAAAAAGGGGATTCACTCCATAAATAAAGAGATTATTCTCCCACTCTACAAGACTCTGGTCCAGCCATATCTGGAGTATGCTGTCCAGTTCTGGGCACCGGTCCTCAGGAAGGATGTGCTGAAACTGGAGAGAGTCCAGAGAAGGGCAACAAAAATAATTAGAGGAATGGAGGGCATCGTCTATGACAGTGATGGCGAACCTTGGCACCCCAGGTGTTTTGGAACTACATTTCCCATGATGCTTATGCATTATGCAGTGTAGTTGAGCATCATGGGAAATGTAGTTCCAAAACATCTGGAGTGCCAAGGTTCACCATCACTGGTCTATGAGGAAAGACTACAAGCACTGTACTTATTCTCTCTGGAGAAGAGACGATTGAGGGGGGATATGATATCAATGTACAAATATTGTAATGGTGATGACCCTAGCATAAGGAACAAACTTTTTAGGGAAAGAGTATACAATAAGACACGTGGCCACTCACTAAAATTAGAGGGAAAATGGTTTAACCTTAAAATACGTAAGGGGTTCTTCACGGTCAGAGCAGTAAGGATGTGAAATTCTCTTCCACAAGCATCATATCAGCAGGGAGCATCGATAGTTTAAAAAAACTATTAGATGGACACCTTAAAGACCACAACATACAGGTGTATACAATGTACGGTTAACAGCAAACACACACACACACACACATCATCATAGGTTGAACTGGACGGACTGACGTCTTTTTTCAACCTCACAAACTATGTAACTTTGTAAATATAAGCATGACAGGTCCTCTTTACGGAGAGATCTGGGGTCTTTTTTTTTACATTAAGAAAAAGAAAAATTATTTGTTTATGCCCGATAACTGAAGTGACATCAAAGGTCGCTCTGGTCCTTCAAGGCCATAGAGCCAAGTAGGGGCCATCTTGCCCTCGCTTGACTTCCTGTTCATTGATCATCTGCACCAAATTGCTTCTGGGTTTACCTATGGTTCCGGTAAGCTCACAAACAACCGGCAGGGGGGGGGGAACCTCTCCCGCCACCTAAAAAAAACAATCCCGCGGTGAATGCGCCCACAGGACCACTTTTACCAGAAGCAGAATCGCCCACAGTAAATACCGATACCAGGGTTACGGGAGCTAGCTGCTGCCACTGCACTGATATTTACCTTCAAATTAAATGACGTACATTTACTGTGGGTGGTCGGCGAGTAGCTCAATTTTTTGTGATTGCATGAGCGGGAAAGAATTAGTTTCTCTTTTTTAGTTTTTTTTTTTTTTTTTGCTATTTATTACAGCCTCCTATTTCCTTTCTTGGTGGTCCAATAGTTTGTAAATGTTGGAGGATCACTTTTTAGAAAAAATAATAAATGCACATTTTTTGCAGGTAAAAAAATGTGCATATTTTTTTTTTTGGGAGCCTGTAAAGCATTGCACTAGTGATTAGCAGATCACTGGTGCCATGCCGGTCTCCTGCAGATCTTCCAGTGTATCTGTTTGCCCGTACATCCCACCCGGGTAAGCAGATACTATCTGCACGGGTAAGCAGATAATATCTGATAGGAAGAGAGAATTAACGATCACGGCGATCCACAGCACCTTGCTAGTTCATTAAAAACGACTTCCGGTGTGTACTTCGACTGGTTTTATTTTCCCCTCTTGCACTGGAATGTCTTTCATGCCACAGCCCCGGATCAGGCTTCGCTCAGGGCGTCTCCGCTCTACCTTTCCAATATTGGACCTTTTTTAGATGGGTGACATTATGAATCAGCAACCAGATTATTTCCAACTAAGGTAGTAATACGTTATACATATCTTTAAATGGATTCAAATATCTAAAGAGATTTATGTACTTTAATACAGTCATATTTTCAGATATATAATTTTTATCCAAGCTCCTGATGAATGGACGGAGGTCCATGAAACGTGTCAAGCCTACAAGAAATTGAGATGTATAAATGTATTGGATGTAATATTTAGAGATTTTTAGTCCACAGATATTAAGATGTATTGTGGAATTATACATATTTTTTAAGATCGCTTTATAGTTCCTTGAAGCTTTTTATTAATTATTTATGTGAAGTGTATAAATTAGCATAAGTCAGTTTTCTGTACATATGTATGTATTATAATTGTACAATATTTTTATATATATATATTTGATAATAAAATTGTGATTGGAATATACTTCTTGTGATAGTTTAAAAACCTAATTTAAAGTCCCAAAACCAATGTTTCTTGTTATATATATATTAAAAACTACAAGCTGTCAGCCGAAAAGGCCGGACCTTGTAGTTTTCCATTCACAGAACACTGTGAATGAGTGATGCGGCCAGGTGGGCGGAGCCCCGCTCGGCCACGTTTTTTTAAATGATGACAGCTATGGGAATCGGGGAGGTGCGGGTCTGGTCCGTTCGTAACATGTTACATCCTAAATATGGGTGTAACATGTAACATGTTACGAAAGATTAACTTATCTTTTAATAGAAAATCTCTCTGGTAAGTCTTTTCACTAAAAGGTTGAAGGTGAATTTAAAGCCCATCTACAGTTTCCTATATAAAGATATTTACAGGTCCCCAGGTTTCCTTTATGTCAACTTGCTTTCAAAAATGATTTCTTGTGCCATTTAGTACCTTAACCACTTTAGCCCCGGAAGGTTTTACCCCCCTAATGACCAGGCCATTTTTTGCAATACGGAACTGCTTTGATTGAACTGATAATTGCGCAGTTATGCAACACTGTATCCAAATAAAATTTATGTCTTTTTTTCCCCCACAAATAGCACTTTCTTTTGATGGTATTTGATCACCTGTGCGGTTTTTATTTTTTGTGCTATAAACAAAAAAATACCGACAAGTTTGGAAAAAATATTTTTTACTTTCTGCTATAAAACATTCCCAGTAAAAAAAAAAATAAATAAATAAATAAAATCATATTTCTTTATCAGTTCAGGTCCATTTGTATTCTGCTACAGATTTTTGGTAAAAAAAAAAATCCCAAAAAGCGTATAATTGGTTTGCGCAAAAGTTATAGCATTTACAAATTATGGGATAGATTTATGGACTTTTTGTTTTTATTAGTAATGGCGGCGATCAGCAATTTTTAGCGGGACTGCCACATTGCGGTGGACAACTCTGACACTTAGGCCCCTTTCACACGGGCGATCCGATCCGCCTGTCAGTTTTTTCAGGCAGACCTGATCGGAGGCTCCATGCATCCCTATGGGGCTGCGGGTGTCTGGGGCAGCGGGTGTCAGCGGAGACATCTCCGCTGACACCCACTGCTATCCGATTCCGATCTTGTCAGTGAAATCCAGACGGATGGAAACCCTATTTTCCATCTGTCTGGAGGATCGGATTGGATGGGATCGGATGAGAACGGACAGGCGGTCCGTTCTCATCCGATCTCCCAATAGGGGACAGCGGGGATCTAACAGCTCCATCTCTGCACACAGAGCGGAGACGGAGCTGTCATCTGCCTGCACAGCGGGGATCGGCGGATCGATCCTTCGCTAAGCAGAATGGACTCCGTCGCCGCGTGAAAGAGGCCTAAGTGACACTTTTTGGGGTCCAGTGACATTAATATAGTATAGTAATCAGTGCTAAATAATGTGCACTGTTACTGTATAAATGACACTGGCAGGGAAGGGGTTAACGTCAGGGGCGATCAAGGGGTTAAGTGTGTTCCTAAGGAGTGTTTTCTTACTGTACTGGGACTTGACTGACTGCAGTAAGAGGATTGATTACTAGGAATACACGATCTCTCCCTTCCTTTCTGACAGACCAGCCATCTGCCTTGTTTACATAGGCAGACGGCCATTCTGTCAGTCTCCTGGACAATTGCGGGAGGCCGGCAGCGATCGCAGCTGCAGGTCCTGCAGACTGGCTCCCGCTGTGTCTAATCACAGAAGGAGCACAGCGGAAAAAAAAAAAAAAAAAACTTCATTAAAACCAGCAACTGTTGGGACACTTTGGGCAGGACTATGTAATGTACAACATATTCAATAGAAAGGAGAAGTCAGGAGTAAAATATAAAACAACATTTAGAGTTCAGCATCAGATCAAACCCACCTGTTCACATCAGATTACCACTTACATCAAGAATCCCCATCAGAATTCCCTCAGAGCCCCCCCTCTACATCAGAGTTCTACCCCTTACATCAAGGTCCCAAGAATCACTCCCCCCCCCCCCCTAACATCAGAGTCCCCAGAGTAACCCCCCTTACATCAGGGTCACCAGAATCACCCCCCTAACATCAGGGTCCCCAGAATCACCCCCCTAACATCAGGGTCCATGGGGTTTCTCAGCCTTACTTCAGGGCCCCAGAGCCCCCCACATCAAGGTCCCCAAAATAATACCATTTACATCAGGGATCCCAGAGTTACCCCCTTATATCAGGGTCCCTAGACCCCCCCTAACATCAGAGTCCTAGAGTCACCCCCCTAACATCACGGTCCCTAAAGTAACTCCTTTAAAGGAGAGTCCCCAGAGTTTTGTTAGTTACATCAGGCCACTAGAGCCCCCCCCCCCCTCCTTTTACATCAGGGTTCCCCATCCTCCTTTCATCAAAGTCCTAGGAGACCCTCTTGAATTATAGGCAAGACGAATGAAAGATAAAATAAAGGGGGCGCTTCTAAAGCCAGCCATAGATGGATCACAATTTGGCAGGTTCAACAGGAACTGGCCAAATTTTGATCTATTGGCGCTGTTGTGAATACCGGTAAGTGCTTAGATCCCACACTTTGGGTGAGCATGCTTCATCTGCATGGATGACCTGCTTGTAAACCTATCCTGTTTGTTGGTGGGAGCCTCTCTACTGCTTTAACTACTAGTCTTCAAGCCTGACCCCTGACTGTGACACACATACTGCTCTGCATAAAAAAAGTTTAAAAAGTTTTAAATATCCAATGAATTTCGTTCCACTTCATGGATTGTGTCCCACTTGTTGTTGATTCTTCACAAAAAATTACAGTTTTATATCTTTATGTTTGAAGCCTGAAATGTGGCAAAAGGTCGAAAAGTTCAGTAAAAAAGTAAGGGGGCCGAATACTTTCGCAAGGCACTGTAGATGTCTATCAGACCCCTAATTTCACCCATACCCTCCACTGCTGATAATAAGCCCAGATTGTGCATAATCAACTGCTTTCCCAGCCACTGCAACTTGGAAATTACAGCTCTGAACCCAAAAGTGACAAAATGAGATCTGAGAATGAATTTTCCCGAGCTACTCCTGCTCGCTCTTTTAAAGAGGAAGTAAACCCTCCTCTGACACTTGTACCTATAGGTAAGCCTATATTAAGGCTTACCTATAGGTACTGTAAATATCTCCTAAACATGTACCGTTTAGGAGATATTTACATTTGATGCAGCCAGTGACGTTCCTTCAGAGTCCTGTGCCGTGACTGTCGGCTCCCACGCGCGTGCACGGGAGTGACGTCACCGCGGCTCCAGCCAATTAGATGGCCGGATGCCGCGATCCCGGAAGACGGGCGACTGTACATGTCGCCCGTCATAGAGGTAAGAGAGCGGCGCGGCGAGGGCTCGTTCTAAGGTAAGTATTTGATAATGAGCTAGTATGCGATGCATACTAGCTCATTATGTCTTTCTCTTTCAGGATGTAAAGAAAAAAAAAAGTTTCTCAGTTTACAACCTCTTTAAGACACTACCTTGGTTTTGGGCTCCCCAAAGGGACGGGGTTATGTGCACTGTGGTGGGTGAAGCCAGGATGGGGTCTCATCCCTTTTATACGGTTTGGAGTCCACAGTGGGAACGCGTTATTACTTACAGAACCATAAATGCAATCAGGTGGCTCTTTATCACTTTTACATGACAGCCCTGAGCCTGCTGGAGAAAACAATACCAAGCTCACGGCTACAGTTGGAGGAAGCCTGGCTTCTTATCAACATCTTGCAACTCAGAGAAATCCAGTTGTCCCTTCATCACTGGACCCTTCGTTTGTGAAGTCACTCAACAAGAACCTAGTTAGACAATGCCTCAGCCACAGCCTACATCAACAATCAAGGAGACAGCACATATCATGCCTTAGAAATGAAAGTGGATTTCATTCTGTTTTGGGCAGAACTATTCGTTCTGGCCCTGTCTTTGTCCACATTCCTGGCACAGAAAATTGTCAGGCAGACTCTCACGTGACAGTTATCTGGATCCCCAGTGATAGGCTCGCTATTGTTTTCCATGCCTTTTGCCAACAGGTAGCAACACACTATTCCCAATGCACACGTTCCTTTAGAAATGGCTGTGCATATAAGTGGGTGCTAAAGCAACCACCGGCTGGAACCGTGTCTAGTCAGAGGAAGAGAATGTCACCAGCACACCAAGGATCTCCAGAACGAGTCGAAAAGCTTTATTCAGCAATCACATTGTTACAGCAACATTTCAGAGCCACGCAGGACTCCTTCATTGATTTGCAGCAGCGCTGTATCTTGGCCTAGGCCAACAAGGCCCAGGCCTAGGGCAGCACTTTGCAGGGGGGCAACAAAAAATCTGCTCCCCGAACGAAAAAAAACAGCCTCCTCTCGGGCTCCCGCACGGAAAGGGTCCCCGCCAGCTTGAGCTACACTTTTAGTATAGTGCCAGTCTTATGTGGCAAATTGGGCAAGAGGGCAGGTCCAGTAGGCAAATCAGTCTGGCACCCACATAAAGTGGTCACACTGCTACCTGCCGGTATGATATTACCGGCGCGTGAGGACATTCAGACAAACGGCAGGCTGCCAACCACACTTAATACAACTGGCCTGATGGCCCCCAATGTTAATAAAAGTGTGGCACTGCAGCCTAATGCTCCGCCTACCCTCCTCCGACCCCAGGTATGGCAGCCATCATGTCAATAATATAATTTCATTTCTTTAACCATTCTTGTCCTTGAGTGAGCATATTGAATTGCATCATATACAATTAATACTTTTAATTGTATATGATGGCAATAATATTTTGGAGCTGCTGACCTCATATGTACTATCGCAATATTTCACTGGATTAGTAGAATTACTCCAATCTTATAAGATATTTGGACTTTGCTGCCACTGATTATTTCACTTATTTGTATGACTCCAAACTTCCTAGTTATTATACAAATAAGTGAAATATTCCTATAATAATTACAATCAGTGGCAGCAAACACAAGTCCAAATATCTTAGGCTGCACTGATGACCACTGATATGCTGCACTGATGGGCACTGATGAGGCTGAACTTTTGGGAACTGATAAGGCTATGCGTATCAGCACTTTTACACTGTGGTTGTGGTCTGTGGTTTACATACAGATGACAGAACAGGTCATAAACTGGAAGGGGTGTGGCCATTACAGGAAGGGGTGGGTCATATTTAAATTAGGCAGTGATGGGGTGTGATCCCGCTGTGTTCCTCAGTTAGAGTGCCACATCCCAAAAAGATTGAATATCAATTTGTTTGGATCCCCTAGGGGTGCGACTTTTTAGGTCACTCAAAATACAAAAGACTTATAATCAAATGGTACAAAATTTTATTAATACATATATGAAAAAAATAGCAAAATAGAGAAAACAGTATACAAATGCACAATAAAATGGCAAAAACTCTATAATGAAATATGCGGATACACTCAACCAACTGCTCCAGTTTGAATCCAACGTTTCGAGGTGATAGACCTCTTCCTCAGGGATTGAGCTGGAGGGTGGTTGGTTCTGTAGATGTTGAAGAGAACATGCATATCACATAAAACAGCCAAAAGGTATAGCTTTTTACAGACATCTTCAAATAATGAAAGATACAGTCATGATATCATTATAAAAAATGTAATAACTTACATGGTTGGTGTATCATATATACATATGTAGTGGTTTTGCCGCTGGATAAAAGCAGGGGGATTCTAGAACATCCACAGAGGTCAATGGTTTTTTGAAAATAAAAACTATATGCACGTAGGGCAATATAGTACTGGAAGGAGGAGCAGGGAGGGTTGTGCGCCCCGGGGAAAAGTGTCACAGCTGGAGTCCAAATTGCTACAACGGTCGGGCTGAAACCAGACACATCCAACTGTAAAAAGAAGTATGGGAATTGTGTGTTACCACTTAGCTGTTTGATTCCACAGGTTCAGCAAAAAAAGCATATAGGACCTGTGAGTGGATGGGAGATGGAAACCAATGCGTATATTGGAATTGCTTCTTGAAAAGCAAAGCATAATTATAGTTGTCTGTTGCTAGTAAAGGGATACAATGTAATTACATATTGTTTGTACACATCCCAAAGAGGGAGCAAGGTACAAACAGAATATATAGTTGGAGGCATATAGATGCATTGACCCAGGGTCTCCCTGGGATCGTCCATGTGTGAGTCCTGGTAAATGCATAGATATTGTATAGCCTTAAAGGTACTAAAGAGGGGGATTCCAAGAGACGCCATTGGGACCAAGTAGAACACCCAAAGCTATAGGCAATGGTGGTCAGTGAATAGCTCCCAGTAAGTAAAAAAGTAAAGAAAATAAAGAAAATGACCCAAATGGTGATTACCAATTGTACAGACCTTCAGGTAGTGTAACAGTTGAGCGACCTCCTCCCAGCAATGGATGTCAGCATATGACCCATGCTGGGAGTTGTATATATCTCGAAAAGGAGGGGAGGGATGTGGCAGGTGAGGGCAATCAGCTTGATTGCCCACAGCTCGCCATTAGCTACGGGCTCCCTGGGCGGTGCTCGCCGAGCCCGCCCCCTACCACCCACGGATGCGCACAGGAAGTGCGTCATCACTAGGGGGGGAGACGTAGCCGGCGGGACATCGCCCACCGGCACGGGAAGTGACGCCGTCACTGCGTGATGACGCAGGTGGCGGCGTCCCCCGGAAGCTAGGCAGGCACCGCTGGGTGTCAGCAGTGCATGCCTTGACCTTCGGGGATTGCCAGGGCCAAATGCGACCCCGGTCCCCGTGCCGGGTTGGGCACAAGACCCCGAAGCGCACAAACCGATCCTGAGGAAACCTAAAATGGACAAAGAGATTGGAGAAATAAACAAAAGAGGGAAAGTAAACGACATGTGTCCCTCTAAAGACTGCATATGTATAATGCATATAAAGATTGTATCAAAGAGGGGACCATAAAGAATATGGAAATACTATTTTATAGATAAACCATTGAAAAACAAGGAAAAAGACCTCTGTGGGTGATAGAAGATCCCTGCTTTTTTACAATATAAATAAATTGACACATATGATTCTAGCATAGAGGGAAGGGGGAATGACAGCATCTTGTAGGGGGATGAAGGATGCAGCTGCAACAACACAGCGAGTAGATCTATATGCTACTACACACAAAAATGCATATAATAGCTGGAAAGTATCAAAACCCGACCAGCCAGTATCTATTTCTCCATGCCACCAGACTCGAAGCCCTCCAGAAAGGGTCTGAATGACATAATGTCGTTCAGGCCTGGGGGTTCTGTTGCCCTTAGGGAATGGATCCACCTCAGCTCCAATTGGAGGAGGCGCTTATTCCAATCACCCTCCCCTGGGGCTGGGGTGGACCCGGTCCAATGCCAAGAATTTGACCCTCGGGAACTTGCCCGAATGTACTGAAGAAACATGGCAACCCAGAGGCAATTCCGGATCGCATTTACGCATGCTTCTTATGTGTTGGTACATTCTTCGCCAGAGTTCAAGCTTTGTCTTACTGACATAGAAGCATTTGCAGTCGCACAACAACAGGTAAACAATACCGATGGTGCGGCAGTTGACAAAATGCTTTGCCCTGAATTTAGTGCCATTAGGGAGGATGGGGTCCTGGTCAGTGTACATAAACTTACAGTAGTGGCATGATCCACACGTAAAGGTGCCCTTGTGTCTGCATGGGTTGAAATCTGACTGTACCCTAAACTCACTACGGACTAATTTGTCTTTAAGAGCCGGGGCTCGCCTGTAGGTGATTTGGGGCTTGGGGGGAAGATGTGGGCTTAAGGCTGGATCAAGGGCCAATATGTGCCAATATTTGGTAATGATCTTACGTAGATCCTGATGTTGTTGGGAATAGCCTGTAATGATTCTCAGAATATTGTCAGTTTTTGGTTTCTTGGGAGCCAGAAGTTCTTCCCTGTTACTTGTCAATGCTTTTTTATAGGCTGACTTGAGGAGTTTGTGGGAATAGCCTCTTGTTAATAATCTGTCTCTCAAGCCTGTAGCTGCTACTTTGAAGGTGTCAAGGTCAGTGCAGTTACGGCGCAGGCGCAAATATTGGCCTGTAGGTATTGACCGTATGAGCGGTTGGGGATGGAAACTTGAGGCGTGGAGGATGGCGTTGCCCGCAGTGGGCTTACAATAAAGCCCACTGCGGAGAACGCCATCCTCATCTCTGAAAATCTCCACATCCAAGAAAGTAATTCTTTCATAGTCAGCGTGCATGGTGAATTTGAGGTTAAAGTCGTTTCTGTTTAAACGCTCCATGCATCTATCGAGAAGTTCCCTAGGGCCGTCCCAGACTAGAAATATATCATCGATATATCGGATCCAAGTGCGGATGCAGTCTGTGTACAACATGAGGGTCTCATCTTGCAGAAACATTTGCTCCCACTCCCCCAGGTACAGATTGGCGTAGGATGGGGCACAACAAGTCCCCATCGCTACGCCCTGCACCTGGAGGTAGTGGGAGCCTTGAAAAGAGAACACATTATGTGTTAGAATAAAATCCAACAGAGATAGGATGAACTCACTGTATGGATCAAGGCCTACACTGGCGGCGATCGTGTGGCGTACAGCTGCGACCCCCCTGTGATGGGGGATCGAGCTGTACAATGCCTCAACATCGATCGCCACCAGGAGGCATCCAGATGGAAGGGTGAGGTCCCCTATTCTCTGGAGGAAATGTATTGTATCCCGTGTATGGGGCGGGAGTTGTACTACAAATGGTTTTAAGAACATATCAACAACTTTACTGGCATTATCCGTAATTGAACCGCAACCAGATATAAATCGGACTGCCTGGGGGGTTGAGGGGATCCTTGTGGATTTTGGGAAGGGCATAAAAAGTAGGGACTGTGGGGAAGGCGGGGCAAATATATTCCCATGTGTCCTTGGTAATAATATTGTGCAGATATGCCGCATCAACTAATTCATAAAATTGGATATTATATTTGTTAATATCTTTAGTGATGGGTCTGTACCATTCACGGTTTTTCAAGATTTTTTGGCACATATGGGTATATTGTATATCGTCCATGAGGATGATGTTGCCTCCCTTGTCCGCTGACTTTATAATGATGGACTGGTTTTTGGCTAGGGTATTGACAGCCTGTCGTTGTTGAAGCGTGATATTGGATTCGGTTAATGGCTTGATTTTTAATTTTTCCACATCGTTAGAGACCATCTTAACCACTTGCCGACCGCCGCACGACTATCTACGTGGGCGGTCAGCCCCTCACAGGCAAAGTGACGTAGGTCTACGTCGCTCGCCTGTGAGGGTTTAGGGAGCGAGCGCGCGCCGCCGGAGGCGCGCTCCCGCTCCCGCGTGGTCACGGACCCCCCCGCGCGCGTGACCGGCGGACCCGATCGCCGCCGGCCACTCTGCGATCGGCGGGGGAGAGGGAGATAGTCAGGCAGCTTGTGTAAACAAGCTGCCTGTCATTCTCCTCTCTGTATGAGAGCTGATCACATGGATCTACTATGTAGATCCATTGATCACTCCTCATACAGTTGAAGCCACAGCCAATCACAGTTAGAATCACGCCCCTAGGGACACACACAGCCCCTCCCTCTCAAATAAAGTTAACCCCTTCACTACCAGTGCATTTTTACAGTAACAGTGCATATGTATAGCACTGATTACTGTAGAAATGTCACTGGTAACCCCAAAAGTGTCAAAAATGTCAGTCAAGGGTCCGATCTGTCCGCCGCAATGTCGCAGTACCGCAAAAAAAATCGCAGATCGCCGCCATTACGCGTTAAAAAAAAAAACAACAAAAATGACAAAAATCTTTCCCTTTGTTAGTAAACGCAATAACTTTTGCGCAAACCAATCAAAATACGCTTTTTGCGATTTTTTTTACCAAACATAGGTAGCATAAAACAAATTGGCCGAAAATATTAAAAAATTTTGATTTTTACATTTTTTTTTGGGGGAATTTCATATAAAAAAAAGGGAAAAATATTGCTATTTTTGCAAAATTTACGCTCTTTTTTTGTTTATAGCGCGTGATCAAAAAATCGCACAGGTGATCAAATACCACCAAAAGAAAGCTCTGTTTGTGGGAAAAAAAGGACGCCAAATTCGTTTCGGTACAGCGTCGCACGACCGCGCAATTGTCCGTTAAAGTCACGCAGTGCCGAATCGCAAAATGCCCTCTGGTCGTTTAGCAGCCAAATCCTCCGGGGCTTAAGTGGTTAAGGAAGGCGTTTATGTTCGCATTCTGTATGGGTGGACATTTGTCCGATTTTTTCTTCACTTTTAGATGGGAGCAATCGGATTGGGGTTGTGTAGGCCGTTCACCCGCTAATAACGAGGTGAGGTCTACCCGATCAATGAGATCTTCATTCTCCTCTAACAGAGATATCAAGATTTCAAGCGCTGGGTTATGAGGAGTGTTTGATGAGGTACTTTTGGCCTCCTTGTTATACAATACTTTGAAGTTAAGTTTTCGTGCAAACAAATGTAAATCTTTGATGAAATCAAATTTATCAAGGCATGTATTAGGACAAAAACGAAGTCCTTTGGAGAGGACAGAGGATTCGTCATGGGTTAACACATGGGAAGATAAATTAATGATTGTGCGATCAGTGGTGGGTGGGACAGGTGTTGTTATTGTGGTTGTAGAGGGGTGGTGGGGGGAAGCGAGGAAAGTTGTAGTGCTTGCTGGTGTATGATCTCTAAAAAAGATGCATCCTGTAAATCAATTGTGCTTGATAAAGTGGAGGGTGGTGGCATGGGTGCCTGGTGTGTATTATGAGTGTGTTGCTGGGGTTGTGATGATTGGGTGGTGGTATCCATAGGTTGATTCGTGACTGGTGGTTTAAATAGGGGGTAAAGGCTTTTTGGAATAGATTTGATATTGGATTTTTTGGATGACGATTGAATACCGTGTAGGTCCCCGGATAGGGGTCTTTTGACACAGTCATTGTTAACCGGTTTTTGACCCGGATGTGATAAGTTTTTTGGACCTGATTGAACAGGATAGTCGTTCCTCCTATTAATATTGGTGTTGGGTTTTCTAGTTGTCCAGTCGTGTGCCTTGCCTAATTTGAATATATTCCTGTCTCTGTTGAGTTTTTTTTGTTTTTTGCTCAGGATGTTTTTATTGAACGCATCTAAATGCTGTTTGAGTTTTGATTCACGATCTAAAAAAGTCTTATGAGACTTGAACGTTTGAATCTTTTCACATAATAATGCGATTTCAGAGTCTAGTTTGCTTGATCTTAATATATATATTCATCAATAAGGTGTTGCATTAGGGAGGCGGAGCAATCCCGGAGTGATTGCTCCCACTTTGATTTGAAGACTGGGCTTACATCATCTAACAATGGAAAAATTTGAACTCTCAACCCAAATGGGTTGATGTCCTCCTTGAGGTAGTCTCTAAAGGATTTAATATGCCAAAAAAATTACGATTTCTTTTCCAGCAATTTGGAGAGCTGAAAAAAAGAAGAAAAAATTTCTATATCGATGAATTATTTTTGATTATATTCATTCATATATTGAGCCATTAAAGTTTCCCATTCATCACCCAGGAAGCCTGACATCGTGACTGCCCTCTTAAACACAAGAAAAATCTGTGTTGCAATAAATATGTGCAAAATATAGTAAACAAAACAATGAAATAGATAAAACTATACAATATAATACACAGTGCCCAAAACAGTTGGGCTGTTTTATATGGAGATATCGGATGGAGGGTGAAATGCCTGCATCCGTAACTCCGAGTGAGAAAGACAGTGGGAAGAAGCGGGGATATGGTATTTGCTACCGAAAATTTAATAATGGGGTGTGATCCCGCTGTGTTCCTCAGTTAGAGTGCCACATCCCAAAAAGATTGAATATCAATTTGTTTGGATCCCCTAGGGGTGGGACTTTTTAGGTCACTCAAAATACAAAAGACTTATAATCAAATAGTACAAAATTTTATTAATACATATATGAAAAAAAATAGCAAAATAGAGAAAACAAAACAGTATACAAATGCACAATAAAATGGCAAAAACTCTATAATGAAATATGCGGATACACTCAACCAACTGCTCCAGTTTGAATCCGACGTTTCGAGGTGATAGACCTCTTCCTCAGGGGTTGAGCTGGAGGGTGGTTGGTTCTGTAGATGTTGAAGAGAACATGCATATCACATAAAACAGCCAAAAGGTATAGCTTTTTACAGACATCTTCAAATAATGAAAGATACAGTCATGATATCATTATAAAAAATGTAATAACTTACATGGTTGGTGTATCATATATACATATGTAGTGGTTTTGCCGCTGGATAAAAGCAGGGGGATTCTAGAACATCCACAGAGGTCAATGGTTTTTTGAAAATAAAAACTATATGCACGTAGGGCAATATAGTACTGGAAGGAGGAGCAGGGAGGGTTGTGCGCCCCGGGGAAAAGTGTCACAGCTGGAGTCCAAATTGCTACAACGGTCGGGCTGAAACCAGACACATCCAACTGTAAAAAGAAGTATGGGAATTGTGTGTTACCACTTAGCTGTTTGATTCCACAGGTTCAGCAAAAAAAGCATATAGGACCCATGAGTGGATGGGAGATGGAAACCAATGCGTATATTGGAATTGCTTCTTGAAAAGCAAAGCATAATTATAGTTGTCTGTTGCTAGTAAAGGGATACAATGTAATTACATATTGTTTGTACACATCCCAAAGAGGGAGCAAGGTACAAACAGAATATATAGTTGGAGGCATATAAATGCATTGACCCAGGGTCTCCCTGGGATCGTCCATGTGTGAGGCCTGGTAAATGCATAGATATTGTATAGCCTTAAAGGTACTAAAGAGGGGGATTCCAAGAGACGCCATTGGGACCAAGTAGAACACCCAAAGCTATAGGCAATGGTGGTCAGTGAATAGCTCCCAGTAAGTAAAAAAGTAAAGAAAATAAAGAAAATGACCCAAATGGTGATTACCAATTGTACAGACCTTCAGGTAGTGTAACAGTTGAGCGACCTCCTCCCAGCAATGGATGTCAGCATATGACCCATGCTGGGAGTTGTATATATCTCGAAAAGGAGGGGAGGGATGTGGCAGGGGAGGGCAATCAGCTTGATTGCCCACAGCTCGCCGTTAGCTACGGGCTCCCTGGGCGGTGCTCGCCGAGCCCGCCCTCTACCACCCACGGATGCGCACAGGAAGTGCGTCATCACTAGGGGTGGAGACGTAGCCGGCGGGACATCGCCCACCGGCACGGGAAGTGACGCCGTCACTGCGTGATGACGCAGGTGGCGGCGTCCCCCGGAAGCTAGGCAGGCACCGCCAGGTGTCAGCAGTGCATGCCTTGACCTTCGGGGATTGCCAGGGCCAAATGCGACCCCGGTCCCCGTGCCGGGTTGGGCACAAGACCCCGAAGCGCACAAACCGATCCTGAGGAAACCTAAAATGGACAAAGAGATTGGAGAAATAAACAAAAGAGGGAAAGTAAACGACATGTGTCCCTCTAAAGACTGCATATGTATAATGCATATAAAGATTGTATCAAAGAGGGGACCATAAAGAATATGGAAATACTATTTTATAGATAAACCATTGAAAAACAAGGAAAAAGACCTCTGTGGGTGATAGAAGATCCCTGCTTTTTTACAATATAAATAAATTGACACATATGATTCTAGCATAGAGGGAAGGGGGAATGACAGCATCTTGTAGGGGGATGAAGGATGCAGCTGCAACAACACAGCGAGTAGATCTATATGCTACTACACACAAAAATGCATAGAATAGCTGGAAAGTATCAAAACCCGACCAGCCAGTATCTATTTCTCCATGCCACCAGACTCGAATCCCTCCAGAAAGGGTCTGAATGACATAATGTCGTTCAGGCCTGGGGGTTCGGTTGCCCTTAGGGAATGGATCCACCTCAGCTCCAATTGGAGGAGGCGCTTATTCCAATCGCCTCCCCTGGGGCTGGGGTGGACCCGGTCCAATGCCAAGAATTTGACCCTCGGGAACTTGCCCGAATGTACTGAAGAAACATGGCGACCCAGAGGCAATTCCGGATCGCATTTACGCATGCTTCTTATGTGTTGGTACATTCTTCGCCAGAGCTCAAGCTTTGTCTTACTGACATAGAAGCATTTGCAGTCGCACAACAACAGGTAAACAATACCGATGGTGCGGCAGTTGACAAAATGTTTTGCCCTGAATTTAGTGCCATTAGGGAGGATGGGGTCCTGGTCAGTGTACATAAACTTACAGTAGTGGCATGATCCACACATAAAGGTGCCCTTGTGTCTGCATGGGTTGAAATCTGACTGTACCCTAAACTCACTACGGACTAATTTGTCTTTAAGAGCCGGGGCTCGCCTGTAGGTGATTTGGGGCTTGGGGGGGGGGGGGGGGGGATAAATTAGACAGTGCACAAATTTAGTCAGGCCTAGGGCAGCACAAAACCTAAATACGCCACTGATTTGCAGATAAATGAAACAGAGCAGATACAAACCTAAAATGCTATTTTGTATCTCTTTCTTTGACCTCTGAGCAGTATTGAAAAACACTGTGTCAGACAGTTATTTTTTTTTTTTACAACAGCAGCTTCTTAGGCCCCGTTCACACTGGGGCGATCCGACTTGCCCGGGGCGACCTCGGAGCGGCCAGCACGGACTTCATAACATTGAAGTCTATGCAGGTCGCTCCGGGTCGCCCCAAAGAAGCTCCGGACCCTTTTTCTAAGTCGGAGCGACTTGTGTCGCTCCTATTAGAACGGGTCCACAGCTTCTCTATGGCAGGCGACCTGTCAGGTCGCCCCAGTGTGAACGGGGTCTAAGTCTCCATTCACACTGGTACGACTTGTCAGGCGACTTGGTCAGCCTGACAAGTCACGCACCGTCACATCCCATTATGTAGTACAGGAACGGTTCTAATAGGAGCGACACAAGTCGCTCCGACATAGAAAAAAGGCCCTGTACTACTTCGGGCGACCTGGAGCGACTTGCATAGACATTCATTTTATGAAGTCCGTGCAAGTCGTGCCGAAGTCGCGCTGCATGCGACTTTACAGGTCGCCCCCTTAGTCGGAGCGCCGTAGTGTGAACCGAGCCTAAACTGCTGTATTTTCACAGCAACTCCTAGGTTTTAATTTAAAGTTATTGTAAAGAATAAAATGTTATTTTTTTAACCACTTTACCACCGGAGGATTTTGCTGTCTTACGCCTGGGCCACTTTTTGCGATTCGGCACTGTGAGACTTTAACTGACAATTGCGCGGTCATGCAACGCCATACCCAAACGAAATTTATGTCCTTTTTTTCCCAAAAACAGAGCTTTCTTTTGGTGGTATTTGATCATCTCTGCGATTTTTATTTTTTGGGATATTAATAAAAAAAAAGCGACAATTTTGAAAAAACAACAATATTTTTCTACTTTGACAGTTAAAAAATATCCAATATATTCAATTTTTGTCATATATTTGGGCCAAAATGTATTTAGCTACATGTCTTTGACAAAAAAATTCTCAATGAACGTATTTTTAACCGCTTTAAGACCAGAAGATTTTACCCCATTCCTGACCAGGCCATATTTTGCGATTCGGCACTGCGTTATTTTAACAGACAATTGCGCGGTCGTGCAACATTGTACCCAAATTAAATTGACGTCCTTTTTTTCCCCACAAATAGAGAGCTTTCTTTTGGTGGTATTTGATCACCTGTGTGATTTTTACTTTTTGCGCTATGAACAATTTCACATTTTTTTATATGAAATTCCCCCCCCCCCCCCCAAAAAAAAAATTTAAAAATCTAAATTTAACATTTTAGGCCAATTTGTTTTCTGCTACATATTTTTTGAAAAAAAAAAAAAAAATCGCAGCTACTAACTACGGGATTCAGCTATGCTGAATCCTGCAATCTGACCCTGCCTGTCACTTAGGAGATCTGCCCGCTTTGTTTACACAAGCAGGCGGATCTCCACACTCGATCCCCGACGATCGGGGAAGAGCGGCGGTGATCACCGCCGCTCCTCCCCTGGCCCGACTCCCGCTGTGACCTGCGTGCCGCAGAGAGAGGGAAATGTCTGGTGGCGTAGGTCTACGTCGCCAGGCGATAACGAGCCACTGTGCCGCAGTAGCAGCACAGTGAGCAGTGGGCAAGTGGTTAAATAACAAACATTTTATACTTGACTGCTCTGTGCAATGGATTTGCAAAGAGCTACCCCAATCCACCTCTTCTCAGGTCACCCACCAGTGCTCCTGGTCCCTGCCCCCTGCCAAGTGCCCCCATAGAAAGCTGCTTGCTGTGGGGACACTCATGCATGTTTCCTCCTGAGCCACCTCTGTGTGCCCATAAGACACACAGAGTGAAAACTCTGCCCTGCTCCCTCTTCAATGGTTCCTGCTTCTATGTCTGAGCCAATGAGGAGGGAGCCAAGAGAGCCTCTGCTCTCGTGCACATTGCTGGAGCGAGATCGGGCTCAAGTAAGTATGGGGGGGGGGATGGGGGCAGGGGGGGGGGTTGTTGGGAGCTGCTTACAGAAGGTCTTTACCTTAATACAGAGAATACATTAGAGTAAAAATCCTTCTGACTTTAGAACAAACTTAACAGTTGTCAACTGCCAGTAAGTGGAAAGGGGGAGGGGCAATAGCGGGGCAGAGAGACTGGACATGCTACACACATCATGTGTACCTTAATAAAAATTTTAGGGCATGCATACCATGCCACCATTCAGTTCTACAGGTATAGGTGTGTGATATTAAAATGCCATCTAGATTCTGCAAGTGGCATCTTGTGGGTATGTTACCCTCTCCAACCTTGTGTAAAAATTTCTATACCCCAAAAAGTAGTTCCCTTTAGGCTATTATTTTGTTTCTCTTTACAGCGCTTGGCTGAGGGATTTTCACGTACCTGATATGAAACTGAAATGGAAGGTACCTCTTGTATCTCTGACCCAAGCACCTCAGGAAGTGGAAAAGGCAATGCCATGGGACAGGAGGAACACAAATGCCAGTAGATGTGCAGAACCTTGGCCTGCAGATGCTGACCCTGAGGATTGAGCAGACCTGCAGCATTAGTCGAGGGAACAACAGCACCATGGGGGAAACCAGTAGTAGTTTAAGGGGAACTCTGAATGAGCCACAGATTCAAGAGGCTGGAGTTCACAAGTGATCCCATCAAGCAGGTAGCAGGAATCCACATAGGTAACTGTAGCTGATTCTAGAAGCATCCAGAGCAGGCACTCTCTGAAACTGTGGAGCCAAATTAGAGTCAGAAGTGGAGTCACAGAGGTAACTGAGGTCAGCATTGAGCAAGCACTGCCGTGGATAAAGCAGAGGTCAGGAACTGGTAGGCAGCAGTACAGAGCAGTATCTGAGATCAGATCAGGGGAGAGCTAGATCAGTAACAGGAATCAACTGCAGGACACAGTACACAAGCTAAAGACCTGTCAGCACTGACATTGGGTTAGAGCATGGGTGCTTAACCTACAGCCCTACAACTGGTGCGGAACTACAAGTCCCATGAGGCATTGCAAAGCTGACAGTTACAAGCATGACTCCCAAAGGCAGAGACATGATGGGGTTTGTAGTTCCTCAACAGCTGGAGGGCCACCAGTTAAGCACCCATGGGTTAGAGCACCCTTTAGATAGGCTGCCTGGGGAGTGTGCATGCGCGCAGTGCCGGGATTGGACATGATCTGACCGCGCTCCGCACATCCCGGCCACTTCACAGCAAAAAACAGCAGAGTGAGCGGGGTGAGACACTCCAGATGAGGCACATCAGCTAGGGGAGGTGAAGATGAACCGCAAGGCCTCCGGATTGGTGAAAAAGAAACAGCATACACCGCTACAGCCTTCCCCAACAGCGCGCTCCTTCCCCTCCAGGGACACAGGCGGCCAAGATGGCGGCGACCCGCAGCACAACCCCATGAGGCGGCCCCTCTTCCTCCACGCCAGCTCCTCTCAGCCTGGGATCACAGACACCAGCAGCTACATACCTTGTGGTGGTAAGGGATCCCTTCTCCTCACAGTCACAGGGGGACAATCCCCAGCCCTCACAGGCTGAAGCACTACACTTCTCCCCATACCATGCCTCATCAGAGGGGGAGATAGAGGGGGCAGCATCTCCAGCCTCATCCCTGGACAGGCAAATGGCAGACCTAGGTGAACTTGCCCTGAGTCAGGGCAACTCCACGATCCCCCCCCCCCCCCCCCCCCAGCACCATATTCAGGGGATTCTATTTTATTAGCGAGATATTTGGCCCTCTTGCAGCAGAAACTCTCCAAAGCTTGTGCAATAATCATAGCAGACCTAAAGGGAGATTTTCAAGAGATAGGTAGCAGATTGGACTCTATAGAATCTAAAGATGATGGCACTGTGAATAGAGTTAATCAAAATCACAAATTGACTGTCTCTCTGCAAGATCAACTGGATCAAGCTCAAGCTAAAACTTGGAGAACAGATCTCGCCGATACAACTTCAGGATTAGGGGGCTCCCCGAGACCATTACTGAGCTGGAACCTGCTATACACTCACTTATGTCTGACCTCATTCCTGACATTTCCCCACATCACTTGGAACTGGACAGCTTCCATCGAGCCTTGACATCCGAGACAAGATGGCTTACCTAGGGACATCATTGTCAAGCCACATTTCTACAGGATTAAAGAGAAAATAATGGCGGTGGCCAGCTTCAAACAAGAGGTACATTACTTGGTCACCCGATACAAATCTTTGCGGACATCTCCCAAATGACTATTCAAAAGAGGAGATCCTTGAAACCGCTACTCACTCATTTTATCAACCGTCAGATTAAATACAGGTGGTCATATCCGTTCCGCCTCTCCTTCACCTACAAGGGAAAAAACGCATTCCTTCTCCACCTTTCACAATGGCGACGATGTACTACTTGACCTAGGTATAATTACCAGAGAAGGCCCTCTGCCTAGATCTCCGTCTAAGTCTACTGCAGCCTCAGCCAGACCACTGTCACCTCGGTGGTCCCAAGCACAACGGAGGCCCCTGCCCAATCACTCACCCCACCCTGAAGCTTTGACTGGACTCCTTTGGTCTTCAGTTCTTTTTGTGAACGCCTACAGTCTGGAGGTTCTCATTGTTTCCAGGGGTACCCGTGAAACCGACTGCTGCCTTACTACCTTGATTTGTTTGCCTCCAGTTTGAGGGAGACTGCATTTGACCCAGGTGGCACCGGAGAGCAGCAGCGAAGGGAATGGTGGTAGAAGAATTACTCAACCTGAGGTCTACGTGAGACTGCTTCTTTCTTCCCCTTTACTACCCGTCCTCATTTTATGACACCTGTTGCTACAGTTTTATGAAATGTTTCCTTTAGTTTTTTCTTTTTACATATTTTTCCCCTTTTTTGGGAAAATTTGGGCTCGAATTTACCATCCCCCGTGGGGCTTAGTTCCCAGGGCCCACGGGCATGGGGACATTGATATATATTAAGAGGTTTAGAGCCTCCAGGACTGTTTCGCCTCACTCCACTCCGGGAGCTGTTAGGGCGGCTCGATTCAGGATGTTCCCGCATGCCACTTCTTTGCGATCTTGCTCATGGCTATTGGCGGTGAGCAACCTCGTGATACTTTTAGGAGAGCTGGACCCCACAACCAGCCCTATTTTTGTATAAAAAATGCTAAATAAATGCAAAAAAAAAAAAACACGGTGTGGCGATTTATATAGCAAAGAAAGTCCCTTTCACTACTAAAGGAGTAATCAGGGATAAAGAAGGCAGATATGTGCTAGTCCGTGGCAAAATCAATGAACATGAGGTCACATTCATTTCATACTATGCACCTAATGTAGGACAATTGGCTTTCTTTCAGGACATGCTCCGGGTGGTAATGCCACATGCAACAGGCCATGTCATCTTTGGGGGAGACAGCAATCTTCCACTAGACCAAGTACTGGATAAATCAAATTCTTTGCATGTCTCCCTCACACATGTCCCCAAACAGGGAGTCAAATTGGCACGCCTGTTGCATTCTTGAGACCTGGGGGATGTCTGGAGAAATGACCACCCCACCACGAGAGATTTCACTCACTATTCCCACACCCACAAAAGATATGCTTGCATAGATTATCTATTCACACTGTCACCCCTCCTCCCATTTACATTGAAGACCCAGATAACGGTGACACCCTGGTCGGACCACTCTCCCGTCGTCATGACGGTTTCTGACCTATGGACAAAGCCAAAACCTGCAGCCTGGAGACTGAATGCCTCCCTCTTAAATGACCCCGTAATATTTAAGGAGGTGGACGATCATTTGCGCCAATACTTCCTTGACAATAATAGTCCTGACACATCCGCGGCGATTCGTTGGGCGGTGCATAAAGCGACGATTCGGGGCAAACTTATTCAAATAGCCTCTCGGAAAAAGAAGGAACGTGCTGAAGACATTTTACGGCAGGAAGCGGACCTTCGCAATTTCTTGCTAGAACAGAAGCGGAATCCAGGCGTAGATATTAGACATAAAATCGACACAGTGAGAATGGCTCTTAACCTTAGCTTGACTACATAGGCAAAGAAGGCTATCCGGTGGTCAGGGAATCGCTACTACACGTTCAGCGATAAACCACATACACTACTTGCCCGTAAACTGGTTCCGAGGCAATATTCTCCGGCGCTCCCGAAATTGAGGCTACGAAACGGTAATAGGTCACAGAATCCTAAAATTGATAGTTAACAAATTTTATAACTTTTACACAAAATTATATTCCCAACCGAAAACCGCTCCAACACTCAATATTTGACACATTCTTCCGTGACATTCCCCTCCCGCAGCTTTCTGCCATGCATGTAGATATAATGGATAGGGAATTCTCAGAATCAGAAGTACGGTTTGCCATTAAAAGCCTTAATTCGGCCAAAGCTCCAGGCCAGGATGGTTTCTCCGGCCACTATTATACGAAATTTAAAGAGACTCTCGCAACCCATCTTTGCTCATATCTTAATTAGATTAGAGACGGCACTCCCATCCCCAAATACGAAAATAATGTTTTAATACACGTTATACCCAAACCAGGCAAGGTCCACGGCGACTGTTTATTAATTAGAGAAATCGGCGGTAATTTATAGATATGAAAATAATGATGAAAATATTGGCTACACGACTGAACTCTTTCTTTGGTGACTACATCACCCAGACCAAGTGGGCTTTGTCCCCCACAGACAGGCTCCTGACCAGACCCGAAGGGCTATCAATATCATTTCTGCTCTGAATTTGAATTGGGATGGGGTAGGACAGAGGAGTGGCATGCTTTTATCCCTTGACTTGCATAAGGCATTTGACTCCTTATCATAGGAGTACCTATTGCAGACACTTGAGAGATACGGCTTTGGGAATAACTTCCTCACAATAATAAAATCCCTATACAGTGAACCTATAGCGAGATTATCGATCAAAGGGTATAGTTCAGAGTACCTTGCCATTCGTAGGGGAACGTGCCAGGGGTGCCCACTATCCCCCCTCCTATTTATTTTAGCCCTGGAACCGCTTGCCATTAAAATACACCAAAACCCCAATATCAAAGGTATCCCCTGCGGCAACAGGGTGCATAAGTGTGCACTCTTTGCCAACGATATTCTGCTGTACCTTTCGACCCCATTAGTCTCTATCCCTAATTTTCTCGGGGAGCTGGAGTCGTTCACCACGCTTTCTGGTTTGCGTGTGAACCACTCCAAATCTCAGGCACTGAATTTGACGCTGGACGGAACCACCGTGGCCGCCCTTAAAAATAAATTTTCCTTTCAAATGGCAGGAAAAGTCACTACCGTACCTTGGCATTCACCTCACGGCCTCTGTGGATACACACTATATATATTTAACTACCCACCCTTGTACAAAACTCTGCAGGCGGATCTCAGTAGATGGCCGGTTAGCCCTCCATCGTGGTTCGGCAGGTTGAATTCTGTAAAAATGAATGTTCTGCCTAGGTTGCTCTATCTATTTAGAATGCTGGCAATAATGATCAACATGTCAGATCTTAGAGCGTTTCAACGCAAGATTGTGCAATTTATATGAGGGGACCAGAGGCCAAGAGTGAAGAAGTGAATTCTCCTCACGCCTAAATTGCGGGGAGGTCTGGGGGTCCCTGATCTGGTAAACTATTATGCTGCTCAACTCACCCACTTGATTAGATTCCATTCCAAGAGACCTCATCCAATATGGATGCAGTTAAAATTGACACATCTATCCACCGCCCCAATTAGTCACCTGCTGTGGCTGAGGCTTAAGGATAGACCTGGGGTTCTGTGCCCCACCTTGTCCCTGTCATTAGGAATATGGGACAGATTATCAAAAAAACATGAATTCAAGTCCCCTCACGCTCTATTGACACCCTTATTGGGCAATCCAGGCCTCTGTCCTCCAACATTGGAGTGGTGGACAAACAAGGGATTTCTCCGGCTAGCAGACCTTTGTGATAGGAAGGGTCTGCTCCCTGGAGCTACATTACAAGTAAAACACTCCCTTCAAGTAAGGGAATATTACCGATACTCTCAGATTTCTCATGTAAATTCGATGAAACGTATTTGTGATGTAACTACTTCGACCCCTATGGAACATTTATGCAATACAATGGATAAACAGACAGGCTTTATATCTATGATATATAATATATTGAACGAGGATAAAACTAAATTACCCTACATGAAACCCTGGAAAGGCAGATCTGGGCAGAGGTGTACCCTAGAGAGGGTTTGACAGAGAGAGACAGGGGGGGTTTGTCAGAGAGAGAGAAGGGAGAGAGAGCGAGAAGGAAGGGGGTGACAGAGAGAGAGACAGAAAAGGAGGGGGTGACAGAGAGACAGAGAAGGGGGTGACAGAGAGAGAGAAGGGGGGACAGGGAGTGAGGGGTTGGCAGGGAGAGAGAGAGAGGGGGTGACAGGGAGAGAGAGGGGGGTTACAGGGAGAGAGGGGGGTGACAGGGAGGGTGACAGGGGGAGAGGGGGGTGACAGGGAGGGCGACAGGGAGAGAGGGGGGGTGACAGGGAGGGTGACAGGGAGGGTGACAGGGAGAGAGGGGGGTAACAGGGAGAAGGGGGGGTGACAGGAAGAGAGGGAGGGTGACAGGGAGAGAGGGGGTGACAGGGAGGGTGACAAGGAGAGAGGGGGGTGAGAGGGAGAGAGGGATGTGACAGGGAGAGAGGGGGTGACAGGGAGAGAGGGGGGGTGACAGGGAGGGTGACAGAGAGAGAGGGGGGTGACAGGGAGGGTGACAGGAAGAGAGGGGGGTGACAAGGAGAGAGGGGGTTGACAGGGAGGGTGAGAGCGAGAGGCCAGCCAGGGCAGATCTTCAGTCACTGCAGAAAGAGAGGGCATTCATCCACCAGCCTGGAGCTGCCTAGGAGCCGACTGATGAGGTCATGTGGGCGGAGCCCTGTGACGAGGGGAGCCGCCCATCGCATAAAGCTCCGACACAGACTGTCATCTCCTGCCTGGCCCTGGACACACAGAGCTCCGGGCGGCTTCCGGGATTGGAGTGGGGGGGGGGGGCGCCGGCTGAATGGAGGAGCGGTAAGCTACTGCGTCTGCTACACTACACCGCCAGTGATTTTTCGCCCCCCCCCCTCGGCCTGCGCCCCTGGCGGGCGCCTTTCTGGCCAACCCCACGGTACGCCCCTGGATCTGGGTAAGGAATTGGATAGGACTAAGTGGAATGCTTTGGCACAGCTCAACTCAAAATCTTTGATTAATACATCTTTTATAGAAGCTAACTATAAAGTGTTCCTGTGATGGTACATGGCCCCGGTCAGACTGGCTGCGGCGGTTCGAGCGGCCTCTCCAAGATGCTTTAGGGGATGTGGCCCAATGGGCACAGTTCTGCACACCTGGTGGACTTGTCCTAAAGTCCTAGCGGTTCTGGATCCATATATACAATTTTATATATTCCCTCACACGCATTAATTTAGTTAAGTCTCCTCGGCAGGCGCTTTTGGGCAAATCTATTGAGGGGACTTTGAAACATACCAAACGCCTTATAACGTTTATCTTCACAGCAGCCAAAATAGCGATAGCCCATTCCTGGAGATCTCCGGTGGTGCCGATTGAGCTGCTTAGGGCTAAGCTGACCTGGATCATGATCGATGAGAGGATGGTAGCCATCCTTCAAGATAAAATGCACCTCTGAGAAAACTTGGGATCCCTGGGTGAGATACCTGGCAGGCTCCCCATGACCAGTGGGGAGATCCCCCATAAAACAAGATCGAGTAGCTTGCTAGCGATACCTGACCCTTTACCTCGTGGACCTGGACGCCAATTCTCTGGTGCTCCTTTTCTCTTTCCTTTTTCCACCTTTCCTTCCACTTCTTAATCTTATTTTTCTTTTTATCGCTTCTTTCTTCTTTCTACTTTCTCACTTTCTATACCACAAAGTGATCTATGAAGATGTGGTTGTCATGGGGCCATTGTTGGCCCTCTGCTGCCGCTTGTTGTGGTTACTATTTATATCTGACATGCCAGTGGCTCCTTTGCATCATTGCCAGAGGTGCAGGCCTCCAATAATAGTTATGGTACGGTAAGCTGGGGGCTGGGTGGCCGCTCTCCCCCTCGGGGCGCAGTGCGTTCCCCTGGGGGGCGCTGGCCAGCTGGCATCGACTTAGCTCACGAGGAGAGCCAGCACTGGTGTTTTCAGATGTGTATGCCACAGTTTGTTTTTTTTTTTTTTGCTCATATTGCAGGCCATGTCAACTGTGTCGCATTGTTCCATGTTTTCTTGCACTATGGTTATTGACTGTAAGCATATTTGTGTTTTTTATGCTTAAAAAAATCTAATAAACATATTGAAATCTAAATAGGCTGCCTGGCACCAATACTAACTGTTGACATGCACACACTTACAGACACTTTTTGTTGCATGCAGATGCACGCCTAGCCTCAATTCTATGTTCAGAGGCATGCGCATGTTTCTGATCCAGACGACTAATAGGAACTCCCTGAAGAGAAAGTGGCTGCACACCAAACGATGACTTGATAGTCGAAAAGGGTTTATTGTACAAAAGTGGATACAAAAGTACAACAGAATGGAAGTGGTAGACGCGTTTCACACAACCAGCAGCATGCTTGTTCACTACAACTAATGCAACAAGAAGCCTAGCTTAAGTATGTATGCTCAAAAGGTGCACACCCCTACTTAATTGGCAAACTTGTTGTCTCCATTCTAATACAAGAAATGGCAGGATAAGAACATCATAATCTTAAATGTGTATATCACATCCAACTTTCACCAAAATGAACACATACCTTAACATAAACAGTGTATAGTGTCATGATTATTAACATGAAAGTGTATATGTTATATGTATAAAATTTTTTTTTTTTTTTAAATGGATGCAAAGTGCATATGTAAATGCTATGTTAAAATACATACCTCATGAAAATGTTCTCTCTCATGGACTGAATCTGGATAAAGGTTTGAATGTAATACACATGCACCACCATAGCACTTCTTGTAAAAATTCTTGAGACAGCTTTTGCTTGCTGCCGCGTTCCACAGTGGCATAGTCACAGTCAGCCACATAATTATCTTAATCACACAGTACAGGTCACAGGCAAAGCATTCTCGGACACTGGGTTGTATGCTCCTACTTTCAGGTGATTGGGCAAAGCTTTAGGCTCCATTCACACTTAGGAGATTTGAATCACAGGCAATTGTGACAAAATGCGGGACCCGTTTGCGATACTATTATTTTGCCGCAATTTCGCGAAGCTCCGTAACTACTTTTGGATGACACGCATACCGCAATTTTGTTTGCATAATTCAAATCGCCTAGGTGTGAATGGAGCCTTAGAGGACAGGCCTCCTGGACACCTCCCCTATATCCCTACCCTACTCTAAGTTCTCAGTTTTACTGCTAGTTCCTTCAAGGAAAAAAACACTTTGGTAATAGAGTGTACATTATTTGAGGTAGATATACTTTTTCTCCTTATGTGACCTTTTTTTTTTTGGCTATACAGTATACTATGTTGCTAATTAATGCTTTTTTAAAAATCTTTCACCCTACTTTTTAGCTCTCATTTGAGCTGCATCCTGCATTCTTTGGGTATCCCCTAATGATGGACCTTGTGTCTCATTGAGAGATGAACCCTTACGTTTTTATATCTTTGCTGATTCAACATGTCTTCCACTCATTCTATGTAAGTTTGTGACAACATTGGAGACCCACATGATGATGAGATGATAATACATGTATATATGTATTATATATATATATATAGCTCTTCACATTATTCAGACCCCTGGAAAGGGGTATTTGTACTTTACGTGCATTATACTTATGTCTGCTCTGATTTTTTGCATTTTTGTGTTAAACATTAGAAATTCCAGTATTACATTTTAAAACATTATCACCTGAGCTGCTATGAAGGATGCCATTACTGCACGTAGATGGGTCCAATTGTGATTTATGTATTTATACATTTTTCAAAGAAGATTTACCCAGTATTTAAACATACGGTCAGTTGGTCTGTCCTGAGTGAATGTTGTGTGAATTCTGTGTAAAAAAAAACCCTTAGAAATAGACCTCTTTATGTTGATCATTAGCTATCAATAGTTCCTGCAAAAAAACAAAGTGCAGGAACTAGTGTAGGTGTCCATTCTCATGGCTCATTTAGCTTTATAGTCAACAGGCTGGTCGGCACATTTTATTGGACCTTGACTATATAATATACTAATGTAATGTCTGGCAAATTCCTAGCAACCCCAATCTAAGGAGTTTGGCTTGCATTTTCATAAATTAGCTTAGGTGTTTATACATGCTTCACAAATTCATAGCTGTATGAGCTGTATGCTGTACTCCTTTAGAACACGTTGAAGAAAGTGTTTGACCTCTTCCACATGCACTGAGGCCTACTCATATACAGAATACAGAGGTACTGAGCTTATCTCCTCCATGTTGTGCTTTTTGGAGTGAGTGCAATAAACTGCTAAACAATGTAACACTTGAAATGTAACACATATTCTGTTATACCAGGTCACTATGGGAGTGTTTGCTCTGCACAAGGTGGGCGCTCCTTTGCTGTACTCAAAACACCTTCAAAGCGTTTATGAAAGCCAACCTCAATTTCCAGCATCTCAATAGCAATTAGATGCCTTGTATACTTTATAAAACACGTTACAGGCTATACGTAGATCACTGGAACCACAAGGGTACAGGCACATTCTCCAAAAAGACAAAGTAAATGTTAATGTCATTAATAATTCAGACTATTTAATCTCCTATTTCATAGTCAAATATACTATGATAAATAAACTGCCATAATCTAAGTCTCATTTTCTCTTGTTGGCTTTCTTCAGTAGCTGTTAGTAGATTTGCAAATAGTTACATCCACATCCCTTTAGGAAGTGCTGGTTCTGCCATACAAAACCAAAGAAATTCCAGCACTGGAGCTGTGGCAGTCTCAATAGATGATTGATAATAACTCCACCTGTGGTGCTGCTAATAAAAGGTGCTGAACCAGAACAAAAGTACACAGAAAACAAGGAGATTAGTGCTAGCCTCAGTGGATATAGGGGAACCACAGCCAACATGAACCAATATAGTTTATTGAAAATTGATAGTTGAGAATAAAAATCCAAACCAGTATGTGAAGTCATTGATGGATGAGGGGTGTAAACCAAGCATCGCTGCCGGACAGGGTCCGCTCTCTGAAAGAGAAAACTTGAGCTGGTTGATTGTGCAGCGAGGGGAGGGGAGCACACCGAACCAGCCGGACAAAGTCCTTTGACAAAGCGGTACTTCCACAAACATGTCGTCACGGCAACCGGATATTGTTTGCGAGTCAAGCTGGCTCTGAATTCCTGTTTCATCACATCCGGTAGGGACGTCCTTCCGGTTTCCGGTTTCCCGCATCAATCCCGCTCCACTGAGCTCTGGAGCATAGGAAGTAGAAGGAGAAAGTGTTAGTGCACACCGGCTGGTTCGGTGTGCTCCCCTCCCCTCACTGCACAATCAACCAGCTCAAGCTTTCTCCTTCAGAGAGCGGACCCCATCCGGCGGCGATGCTTGGTGTACAGCCCTCAGCCATCAGGGACTTCACATACCGGTTTGGATTTTTATTCTAAACTATCAATTTTCAATAAACTATATTGGTTCATGTTGGCTGTGGTTCCCCTATATCCACTGAGGCTAGCACTGATTTCCTTGTTTTCTGGTTCTGCCGTAGCCCGTTTTTCTTGTCAACATTGGATAATGAAGTATATTCACGTTCCAAACTCTTAAACTCTTCTATTCTAAAAATGATCCAGTTTGTTGTGCTCAAAAGCACCAACTTGCCATCTCATTTTGGTAACAACAAAAGTCCACACTGAGTAAACCTAACAAACGTTTCAGTTTTTCTTTTTTTTTGTACACAGTGCTGAAAGTTTAGAACCTTTGGCAGGCATCGGCAATGGCCACAGCAAAATGGTTACCTTTTTGTAATAAAGCAGATACAGTACACTTAGGGCTTGTCTCATATGGGTACTGGATGCTGGTGATATTTTTTGGACTGAGGAAATTGGGAAAAAATGAAGCAACAGTAGCTCCTGATTCCATTTTACAACTACTGCCTCCAGTTCTGGTAGCTCAGGGGCCGGAGGCTTTAGTAGATAAGAGGAGGTTTCCGAACAGGATTTCAGTTAGGTTTGTTTCAAGGTCTAGTTGATCCAGGATCTGACTTAGCAATAAGAAATGGCTTATGAAAACCTTGAAAATGACACACATAGCCCATGATCAATGCCAACTGCATCTATAAAAAGGTTTTTTTTTTTTTTTTTTTGAAGTAATACAGTGTTTTAAAAAAAAAAATGAAATAGAAAAGAAGGGTTTGGAAATTGGAGAAATAGATAAAAATTGGTACGGTTTCAATGAGGAAGATGCCTTAGTTGGAGAAGCACATGAAACCAGAAGCAGCCAGTGGCGGCTGGTGCTCCATAGTGCTCTGCGCCCTGAGCCCACCCTTTTTTTTAGCCTATTAGAGCCTCTGGGTCTAATCACATGGCAAAAAAAAAAGCCCCATTGAAGTCCATGCGTCCGGCGCCCAACATGTAGATTAGGGGGCCAGACGCATGGATGGGGGGGCAGCGCCCCTGTGCCCCATATGCACCAGCCGCCACTAGAAGCAACATTACAGGTCCCTCTCAAAAAAATAGCATATTGTGATAAAGTTCATTATTTTCTGTAATGTACTGATAAACATTGGACTTTCATATATTTTAGATGCATTACACACAACTGAAGTAGTGCAAGCCTTTTATTGTTTTAATATTGATGATTTTGGCATACAGCTCATGAAAAACCAAAATTCCTATCTCAAAAAATTAGCATATTTCATCCGACCAATAAAAAAAAAAGTGTTTTTAATACAAAAAAAGTCAACCTTCAAATAATTATGTTCAGTTATGTACTCAATACTTGGTCGGGAATCCTTTTGCAGAAATGACTGCTTCAATGCGGCGTGGCATGGAGGCAATCAGCCTGTGGCACTGCTGAGGTGTTATGGAGGCCCAGGATGCTTCGATAGCGGCCTTGAGCTCATCCAGAGTGTTGGGTCTTGCGTCTCTCAACTTTCTCTTCACAACATCCCACAGATTCTCTATGGGGTTCAGGTCAGGAGAGTTGGCAGGCCAATTGAGCACAGTAATACCATGGTCAGTAAACCATTTACCAGTGGTTTTGGCACTGTGAGCAGGTGCCAGGTCGTGCTGAAAAATGAAATCTTCATCTCCATAAAGCTTTTCAGCAGATGGAAGCATGAAGTGCTCCAAAATCTCCTGATAGCTAGCTGCATTGACCCTGCCCTTGATAAAACACAGTGGACCAACACCAGCAGCTGACATGGCACCCCAGACCATCACTGACTGTGGGTACTTGACACTGGACTTCAGGCATTTTGGCATTTCCCTCTCCCCAGTCTTCCTCCAGACTCTGGCACCTTGATTTCCGAATGACATGCAAAATTTGCTTTCATCCGAAAAAAGTACTTTGGACCACTGAGCAACAGTCCAGTGCTGCTTCTCTGTAGCCCAGGTCAGGCGCTTCTGCCGCTGTTTCTGGTTCAAAAGTGACTTGACCTGGGGAATGCGGCACCTGTAGCCCATTTCCTGCACACGCCTGTACACGGTGGCTCTAGATGTTTCTACTCCAGACTCAGTCCACTGCTTCCGCAGGTCCCCCAAGGTCTGGAATCGGTCCTTCTCCACAATCTTCCTCAGGGTCCGGTCACCTCTTCGCGTTGTGCAGCGTTTTCTGCCACACTTTTTCCTTCCCACAGACTTCCCACTGAGGTGCCTTGATACAGCACTCTGGGAACAGCCTATTCGTTCAGAAATTTCTTTCTGTGCCTTACCCTCTTGCTTGAGGGTGTCAATGATGGCCTTCTGGACAGCAGTCAGGTCGGCAGTCTTACCCATGATTGCGGTTTTGAGTAATGAACCAGGCTGGGAGTTTTTCAAAGCCTCAGGAATCTTTTGCAGGTGTTGAGTTAATTAGTTGATTCAGATGATTAGGTTAATAGCTCGTTTAGAGAACGTTTTCATGATATGCTAATTTTTTGAGATAGGAATTTTGGGTTTTCATGAGCTGTATGCCAAAATCATAAATATTAAAACAATAAAAGGCTTGCACTACTTCAGTTGTGTGTAATGAATCTAAAATATATGAAAGTCTAATGTTTATCAGTACATTACAGAAAATAATGAACTTTATCACAATATGCTAATTTTTTGAGAGGGACCTGTATATATTCACCAGGGGGGTATTTCAATTTTAGTGGATGGGTACCCTTACCATGAAAGGCATACTTTAAATAAGATAAAAATAGGGGAAACAAGTCATTTGGGGGAGGAGCCGAATAAATGGTTAACATGTAACTGAGTTTTTGTTGACAATTAGTTTTTTTATTTGCCTTAATTATTTAATTCTGAACAATATTGGTTTAGTTCATGTTAAATCTATGAACCTGACTTCATTATTATAACAGTGGTAATAGAAAAATTAGCGACATTACCCTTGTTATTGTAGAAGCCATATGTTTAGTCGCTTTAACTTTTGTTAAAGTGGGTGTAAACCCCTATTCATGAGATCTGACCTATGCACATATACCTGTAGTATTTACTTATCTCTCTCCAAAGCTCTAAGTCTTGTGTCTTTCTGCTGCTCCATTCCTCTTTTATCAGCATGATAACTTCTGACAAGGTCTCCGACACAGAAGATAAAAGCAGCTGGAAATTTGTGTCAGGGTGGGTATAGATAGATTAGCAGAGAGCATGTCTATTCACTGCACAGCTCTGCAAGTTTCTTTGTTCTTCTGACTATGTTGATGGGGAGTGTTTGCCTTTCCTCCAATCATCTAACACACAGTGTATGCCAAGACTCCATACCCAGTGCCGAATAAGGAAACAAAATTTGTAACACAATGTGCACTTTCTAAACAGTGTAGTAAGCTGAAGACAGCAGATATGCAAGTAAAACTTATGTAGAATATTTTTTTCTCATCAGTGTGTATCATCTGAGGCTGTTTACTTCACTGGGTATATGTGAGGGTTTACGCACTTTAAGTGTATCTATTATCTATATTCTGTAATTCTTAAAATTGCTTCATTTAGTGTGCAAAGTAAAATGTTGACAATGGGATGTTTGCATACATTCATAGTACATCACTATAAATCAAATATAAGATACTATATTAGAAAGTACTTTTAATGTACTATCTATGCACCATCGTATTGTAATTAATTCTAACATTAAACAAGCAAATTCTGGGCTCGACAAATGTGTTGACAAGTCATGCATTTAACGAGGAGTGTCATTTACAATAGTGAAGTGAGAAGTATGTCACCAGCACACCAGGTTGAACATTCTCTTTTTCAATCTATGGTCGCAACAGCCCCCATCGTTAACTACAGCCAGTTTCAAGAACATGTGTGTACTTGATTTCAGGGCCGCCATCAGGGGGTCAGCCAATACACCTGTAGGAGGCCCAGCCGTTGCGAAGGGCCCATGCACAGGGTTGCAACTGTCTGTCCAAGGAGGGGCGGGCCAAGCACAGAGCCAGTGATGTCATGGCACCGCTCGGCGCCTTTTACAAATAGCTAAGGAGGACAAAAGGGGGCATGGCTGAGCATGGCATGAGAGGGTCTATTTCACCGAAGCTCCAGTCCCGCTGTAGATCTTCTTCCTGGCTTCAATACCACCTGGATCTGCTGCTCCGTCCTGTATTGCAGCCAGGAAGAAGATGGAGGGGCTGTCCCTCTCTGTGGTCTGCATAAGCCCAATGTGGAGGGTCTGCTAACACTGCACCCCTATGATCTGTACAGGCCCAGATCTATGTGCAGATGTGACAACTTGCCCAGGTCCTCCCTGCTTCTGTGATGTGACCAGCCTGGCAGTGGCATGGCAGAAAGGTACGGTGCCGGCTCAGCACTGGCACAGAGGACACACCACACTGAAAAGATGGACACAATGAGCAAACGGGTCAAGTCTGCTAAACCAGACTAAAAACCTCATGTACTATGTCTGCAGTCTCTGACAATCTCTTGCGCCATGTCCGCCATCTCTGACCGTCTCCTGTAGTATGCCGCAGTCTCTGACCGTCTCCTGTACTATGTCCGCAGTCTCTGACCGTCTCCTGTACAATGTCCGCAGTCTCTGACCATCTCCTGTACAATGTCCGCAGTCTCTGACCATCTCCTGTAGTATGTCCACAGTCTCTGACCGTCTCCTATAGTATGCTCGCTGTCTCTGACCGTCTCCTATAGTATGTTTGCTGTCTCTGACCGTCTTCTGTAGTATGCCCGCAGTCTCTGACTGTCTTCTGTAGTATGCCCACAGACTCTGACTGTCTTCTGTAGTATGCCCACAGACTCTGACTGTCTTCTGTAGTATGCCCACAGACTCTTACCATCTCTTGTAGTATGCCCGCAGTCTCTGACCATCTCCTGTAGTATGTGTCTGCAGTCTGACTGTATTCTATAGTATGCTCGCAGTCTCTGACCATCTTCTGTAGTATGCCCGCAGTCTCTGACCATCTTCTGTAGTATGCCCGCAGTCTGTCTTCTGTAGTATGCCCGCAATCTCTGACCATCTCATGTAGTATGCCCGCAGTCTCTGACCATCTCCTCTAGTATGTCCGCTGTCTCTGACCATCTCCTCTAGTATGCCCGCTGTCTCTGACCATCTCCTTTTAGATATTAGTAAGGCTTTTGACACTGTCCCACATAGAAGACTTATCAATAAACTACAGTCATTGAGCATGGACTCCCATATTGTTGAGTGGATTAGGCAGTGGCTGAGTGACAGACAACAGAGGGTTGTAGTCAATGGAGAACATTCAGAACAAGGTCATGTTACCAGTGGGGTACCTCAGGGATCTGTACTGGGACCAATTTTGTTTAATATCTTCATAAGTGATATTGCAAAAGGCCTCGATGGTAAGGTTTGTCTTTTTGCTGATGACACAAAGATATGTAACAGGGTTCATGTTCCTGGAGGGAAATGCCAAATGGAAAAGGATTTAGGAAAACTAGAAGAATGGTCAGAACTCTGGCAACTGAAATTTAATGTGGATAAGTGCAAGATAATGCACCTGGGGCGTAAAAACCCAAGGGCAGAATATAGAATATTTGACACAGTCCTGACCTCAGTATCTGAGGAAAGGGATTTAGGAGTAATTATTTCAGAAGACTTAAAGGTGGAAGGACAATGTAATAGAGCAGCACGAAATGCCAGCAGAATGCTTGGATGTATAGGGAGAGGTATAAGCAGTAGAAAGAGAGAAGTGCTTATGCCGCTGTACAAAACACTGGTGAGACCTCACTTGGAGTATTGTGCGCAGTACTGGAGGCCATATCTCCAGAAGGATATAGATACTCTAGAGAGAGTTCAGAGAAGAGCTACTAAACTAGTACATGGATTGCAGGAAAAAAACTTACCAGGAAAGGTTAAAGGACCTTAACATGTATAGCTTGGAAGAAAGAAGAGACAGAGGGGATATGATAGAAACTTTTAAATACATAAAGGGAATCAACTCGGTAAAGGAGGAGAGCATATTTAAAAGAAGAAAAACTACCACAAGAGGACACCGTTTTAAACTAGAGGGGCAAAGGTTTAAAAGTAATATGAGGAAGTATTACTTTACTGAGAGAGTAGTGGATGCATGGAATAACCTTCCTGCAGAAGTGGTAGCTGCAAATACAGTGAAGGAGTTTAAGCATGCATGGGATAGGCATAAGGCTATCCTTCATATAAGATAGGGCCAGGGACTATTCATAGGATTCAGATATATTGGGCAGACTAGATGGGCCAAATGGTTCTTATCTGCCGACACATTCTGTTTCCTCTAGTATGCCCGCTGTCTCTGACCATCTCCTGTAGTATATCTAATGGGAGAAAGGCAACCCTACTCAGACATGGCAGGGAAATGTTCTGTCAGGGGAGAGGAGGCTGAGGGGATACAGACTATGAGGCGATATGAGGGACAGAGACTGTCTGTGAAGAGATGGAGGCTCCTGAGGTGACAGAGCTTTTATAACGCAATGTGTCCTCCCTACAATGTCCTCCCCTTTCTGAAGGTGGGTGCACTGAAGCACTCGGTGGGACAGCCAGTGGGCGGGCCCTGGGGAATTTTGGTGGTCAACCCAGGGGGGCCAAGCCTAAAGCTGTGTAAGGGGCCCCAAAATTTCTGATGGCTGCCCTGCTTGATTTACAATACTGAATTCCACCTTATTAGTGAATGGAATAGTCTAAAAGTGGTAGTCTGAAAATATTTAATGGTGCCTAATAAGATTTCCACAAGGGGAACCAAATGTAATGGTTTGTAATGAGCGATTTGTCATCAAATGCTGGACATACCAAGAAACTAAAATAAAATAACTTTTTTTTTTCAAATAAAAGTTAAATGAATAAAAAAAAAAAAAAAAAAAGCTGGCTATACACCCATACAGGCTGAATGAAAGAAATCCAACAAATTTCTTTATTGACGTTAAACGACACAGATAGATTAATCTCCTGCTGGTGGTGCTAGCTGTCAGAATACTCCAACAGTACCTGTATCTAAATGGATACAGGCACTGTTTGGCCAGCAATTTTTCACCTGTTTCCTTTGATTCTTCAATTGAAGGACGTCAGGTAGAGTAGTGCTGACAGAGTTACCCCATTATCAAATTTTGGATTATTCCTAATGAACTCTGTGCATGGCCTACTATAGGGCTTTCAAAGCATGTAGGGCCTTTGTCAAAGGACTTTAGTTCATATCATGTAGATCTTGCATGCCCATACTAGTTTATATGAACTCTAAAGCCCCGTACACACGCGTCGAAAATTGGCAGGGAATTTTCGTCTAACGACCAATCTGCCGATTTTCGGCTTGTTAGTATGATGCTTCCCTTCCGACAACCGACTCCGACTTTTCGGCCGAAAAAAATCTGGTGTGCAGACTATAAAATTTTTGTTGGCCGTCAAAACACGGCCGATTTTCGTGCAGTCAGTACAGATTTCGACAGGGAAAAATCGAATGAGCAAGTCTGGGCATGCTCAGTGAAGAAACAACACAAAGAACGCAAACCAACACATGACATCACTTCTGAAGTAGAATTTTGTCGGGCGAGAAAATTTGTGTGCAGTCTAGGCACATTCCAACCAACAAAACACCACTCTGGGCAAAAGATGGATGATCGGTCGGCCGATAATCGTTGCATGCGTACGGGGCTTAAGTCTGCTGAAAGCAGGTCATATGCAGGGCAGAGGGAAGTCAACTGTAGGTCAGATGCACCTGTCAATGAATTATGAATTATCACAGAAGCATCTCAAACTGATGTCATCAACACAAGCCCAAACCCCATCAACATAGGCCCTTAATATGTTTTTTTGTTTCTGTATTGTCCTGGTAAAGTATTTTAAGGCTAGGTTCCTCTAAAGTTGTGTTTAGCTAGGTGGATCATGGTTTCTGAAGCCCTGGCTTCTTAGATGCACTGCATATTCCTGCAACTTTTCCTGTCTATCTAGTAGTTTTCATTGTTCCTATACAACTAAGTATGTTCTATTTCTTTCTTTGTGAAATAAATCCAACAGGATCGGAATGGAGAATGAAAGCACTTCACATTTCTTCTATGTTGGAATATTGTTATAATAGCAGTGTACCCCTCCTGGGGTCTAAAATAAAACATTTTTTATACTGATAAAAAAGTGGATTTTGGCAGATGTCATTCTGCTTCACCCAAAATTGCCGGAGGTTGTATATTCCAGCGTTCTGTCATCCACAAATTAACTCATTAAAAATTTAAGAACATCCACAAACCCTGCAATAAGCCACCAGTGTGATTGTTTGGGTTTCCCAATAGGACCAGTCTCGGGTTGTGTCTATAATTTGGAAGTAGTGTGGCATATAACCTAGGCATTAGGTATTCTTTAGCGGAGACTGAGATTTCCACACACCACTGACTCATTGATCTGTGCTGATACTGCATGCCATATGCTGTCTGCCCTGGTAATGCTGCCCTACTTTCATGGCTGCTATGCTTTCTGTATCTCTGGTAATGGGCAACCATATAGTGGAAGACATAAGAGGCTTAATCCATTAACGTACTGAATAAGTCACTTTCTATTAATTAATCTACTTAATTACTCTTTTGGGAATAGGCATTTATAAATAATTTAGAAGATCTTCTAGCATAGGCAGTGACTTGTTTGACTGGAGATTTAAAATGAAATTGGCAGTAAGACTGGCTGTGATGTTCATACATAAGACATTAATAGACTTATTTAATATGATGATATTCAAAGTGTGGTATTCCTGGGCAGAGGCAGACAGATCTGATTTCAGTTTGGAACAGTCAGAACTATGGAAGATGTGTAGGGATGGGTAATCTGGCAATTGGCAAAAGTTGTGATTTTTGTGAATATTTGCATGAGGATTTATCTGATTTGATCATGCAATAATGTTGATTATTGTGGGTTTTTACACAGACTAGACAACCCCAAAATGCTTTTTGTCTAAAAATACATAAATCACATTTTTGCCTAATTTGAGATTTTTTTGATTTGCTTATCATAATTGATGATCAGTCATGCTGAGTTCAGCTTTCCTCAATAATGTAAAATAACTTTTTTCTCTGTTTGAAAGTATGTCTGAAAAATCTGTTTCAGGCTATCATCCTAAAAAACCTTGCTTAGATTCCATGAAAATGTCTGGAATATCTGTTTTAGGCTCAGTTCAGACTAGTACGATCTTAGATACAACTTGAGTTGTGCAGAATTGCATGACAATGGAAATCACATTGTTCTCAATGTTGCTCATTCAGGGCAAAATGACAGATTCCAGAACAAATTTATGCAGTGCTCTGGCTTAGCAGCCTGTCATGTGAGGAGAAAACAGATAGGTGATGAATTATGTGTAAGCTCTGCCACTAACCAAATTAGAGCTTGTACATGGTTAGGACCACAGAGGAACAGAGTGAGGGGAACTCCGAGGAGGTGAGTGGTTCTGAGGGATTTGAAAAGACTGTCACTTTGCTGTGAATGGCTTGTTAGTAAATAATTGAAATACATAGTTACATAGTAGTTGAGGTTGAATAAAAACAATAGTCGATCCAGTTCAACCTGTGTAGGTGTGTATGGCCGTAATCATCTCTCATACTCCTGAATGTTCTGATCCTTGAGATGTACGTCCAAGAGTCTTTTGAATGTAGCCATACATCCTGCATAAACTACCTCTTGTGGTAGAGAATTCCACAATCTTGTAGCCCTAACAATAAAGAACCCCCTGCGTTGCCTAAGGTTAAAACGCATCTCCTCTAATCGCATTGTATGCCCTCGAGTCCTCATGCAATCCTGTCGACTGAATAGCTTTTTTCTATGCTGAGCTCACCATTGAGGTATTTATAAATTGCTAACATGTCCCCTCTCAGGCATCTCTTCTCCAGGGAGAACAAATCAAGCGACTGCAGACGCTCTTCGTAATTAAGGTCCTCCAATCCCCCAATTAGTTTAGTTGCCCTTCTCTGGACTTTTTCCAGCTCAACATATATATAGATTTGGCTGCATATATAATTTGAAAAGTCAAATTTTTTTGTAATGTGTCTACCTTAACCTCAAAGTGAATTAAAACATCTCTTCCCTAAAAATAAACTGTAGAGAAGGACCATTGCTCCCTGTATGGAAGCAGATTAATAGAGTTCTCCAATTAGTAAAGATCACAATTCCTTCTGACTTTCCACATAGTTGTATGTGGTGTTCCTAACCATTAAACATTTCAAACATACCTATAGGTGAAATGGACTTTTCAACCTTGACAATAATGGGAAAAGGGATACAACATTAGTTTAATGGCACTAAGTTTAGCTGTAAATGACCAAGTAAATTAACCAATTAAAGTATTAAAAGGGTAACTCAACGTTCATGGGAGAAAAAAAATATAGCATATACAATTGAGACACAAGTCATATTGTAATTAATTGTTAATAAATACCTTTCCTTTTCAATCTGCAGCTCTGTAATATGCAATATGGCTACCTGGAGGTGTTCTGTTCACAGAATGTGTACTGAACGTCCCTCAGACACATAGGGCCTAATTCAGTATAAGTTTGGAGAGAGAGCTGCTCACTTCTTCAGAAATAACTCCAGCCTAAACTCATTGCATCCTAATTAGGTAAGTGGCTGGAGTTAAACCATCAACTAGATGCTTTAATGAATTCAGGTTTGGAGTTAACTTAGGCTGAATTTGAGTTTGGAGTTAACCAAATTCCCTTTGCGTTTTTCATAAAAGGAAATTTGTCTATTCTGAATCACTATTACACAGCAATGTCATCTAATATGGTTTATTTTAAGGTATAGTTATGTATCTGTGTTTTAACCTTTAGATTTTCTAATAGACTACACAGCTGTCTAATTAGCAGTCTTCATTCATCTGAAACTTTCAGGCATGTCTGATTGTATTCAGCACTTTGGTGTAGTGGGCTAAGCTCACAGCCAAAGATTGCTAGGTCATGAGTTCAAGGCCAGACCATAACACCCTGTGTGCCATAATTTTTTTTGGCCACATAGTAATACATTGGCTACATCACCTAAAATTGCATGTCAATGGCCATGTATATTCAAGAAACAAACATGCATATCTGCAGGGTGCAATTATGCATTTGCCAAGTTTCAGTATTTATTTATAGCTGTCTAAAAATTAAGAAGGTGATGGCACACTTGGGATTTGAACTCATGCTCTCAGTGTTTATAGCCAGGAACACTAACCACTAAACCATTGAGCTGAGCATGATTACCCCTGGAATATTTATTCCCATGTTTCAATAGTTAACCACTTCCTTACAGGGCAGTTACACCCCTTCCTGCCCAGGCCAATTTTCAGCTTTTTATACTGTTGCATTTTGAATGACAATTGCGCGGTCATGCAACCCTGTACCTAACACAAATGTATGACAGTATTTTCATTAAAAAAAAAAAAAAAAAAAAAAAAAAAAAAAAAAAAAAGCTTTCTTTTGGTGGCATTTGATCACTGCAAGGTTTTTTTCTATTGGCAAAAAGACCTAAATGTTTGACCCCTAAAATAATGTGTTTTTGTAAAAAATTTGGTAAATCAATATGTTTTTTGTTGCACTGACGAGCATTGATGAGGCTGCGCTGGCAGGCACTGATGAGACACTAATATGCAGCACTGATAGACAGATAGGTGGCACTGATAGGTGTCACTGATGGGCAATGATTGGCACTGGTGGGCAGCACTGAAAGATGGTAATGATGGGCAGCACTGATGAGGGCACTAACAGGTTCCCTGAGCAGTGATTGGCATCAATGATGGCATGGGCGGGCATCCCTGGTGGCTCTAGTGGCATCCCCCAAGGGTCTGCACTGGTAATCAATGATCTGATTACAAGCACAGACCCCCCCCCCCCCCACACACACACACTTAGCGTATGAATGCCATTTCTTCACAGCTGAAAGTGGCCCTCACCATGATTAGCCAGTTGATTGTGACCACTTGCTGGAATGTATGTAAGCCAATTTGGTGTCATTTCAGGTCCAGGGCGAATGCCAATGTGCCATTTGCAATTTATTGTAAAGAGATTTTGCTATATTTTAAAAAAAATGGCGCACACAGACAACTAAAAATGTATTGGAAAAAATGTATTGGAAATGTTTTACCTAGGCCAGTGATGGTAACCCTTAACCCCCCCCCCCCCCCCCCCCCAAGATGTTTTTGCCTTACATTTCCCAAAATGCTCATGTACTCTGCAGTGTAGGCGAGCATCATGGGAAATGTTACAAAACACCTGTGTTGCCAAGGTTCATCATCACTGACCTAAGCCAACTAAAAAAGGTGAGTGAGTGCTGTAGCAATCTTTTATTTAGTAATCATTTTTAGTGTTTTATTAAATGTTTTGGTTACATTCATCCACAGCGGCTGAATGGAAATTTTGTATTATTCCTTAATTTATATATTTTTAGCTAAATATATACATAAACACTTACATTTTTTTCTTACAATTTAGCCACACACCCCCCCCCCACTTCGCTGGAGTAAAAGGAAGAAACCCTACCCATGTTCATACTGTACTGCCATTGCACACAAAAAAAATACAAGAAATGGACTACATTCAATAGACACAAAAGATATCTGAATTACATCTAGACAAATATGAAGAAAAGAAAAACAAAAACCAGAAGCTGTGTACAAATGAATAAGCTTTATTGAACATGTATAAAACATCAGTAATCACTCAAGCAAGCATGTAAAATGTGCAATGCGCCCCCCCCCCAAATCAAGTAATTTTTATTCAAATTACAGTACAAAGATACAACACATGATGGATAGATAGAGCTTACAATATCCAAAAGTCAAGCAAAATAAGTTGTAGACACCTTAGTATTAAGCATAAAACATACTTTGTTAATTGTTTGCATGAGCCTGCCTTTCCATTTAAATACCTCCAATTACTAGAACATACAGCTACACAGAGGCATGAAAATAAAAAAAAAAAAAAAAAACGAGTACATAAAGACACACTTTGCAAAAACTACGGTATACCAAACAGTTAGAGCATGAAAAGTATTCATCCAACAGAATACACTTCCTGCAATATGGATCTTTAGGCATGCCAGCAAACCCCCCACCCCCAAAAGCAAATTCGGACATAAAGTCCTGTGGCCCTTCCACAGGCCAAATGATATGATCTCATACATCCATTTATATAACCTTGGTTAAACTACACCCACCCAGTATAGGAAACGCCCAGCAAAGTAATTAATTGGGTCTGTTGGTTCCTAAACCAAAATCACCAGTTCACTAATTAATGAGTGTTTGGCTGGCCATACATGATCCAAGTTTCTTACAAGTCAACACACATAAGAAATGCTTTCAATAATCTCAGCATGAGCACAAAGTGGCTTTTTCATTTAGACTAATGCCTCGTACACACACACGTACCGATCGGCCGTCTTTTGTCCAGGGCTGTCCTGTCTGTTGAAAACTGCAAAAGACTGGCCGACAAACGACTGCAGAAGTGATGTCATGTGATGGTTAACTTTCCGTGTGTTTTTTCTTTTCTGAGCATGTCCAGTCTTGCTCATCTGCTGTTTGTCAGCCGAATTCTGTACTGACTGGCGAACAATCGGCCGTTCTGGTGTTGGCCAACAAAAATTTTAATGCCTGCACGACAGATTCTGTTCGGCCGAAAATGCGCTGTAGGAAGCATCATACTAACAAGCCTACAATCGGCCGAATATTTACGGCTGACAATCGGTACGCGTGTACGAGGCTTAAGGCTGGCCATACATGTTCCAATTTTCTTACAATTTTCTGTCCAATTTTCTTGAAATTTACCTTCAAGTATGTAGTACAAAGGCCTGCCTAATTAGATACAAGTGAATGTGGTTTGTGGTAGATCTACCAGAAAATTGTACAACAAAAGTTGAACATGTATGGCCAGCTTAATGGGCCATACACACTATAATGCCTCGTACACACGTACCGATCTTCGGCCGTAAATATTCGGCCGACGACTGATCGGCCGATTGTAGGCTTGTTAGTATGATGCTGCCGACAGCGCATTATCGGCCGAACAGAATCTGTCGTGCAGGCATTAAAATTTGTTGGCCAACACCAGAACGGCCGATTGTTCACCAGTCAGTACAGATTTCGGCCGACAATCGGCTGATTTGCAAGACTGGGCATGCTCAGAAAAGAAAAAAACACAGGGAAAGTTAACCATCACTTCTGCAGTCGGCTGTTGTTGGTCGACAAAATTTGTGTGCAGTCTTTTGCAGTTTTCAACAGACGGGACAGCCCCGGACAAAAGACAGCCGATCGTTCAGCCGACGATCAGTACGTGTGTACGGGCTTAAGATTTTCTGAAGACTTTTTCCTTTAGATTTACCAAAACCAGATAATATGAGATCAAACCTAAACACTTTCAATTTGTATGCAATCTGGCAGGCCCTTGCACTACATAGAAAAAGGTAAATCTGAAGGAAAAAGTCTTCGGAAAATCTTATAGTGTGTATGGCCATACATGTTCAATTTTTGTTGTACAATTTTCTGATAGATTAACCACAAACCACATAATGTTATGTCAAAGCTAAACACTTTCACTTGTATCCAATTAGGCAGGCCTTTGTACTACATACTTGAAGGTAAATTTCAAGAAAATTGGACAGAAAATGTAAGAAAATTGGATCATGTATGGCCATACACACTAAGATTTTCTGAAGACTTTTTCCTTCAGATTTACCTTTTCTATGTAGTGCAAGGGCCTGCCAGATTGCATACAAATTTAAAGTGTTTAGGTTTGACCTCATATTATATGGTTTTGGTAAATCTAAAGGAAAAAAAAAATCTTCAGAAAATCTTATAGTGTGTATGGCCCATTAGTCTAAATGAAAAAGCCACTTTGTGCTCATTCTGATGAAAGCATTTCCTATGTGTGTTGACTTGATGTAGTAATTATATATATCTTTTTTTTTTTGGGTTGTTGAATTCTGAGGTTGCACTGCATATCAATTTGCAAATTCTCAGATTTGCAAGCTCAAACACTGCTTTTCAGAGTATAATGTGGCTCTATATAGGAAGCAACACTAATATGGCTCCCCACTCAACAAATATATTTCACACATATACAATGTTTTATTTTTGGGGTGTTGCTTGTCATATATAACAGACAGTTGTAGGTAGTTCAGGGATTTGAACACCCAAATTGTTGCAAGGCAGCTGTGCTAACCACTTGGATATTTTGGTCAGTTTATTTAATCAAGCTCAATACATATTTGCAAAACACAATTTACACAAACATAATCACTTTGTTACATTTATTTTATAATATATGCCACTGATAGGCTAAAACTATCAAATTTAAAATACTAATTTTTCACAGAAATAAAATGTTTTAAACACCTATATACAATTTCCAGCATGCAGGATTATTTTTAAAAATTTGTTGATTTTATACAGTTTCACTAAACTAGGTTAATTATTTGGGAATTGTGGTCTCTGAGGGGTTTTTTTTTTGTTGTTTCTTGTTATCTTTATACCAAGCATACATGCACTGGCACCTTAAGAGCCCATTCACATTGAGGCGACACGACTTCGGGGGGGCGACCTGTGAAGTCGCGTGCACCGCGACTTGCAGAGACTTCACATACTGGAAGTCTATGCAAGTCGCTCTGAGGTCGCCCCAAAGTGGTACAGGACCCTTTTTCTAAGTCGGAGTGACTTGTGTCGCTCCTATTAGAACGGGTCCTGTACTACTCAATGGACCGCGACTTGTCAGGCTGACAAGTCGCGCTAATGTGAATGGGCTCTAAAAATAAATATAGTTGATTCAATTAGTCCATCAAAAAATTTTAATAAATAAAAATTATTTGAGCTTGAATTGGGTCTAAATAGAATATATAATTTTTTTTATATAATTTTTTTTTTTTTTTTTAAAGTACAAATCACACATGCTTTGAAAGAAATGTCATTAGCTTTAGGTAGTTAAGTGGTTAGCACCACTGCCTTGCAACAGTGTATTTGGGTGTTCGAATCCCTGAACTACCTACAACTGTATGTTGTTATATATGACAAGCAACACTAATACGGCTTCTCCCCAAAAATGAGAACATTGTATATGTGAAATTAATATATATTTTTGGGGTTGGTTAGATATAGGAAGTAACAATATATTGTTTTTTGCAATATATATATATATATATATATATATATATATATATATATATATATATATATATATATATATATATATATACACACACACACACACACACACACATACATACACACACACACACACATACATATACACACATACACACACAGGCAAATCAATAAATAAAACACACATAGATATGTGCAAAAAAAAAAAAATATTAGCGCCGTTTTACCGCAAATTCAATAAAACTCCCACTAACGTTTTCAAAAACGTTATTTTTCAGCCTAGTTTTTGGTTTGGAGCATGCTCACATGGGCTATCTGCCAGAAATTGACTCTGGAGCTATTTTTGCATTTTACACTTTTATTAATATCTTTTTTTCTACTTAACATTTTCACACAGTTTAAAAGCAGTTTAGCTCAAAATCATATAACACATCTTTCCCACACATTTTTTATTTTTTTCCTGCCATATTTTGTGATTTTGAAAAAAATAGTCCACCTTTTAGCTGGACTGTTTTTAAGTCCATTCCTGACATTAGTTGATCTTAATGAATTTGACACTGCTCTTAACGTTTCTGATGATGTTAGAGTGAATTGCATTTTCACCTAAAAATAGTCAAAATGGAGGTAAAATAGAACAGAATCAGCATTGGAGGTACAATGAATTTGGCCAATAGTTTCCTGCTTGTGTGATTGACTCACCGATTTTTCCCAGAAGTCTACACTAAGATACAAGTCAGATTTCAGGCATCCCCTGCAACAAAATTTTTTTGGCGAGATACCCCCCCAATGGAAATCACATCCAAAAAAGATGCAGACCCTGCAGCTTTCATCATTAGTACCCTGCAGGTGTTGAAGCCGATTGATAATTATGAAACCACGCCCATTAGATTAACTTTCCCACATGGACACAGACAAACACACAGGGATTTCTTCAGAATAACAAAAAGGTAGGGGGGGGGGGGATCTGCAACAAGCTTTGTTAAAATGCTTGCAATGTACATAGATCACCCGGGGGGGGGGGGGGTTTCTCAACAAAAGTGGAGTACCCATTCTCATCCTACATACCAATGACTTCTATTTTCAGGAAACAAAAAAATTCCACCTGGTCAGTCCTGCATAAATATACTGCTACCACTCTGCGCTGATTGAGAAGGATCTACTTGCCTCCATTTGGGAATGGGTAAAAATTCAATATTTAAAATGCATAGAGGAATGAACAGAAAAATTCTATGACAGTGCAGTACACGGAAGCGTGAAGAAAGGTCCAAAGTCAAAGATATAAAATCCCCAGAGGGGTGTATGCTGAATATACATGGCAATAGCAACGATGGCGGCAGCGATGGCATTGGAATCAAGGTCCTAGAGCCTTGAGTGGGATTTATAATTCAGAGGAAAAGTCCAAATCTGAAAATACAAGAACTTCAGAGGGCTACAAGTAGAACATACATGGTGATGACAAAGGCGGCGACATTGACGTGGTTGAGGCCAAATGTCTTAGAATCTCAAGTGTGAAAAATATTTGACTTTTCCATTTGGATTTCACTCGAAAATAGAGATACTGCTGCTAGTAAAAACTCAGCAGCAAGTGCAATAATTCTCTTTCAGTCTTACAAGTGTTGTGTGTTTGAGACTTTAGACTCTAGTATATCAAACTTTTCTATAAAATTGAGTACAGAGGACATTTGTATGTAAACCTTTTTGGATGCACAAAGGGGCCAGTATATTTCATAATAAATGACCACAATGTGAAGTTTTGCAAAAAAAAAAAAATATGTAGAGACCTTAATTATGGAGCATGGGCAGAACTGAACTACCATCATCTCATCGTATCCAGAGGAGCTGTCTTCTGAAAAACTAGCACTTTTCCAGAAACACTACATTCACAATTCACCAACAACCACCGCAAACCCATTTCCCACCACGCTCCACAGTTCACCCTTTGAAAAGCCAGAAAAGAGGGTTAATTTCTATAAGATTTCCATTGCAATGGTAGCAGTTATACTAACACTGTGCTTATGGGTCTTTATTTGCTGTTGTTGGTCCCTTGGGCGACAGGTGGGGGGACCATTACCAATAGATATTCATTTGGAGCCAACCCTCGACTGCCAGACACTGATGACCAGATCAACCCAGATCACCAAAATGAGGACATGACTGCCAATGAAGAGAATAAATGGAATGCAATGAAAGTGAAGAACATTGTTTAAAATAATGCTGTGCTTTTCAATAGGGTTGAGCGAACACCTAGATGTCCGTGTTCGACGGGTTCGGCCGAACTTTAAAAAAAAGTCCGGGTCCGTGTCCCGGACTTTTACCGAACTTTTCCCGGACACCGAACCCCATTGAAGTCAATGGGGACCCGAACTTTAAGGCACTAAAATGGCTCTAAAACACCAAAGGAAAGGGCTAGAGTGCTGCAAATGGCAGCAAAACGTAATTAAGAGCATGGCAAGTGCTCTGCAAACAAATGTGGATAGGGAAATAACTTAAAACAACAAAAAAAAAACAGAAAAATAAAACAATGTTCTTCTTCATCTCTGAAGGACGAGGCCCATATGGAGTAGGAGGGAGGTTGAGGTGGTGGTGGATGTGGCGGTGACTAGACATATGCCGGTTTTCGGTAATTCGATATATCGCGGTATTGCATAGCCACGGTATTGTTATTGTGGCATTTTTAAAATACCGAGTTTCTCTGTCAAGTCTGCCTGACTTGTGAATTGATACATTTCAGTGAGCTGGATGACTCATTCGCTCACTCAGCTAACACCTTTCAGCATTAAGTCTCCTAACTATAAACAAAAATGATTACATTTGTATCTTTTCCTTCCCTCTGCCAGGGAGAAAGGAAGTTTAACCTCTTAAAGACTGGATCTTTTTCTGACACTTGCTGTTTGCAAGTTAAAATCAGTTTTTTTTTTGCTAGAAAAGTACTTAGAACCCCCAAACATTTTATATATTTTTTTAGCAGAGACCCTACAGAATAAAAAGGCGATTGTTGTAATATTTTATGTCACACTGTATTTGCGCAGCAGTCTTTCAAACGCAATGATTAGACTTTAATGAATAAAAAAAAAAAAAAAAAAAGTAACAGTAAAGTTATCCCAATTTTTTTTTTTTTTGTTACACAGAGAATCGTGAGAGAATCGTGATCTTTATTCCAAGCTAAAAAATCGTGATTCTCATTTTGGCCAGAATCGTGCAGCTCTAATAAATATATATATATATATATATATATATATATATATATATACACACACACACACACGCCTAGCAGCCCACATTACATTATTATATAGCCATCAAGCAGTGTCTGGCCTACCTGGTGATGACTGGTCCTGGCGCTCTGATCCGATGGCCTGGTCTTTAAAGGGGCAAATCCTTGCGATCCAGAAGTGGTTAAACCTGCAGGAGGACCGGTGTTTTTATCTATTAATGACTTTACTATTGCTTTAGGCCTGGTTCACATGTATGCGGGTTGGTGGTTCACATGTATGCGGGTTGGCGGTTCACATGTATGCGGGTTGGCGGTTCACATGTATGCGGGTTGGCGGTTCACATTTGCACAGGCATAGCAGCCCATTGATTTGAACGGGCTGCTATGCCCTCATTTTCCGCAGAAAAAAGGTGCATGCAGCATTTTTTTTAAATTCAGTGGCCTTGAAATCCATCCTGCTTTTGCACCATGCGACTAACCTGCAGTTCCTGCTCTGGCAAGCTTTCTGCATTTTTTGTATACGTGGGCACGGCATTTAAAAATAAACAGTTTGCGTGTGCAGCAACGGCAGGCAAGTCGCATGGTGCAAAAGGATGGATTTCATGGCCACTGCATTTTTTTAAATTCTGCATGCACCTTTTTTCAGCTGAAAACGCAGGCATAGCAGCTCAAGCCCATTCACATCAATGGGCTGCTATGCCTGTGCAAATGTGGGCCCCCAACCCGCATACATGTGAACCAGGCCTAAAGCAATAGTAAAGTCATTAATAGATAAAAACACCGGTCCTCCTGCAGGTTTAACCAATTAATGACTTTACTATTGCTTTAGGCCTGGTTCACATGTATGCGGGTTGGGGGCCCACATTTGCACAGGCATAGCAGCCCATTGATGTGAATGGGCTTGAGCTGCTATGCCTGCGTTTTCAGCTGAAAAAAGGTGCATGCAGAATTTAAAAAAATGCAGTGGCCATGAAATCCATCCTTCTTTTGCACCATGCGACTTACCTGCCGTTGCTGCACACGCAAACTGTTTATTTTTAAATGCAGTGCCCACGTATACAAAAAATGCAGAAAGCTTGCCAGAGCAGGAACTGCAGGTTAGTCGCATGGTGCAAAAGCAGGATGGATTTCAAGGCCACTGAATTTTAAAAAAATGCTGCATGCACCTTTTTTCTGCGGAAAATGAGGGCATAGCAGCCCATTCAAATCAATGGGCTGCTATGCCTGTGCAAATGTGAACCACCAACCCGCATACATGTGAACCACCAACCCGCATACATGTGAACCACCAACCCGCATACATGTGAACCAGGCCTAAAGCAATAGTAAAGTAATTTATAAACAACACCTCCTTCAGGTTTAACCACTTCTTGACCACAAGGATTTGCCCTCTTAATGACCAGGCCATCGGATCGGAGCCGAGCGCCAGAACCAGTTATCACCAGTTAGGCCAGACACTGCTTGATGACCTATTTTAGGCCTGGTTCACAGAGTCTGTACTGACTGACTATATAATAATGTGCATAAGTGAACCAAAGCCCCTAAATTCAGCAATGAAATTGAAGTGAGGTGGAAATTTAATAATTTAAATTTAATAATAGAATACCGTGATAATACCGTATACCGTGGCAAAACCTTAATCAATTAATCGCAGCATGAAAATCTGATACCGTCACAAGCCTAGCGGTGACATAGGCGTGCGCACAGGGTGTGCTGGGTGTGCCTGGGCACACCCTAATCACCTAGGGCACATAGCATTGCCAGTGAGGAGATGGGAAAGATCTCCCTGGGACCTGCTCTGCTCTATTTCTCCTTGCCTACAGGTACATGGCCCCGATACATTACTCTCCCTGCTGGCAAACACATGCATGTGTATTTCAACTTTGGGGTGCACACCTTAATGCAATAGGCTGCGCACACCTATGGGCGGTGTAGGTGGAAGCGGCGGTGGAGGAGGACCAGGGCCGGATTAACAGCATCATGGGCTTGGTGCTGAGGATTTTGAAGGGCCTTAAGGGCCGTGCCTTGCCATGCACCCAGAGGAGGAAGGGTGCAGCCATGCATGCCTAATTCAACATGGGATGCTGTCTCTGAAGCCCATAAACACATCCATGCATCGCCAACTGTCCCTCCTTGTCCGGCCTTCACGCTGTGTGGGGAGGTTCTGAGGGTGCTGCCTGGGGAAGCGAGCATAGAAGCCAGACTTCTGTGTTTACAAGTGACAGAAGAGCGGTAACAGTGAATATGGCCAACCCGGGGCCTATATAAAAGGTAGGGGCCTGGAGCTGCAGCTCCAATAGCCCCTACATTAATCTGGCCCTGAGGAGGAGGACGAGGTAGCCAACACTGCTTCTTTTCAAAAATTTTAAATGAGGGTACACCCCAAAAGAGTGAGAAAGAGCAAAAATGGAACAATGGGTGGGTAAGGTCGGTATCCATTGCTATTCTGCATAAGGTACGGAAAAGTCCCGTGGGATCCATGCCTGGTTCATTTTAATGAACGTGAGCTTGTCCACATTGTCTCTGGACAGGCGGCTGTGCTTGTCTGTTATAACGCCCCCAGCCGTGCTAAATACCCGTTCAGATAATACACTGGCTGCAGGGCACGCCAGCACCTCCAAGGCGTAAAGGGCAAGCTCAAGCCATGTGCCCAATTTGGAGACCCAGAAGTTGAAGGGGGCAGACCCGTCATTCACTACATGTAGGCGTGTGCACACATACTGCTCCACCATGTTGGTAAAATGCTGCCTCCTGCTAAGACGTTCCATCTGAGCTGCTGGTGCTGCTGTTTGTTGTGGCGTGCTGACAAAGCTTTTCCACATTTCGGCCATGCTAACCCTGCCTTCTGAGGTGCTGGCGGTGCCCTGGTTGCGTTGGCGACCTCCTCCTCCTCCTCCTCTGCCTTGTGCTTCCACTGTGGCCCCGCTGTCAGATGGGAATGCCAGCAGCATGGCGTCTACCAGCGTGCGCTTGTACTCGCGCATCTTGCGATCGCGCTCCAGTGAGTGAATTAAGGACGGTACGTTGTCCTTGTAACGGGGATCCAGCAGCGTGGCCACCCAGTAATCAGCACAAGTTAGAATGTGGGCAACTCGGCGGTCGTTGTGGAGACACTGCAGCATGTAATCGCTCATGTGTGCCAGGCTGCCCAGAGGCAACGAAAGGCTGTCCTCTGTGGGAGGTGTATCGTCCGTGTCCTCTGTATCCCCCCAGCCACGCACCAGTGATGGCCATGAGCTGGCCTGGGTGCCACCCTGCTGTGAACATGGTTCCATCTCCTCCTCCAGCTCCTCCTCCTCCTCCTCCTCCTCATCCTCCAGAACTGTGCCCCTGCTGGACAATTGCGTCCCTGGCGTTTGCGTGTGCAGGAACCCACCCTCGGAGCCCCTTGCGAATGACTGCCCTGAAAGCCTTGGAAATGTTACCTCTTCATCCTCCTCCTCCTCCTCATCCTGTGCCACATCCTCTTCCATCATCGCCCGAATTGTTTTTTCAAGGAGGCATAGAAGTGGGATAGTTAAGCTGAGAACGGCGTCATTGCCACTGGCCATGTTGGTGGAGTACTCAAAACAGCGCAACAAGGCACACAGGTCTCGCATGGAGGCCCAGTTAAATTAAATAGCGGAATAGAAAATATGATCCAAAAAAAGTGTATGTATATCACACGTACACAACCACACTGGGCCCCAATTACTATTGTTTGTACCCCTAAAAGGCTAGATGAGGAGTAGGGGGGGAGTATGGAACAGGCAGCACCCTCAAACCTTCAGAAGTATGAGATGAACCCCAACAACTTGGAAAGGTGGATCTCTCTCACACGTACCGACACAGACTATCCCGCAATTCAATTGATCCTCAAAGGTTTTTATTGAATAGCGGAATAGGAAATATGATCAAAAAAAGTGTATGTATCTCGCACGTACACAACCACACTAGGCCCCAATTACTATTGTTTGTACCCCTAAAAGGCTAGATGAGGAGTAGGGGGGGTATGGAACAGGCAGCACCCTCAAACCTTCAGAAGTATGAGATGAACCCCAACAACTTGGAAAGGTGGATCTCTCTCACACGTACCGACACAGACTATCCCCCAATTTAACTGATCCCCAAAGGTTTTTGATTAAATAGCGGAATAGAAAATATGATCCAAAAAAAGTGTATGTATATCACACGTACACAACCACACTAGGCCCCAATTACTATTGTTTGTACCCCTAAAAGGCTAGGAGTAGGGGGGAGTATGGAACAGGCAGCACCCTCAAACCTTCAGAAGTATGAGATGAACCCCAACAACTTGGAAAGGTGGATCTCTCTCACACGTACCAACACAGACTATCCCCCAATTTAACTGATCCCCAAAGGTTTTTGATTAAATAGCGGAATAGAAAATATGATCCCAAAAAAGTGTATGTATATCACACGTACACAACCACACTAGGCCCCAATTACTATTGTTTGTACCCCTAAAAGGCTAGGAGTAGGGGGGAGTATGGAACAGGCAGCACCCTCAAACCTTCAGAAGTATGAGATGAACCCCAACAACTTGGAAAGGTGGATCTCTCACACGTACCAACACAGACTATCCCCCAATTTAACTGATCCCCAAAGGTTTTTGATTAAATAGCGGAATATAAAATATGATCCCAAAAAAGTGTATGTATATCACACGTACACAACCACACTAGGCCCCAATTACTATTGTTTGTACCCCTAAAAGGCTAGGAGTAGGGGGAGTATGGAACAGGCAGCACCCTCAAACCTTCAGAAGTATGAGATGAACCCCAACAACTTGGAAAGGTGGATCTCTCTCACACGTACCAACACAGACTATCCCCCAATTTAACTGATCCCCAAAGGTTTTTGATTAAATAGCGGAATAGAAAATATGATCCCAAAAAAGTGTATGTATATCACACGTACACAACCACACTAGGCCCCAATTACTATTGTTTGTACCCCTAAAAGGCTAGGAGTAGGGGGGAGTATGGAACAGGCAGCACCCTCAAACCTTCAGAAGTATGAAATGAACCCCAACAACTTGGAAAGGTGGATCTCTCTCACACGTACCAACACAGACTATCCCCCAATTTAACTGATCCCCAAAGGTTTTTGATTAAATAGCGGAATAGAAAATATGATCCCAAAAAAGTGTATGTATATCACACGTACACAACCACACTAGGCCCCAATTACTATTGTTTGTACCCCTAAAAGGCTAGGAGTAGGGGGAGTATGGAACAGGCAGCACCCTCAAACCTTCAGAAGTATGAGATGAACCCCAACAACTTGGAAAGGTGGATCTCTCTCACACGTACCAACACAGACTATCCCCCAATTTAACTGATCCCCAAAGGTTTTTGATTAAATAGCGGAATAGAAAATATGATCCCAAAAAAGTGTATGTATATCACACGTACACAACCACACTAGGCCCCAATTACTATTGTTTGTACCCCTAAAAGGCTAGGAGTAGGGGGAGTATGGAACAGGCAGCACCCTCAAACCTTCAGAAGTATGAGATGAACCCCAACAACTTGGAAAGGTGGATCTCTCTCACACGTACCAACACAGACTATCCCCCAATTTAACTGATCCCCAAAGGTTTTTGATTAAATAGCGGAATAGAAAATATGATCCCAAAAAAGTGTATGTATATCACACGTACACAACCACACTAGGCCCCAATTACTATTGTTTGTACCCCTAAAAGGCTAGGAGTAGGGGGAGTATGGAACAGGCAGCACCCTCAAACCTTCAGAAGTATGAGATGAACCCCAACAACTTGGAAAGGTGGATCTCTCTCACACGTACCAACACAGACTATCCCCCAATTTAACTGATCCCCAGAGGTTTTTGATTAAATAGCGGAATAGAAAATATGATCCCAAAAAAGTGTATGTATATCACACGTACACAACCACACTAGGCCCCAATTACTATTGTTTGTACCCCTAAAAGGCTAGGAGTAGGGGGGAGTATGGAACAGGCAGCACCCTCAAACCTTCAGAAGTATGAGATGAACCCCAACAACTTGGAAAGGTGGATCTCTCTCACACGTACCAACACAGACTATCCCCCAATTTAACTGATCCCCAGAGGTTTTTGATTAAATAGCGGAATAGAAAATATGATCCCAAAAAAGTGTATGTATATCACACGTACACAACCACACTAGGCCCCAATTACTATTGTTTGTACCCCTAAAAGGCTAGGAGTAGGGGGGAGTATGGAACAGGCAGCACCCTCAAACCTTCAGAAGTATGAGATGAACCCCAACAACTTGGAAAGGTGGATCTCTCTCACACGTACCAACACAGACTATCCCCCAATTTAACTGATCCCCAGAGGTTTTTGATTAAATAGCGGAATAGAAAATATGATCCCAAAAAAGTGTATGTATATCACACGTACACAACCACACTAGGCCCCAATTACTATTGTTTGTACCCCTAAAAAGGCTAGATGAGGAGTAGGGGGGAGTATGGAACAGGCAGCACCCTCAAACCTTCAGTATGAGATTGTGTTCACTGTACCCCACAAAGATTGAGTTCACTGCACCCCACAATGATTGTGTTCACTGCACCCCACAAAGATTGTGTTCACTGCACCTCACAAAGATTGTGTTCACTGTACCCCCCAAAGATTGTGTTCACTGCACCCCCCAAAGATTCTGTTCACTGTACCCCACAAAGATTGTGTTCACTGCACCCCAAAAAGGATGTTGTTCACTGCACCCCAAAAAGGATGTTGTTCACTGCACCCCAAAAAGGATGTTGTTCACTCCACCCCAAAAAGGATGTTGTTCACTCCACCCCACAAAGATTGTGTTCACTGCACCCCACAAAGATTGTGTTCACTGCACCCCACAAAGATTGTGTTCACTGCACCCCAAAAAGATTGTGTTCACTGCACCCCAAAAAGGATGTTGTTCACTCCACCCCAAAAAGATTGTGTTCACTGCACCCCACAAAGATTGTGTTCACTGCACCTCACAAAGATTGTGTTCACTGTACCCCCCAAAGATTGTGTTCACTGCACCCCCCAAAGATTGTGTTCACTGTACCCCACAAAGATTGTGTTCACTGCACCCCAAAAAGGATGTTGTTCACTGCACCCCAAAAAGGATGTTGTTCACTGCACCCCAAAAAGGATGTTGTTCACTGCACCCCAAAAAGGATGTTGTTCACTGCACCCCAAAAAGATTGTGTTCACTGCACCCCAAAAAGATTGTGTTCACTGCACCCCAAAAAGATTGTGTTCACTGCACCCCAAAAAGATTGTGTTCACTGCACCCCAAAAAGATTGTGTTCACTGCACCCCAAAAAGGATGTTGTTCACTCCACCCCAAAAAGATTGTGTTCACTGCACCCCAAAAAGATTGTGTTCACTGCACCCCACAAAGGATTGTGTTCACTGCACCCCAAAAAGATTGTGTTCACTGCACCCCAAAAAGGATGTTGTTCACTGCACCCCAAAAAGGATGTTGTTCACTGCACCCCAAAAAGATTGTGTTCACTGCACCCCACAAAGGATTTTGTTCACTGCACCCCACAAAGGATTTTGTTCACTGCACACCAAAAAGGATTGTGTTCACTGCACACCAAAAAGGATTTTGTTCACTGCACCCCAAAAAGATTTTGTTCACTGCAGCCCAAAAAGATTGTGTTCACTGCAGCCCAAAAAGATTGTGTTCACTGCAGCCCAAAAAGATTGTGTTCACTGCAGCCCAAAAAGATTGTGTTCACTGCAGCCCAAAAAGATTGTGTTCACTGCAGCCCAAAAAGATTGTGTTCACTGCAGCCCAAAAAGATTGTGTTCACTGCAGCCCAAAAAGATTGTGTTCACTGCAGCCCAAAAAGATTGTGTTCACTGCAGCTCACACACAGAAAAATGGATGTGGATCACTGACACCTGCCTATCTCCAATCCCACACCACACAGCAATATCGATTGTAGTTTGTAGAACACAGTTTCCCTAAAATTCAGCAGACTCTGTCCCTAACAGGATTGAGAAGAGATCGTAGATCAGGATTGAGTGCAGACCCCACCCCCCACACAGCAATATCGATTGTAGTTTGTAGAAGACACTGACCCTATATAATTCAGCAGACTCTATCCCTAAAATGCCTACAACTCGCCCTGCCTAAACACTCCGACCTGTCCCTCAATTCTATCCGGACACAAATGGTTTTTTCCTGCCTATCTTTCCCTAATCAGCAGCCAGCACGTTGATGTGTGCTCTGTCCCTGAATCTAAGCAGCATAATGACGCCGCTGCGGCTGCCTCGAACTTATAAAGACTTGGTCACATGCTTCAGACGGCCAATCACAGCTACTGAGACATTTGCAGGCATGGCTGGGATGGCTTAAGGCACACCAGTTAAACGATTGTTGATTGGCTGTTGAAAGCCCGCCATGAAAAGAGCGCCAAAGCATGCAAAACCCGGAAATAAAACGACCGAACACGGATTTTTACCCGAACATACAGTAAAGTGTCCGTGTCCGTGTTCGGGTACAAAAAATCCAATTATTCGGTACGAACACGAATAATACAGTCCGTGTTCGCTCAACACTACTTTTCAATAAAGCAACGCAAAAGGCAATTAATATGTGTATAGGGCAACAACCCAAAGCAATGAGACATGCACATTTAATATTACTTGAATCATTTCAGGACATCTGATATGTGGGTAACTTCTATAACTAAAAGTCCATTCCACTCAAAACTGGTATTTTAGTTATAGATAGAGCTGAGTGTTTTGAATCAGCTCCTGGCTTCTAATATACTGTATCTTGGATAATACACAAATGAGGTCTCCCCACAAAAGTTTCTAAGTCTGTTCCCGGTTTCCTGGGAATTTAGGTTATTCCTGCCTACCTTTGTGTATTCCGCCTCTTCCTGTTACATTCTTAATAATATACGCCAAGTAAAAAAACTCAGTGCAGGGATGGTAGGAGTCCCTCATAATGGGCAGAGCAGGTGGACAGACCTGGAACTCAGCAAAGAGCCATACCTCCCAACTTTTTGAAATGGGATGACTTAAAAAAAACCTTCTGACTTTACAACTCATTTAAACACATTACACTTAATTGTCCCATAGATTACAGCCTTTATAAATTAAATTTGATACATACCTCCAGTTTTTCATCTGTTCATATTGTTGCCATAGTTCAGCTTTGATAGGCACCTCAAAAGCTACAAAATAAATGTAGGCATGAGAACCCCATAAAAACATAGAAATTGTAAACCATTTTGTAAGCACTTTAGATACTCACCAAAATTGTAGTAGACAGTCCAGTCTTTCAAACAGACAGTAGAAAAGCAAACCTTATTGCCTCCAACAAAGTCAAAGGTGTTTTTATTTCAGTATGGTGACCACAACAGCGAATTTAATTTTCATTAAGTGTGAACAAGCAGTAAAGCTTCATAATATATTTCAAATCAATGACCAGTTAAACCTTTGAGTGAAGTTAGCCAATGAAATGGTTGACGTGTTGCCATTTTGTGGGAGCGGCATGTGTCAAACCCTTCTCCCCCTAAGAGGAAAAGGATTCTAACAATACCAAAAGTCTGACCCAAGAATAGAGAGTGTCAGTGTTGGTCTGGCCAAAGTATTTGTTGACTAGAATGGTGCCCCCTCATACTCGAACCAAGAAAGACAAATACCATCCCAAGACTGAGACTCTGTATTCCCAGGAAGAAGGATGTGCAGTCAAAGATAATCCTTCCATTCCAATTATGAACTTTGATTGAGCTCATGGACTAACTTCCAAGCTGTGCTGCAGCAAAGGGCAAAAAGAGTAAATCCGTCCTAGCCCTGACCTTCTCGAAGGACTGGGCACTCACCCTCCGATCCAGCAAGGACTGAGATTGACCCAATCCTCAAGTCCTCAGCTACAGAGAAGCCCATTGGCCACCCCAGTTTCTCAATCACAGCTCAGAACAGAAAGTTTGGACAATCTAAGAACAGCAGACCCTTTACTTCCAGAGAGCGAGACGCAGGGCCCAAGCTCTCTGTAGACTTCCCAAGAGGGATCAGAGAGTGAAATCCCAGAACTGTCATCCACCCCCCTTTGCAGAAAGAACCCCTAGAAACTGGTAACCTTCAGGGAAAGCACATCGGAAAGAAGCCAACCAGGTTTTCCGGTATAACAGGACGGGGCAAGCAACAGTGTCTATACCGAATCGCAAGGAGGGGGTCAAGCCACACCCTAGGAGCTCAGTCTCCTCCAGAGATTTCACACTGAACTAGAGCTTTCACTCTCAGACCCCAGAACCACCAATGGGTGGCTAAACCCAAGCGCACGAGTTATGATAACAGTTTGTAACTCATTTATAAAACTAATTTAGCAGTTTAACATTGGGTCCACTAAAATGTCTGGCAAAACACAAACGGGCTTTATGATAAAAGCTCACAACTTTATATGGGAACCTACCATTTGTCGCTGCAGGGCCACAGAAGAGATTACGCGTTGCTTGAGCCTGGTTACTGCAGGAACCAAAAAAAAAAAAAAAAAATAAACCAAACAAAGGCATAATTTCCACTGAAATCTAATGCTTATATCAAAATAGCTACCATAAACCTATGCGAGATTTGGGATCTAGTATTGCTGGCCTACTGAAAATGCTGTTTTCCTAGATCTTGCTGTCAGTTACAACCTTGTCAAGTATGCATATCCTGGACAAAAGCCACAATCTGCATACTTGCCTGGATTTAAAAAACACCAGCATGACAGCCAGGCAACTAGCATCGTTGTCAGACATCAAACCATTTCATATATGCAAAAAAAAAAAAAAAAAAAAATATTGCATTATCATCAAGAATTAAAAGTTTTAAGGCATTCAAAGGCAAAATCAGCAGCAATGTTGCGCTTTAAATCATGCAAACACAACCTTGCTACACAAAAAGCAATAACCATTGCCACACCTGCACGCCAATTATGGTAACATAATGGAGGATGAGGGGGTCTGAATGGGAAGGTGTGTGATGGCTGCAGTCCGGCACAATATTAGGAAAAACTGCATGTTCACCTTCAATATAGTGCAAACATACGTACATTCACAATTTAGGGTACAAACAACTGCTAAAGTTGTATTTAAAAATTCTACTCGCTACATTTCTTGCAAAGCGCATCTTCCAAAAGGGTGAAAAACAATTCTGACAATAAGGCTTCATTCACACCTGAATTTATCTTTTTCGGGGATTTTTTTGTGCAGGTGTTGGGGGCAGGCATTGACATCTAACAAAAATTCTTGTAATCTGACAAAAAGCTGGGTTATACTTACTGATAACTCCTTTTCTAATAGTCTTCCAGGACAGCCCATGAGACGTTAGGCTCCTCCCCCAGGGACAGGAAACACATTCCAAAATTAAAATAAAAGGCGGTCCCCTAGTCCTCACCTTCAGTATTTCATGAGAACCACAGGACACCCTGTAAAACATATACATAGATATATAGACACATATCATACATTATACATAATACCAGATAGTTCGGGTGGGAATCCGGCTGTCCTGGAAGACTATTAGAAAAGGAGTTATCAGTAAGTATAACCCAGCTTTTCTCAAAGTCGTCTTCCAGGACAGCCCATGAGACGATGAGCAAGCACTTACCAGTCTAGGGAGGGACAACTGCCTGGAGCACCTTTCGACCAAACGCCTGTTCCTGAGAAGAGAGGAGGTCCAGGCGATAATGTCTAACAAAGGTCGAAAAGTTAGACCAGGTAGCTGCCTTACAGATTTGGTCTGGTGAGGCACCGGCCCTTTCAGCCCAAGACGTGGACAATGCTCTAGTAGAGTGTGCAGTAATGAAAGGTGGAGCCACCTTTTTCACTATATAGGCTTCTGTGATAGCCTGTTTGATCCATCTAGCTAAGGTTGCCTTAGAAGCTTTTTCCCCTTTATGGGAGCCGGAAAATTGTAAAAACAAAGTATCAGTCTTCCTGAAGGTTTTAGTCACCTCCAGGTATCTCAAGAGGGATCTTCTGACATCCAAACAGCTAAATTCTTTCTCTTTATTGTTGTTTGGGAAATTGCAAAAGGAAGGAAGGACTATGTCCTGAGTCCTATGAAAAGAAGAGACCCTTTTTGGCAAAAATCCTGGATCTGTTTTTAGCACAATCCTGTCATCAAAAATCATAAGAAAAGGTTCTCTGATTGAGAGAGCCTGTAATTCGCTAACTCTTCTAGCTGAAGTTATAGCTACTAAAAATAAGGTTTTTAGGGTGAGCATTTTTACTGATAGGTCTACCAAGGGTTCAAACGGACTGGTAACCAAGGCCTGGAGTACCAGGGATAGATTCCAAGCTGGACACGTTTTAAGCACGGTTGGCTTTGTCCGGGCAATTGCTCTGAAAAAGGCATTCACATTTGGGTCTTCTCTAAGGGAAAACTGAAGAAAGACACTAAGGGCGGCAGCCTGTACCTTTAAAGTCCCTAAGGAGAGACCTTTGTCTAAGCCTTCCTGAAAAAAATCCAAGATAGTTGGTATATCTGGGGAATGTCTCTGATTCTCCAACATCCAAAAATGAAATTTCTTCCAGATTTTAGCATACATTTTTCTAGTGACCGGCTTTCGACAGCTGGTCAATGTTTTGATGACTCTGTCTGAGAACCCCTGAGAGCCTAGTATTTGTTCCTCAGATACCAGGCCGTCAGGTTTAGGGTCCTGAGAAATGGATGGACCACCGGACCTTGTGTTAAGAGATCTGGTCTCCAAGGTAAGGTCATTGGAGGTTGCGCTGCCAACGCCTGAAGGCGTGCAAACCATGGCCTTTTGGGCCAGTATGGGGTTATCAGTATCATCTCTGTGTCTTCTAGGATGAATTTCTGAAGAACCTGTGGGATCAATCTGATCGGAGGAAATGCGTAACAGAGTCTGACTTTCCAGGGGTGGGCGAAAGCGTCTATGCCTAACGCCTGATCCCCTTGAGTTATGGAAAATAATTTTTCTGTTTTCCTGTTTGCCTGGGAGGCAAATAGATCCACTACCGGTAGGCCCCATGAGGTTGTGATTTTGAGAAACACCTCTGGGTTGAGGGACCAATTGTCCTGGTTCATCTGGTGGCGGCTGAGATGGTCTGCCAGATAATTCTGCGTCCCTTTTAGGTGAATGGCCGAAATGGATGTTAGGTTCCGCTCGGCCCAGACAAAGATTTTCTGTGCAATGGTTTGTAGGCCCAGACTTCGAGTACCTCCCTGCTTGTTCAGGTACGCTACCGTTGCTATATTGTCTGACCTGATCTGTAGATGGCTCCCTTCTACCTCTACCTGAAAAAACTCCAAGGCCTTTTGGACCGCCATAAGTTCTTTTTGGTTTGATGAAGACTTCCTTTGTGCTGGGGACCATGTACCCTGCGCCCATCTGTCCTGCAGATATGCTCCCCATCCGGAAGCGCTTGCATCCGTGGTAATCCTCTGTGATACCTGGATGGTCCAGTTTAGCCCTCTTGATAGGTGAAGAGAGGATCTCCACCACCAAAGAGTCCTTTTTATCTTGGTGGGAATCCTTACTTTTTGTTGCAAGGAACTTGACTGCCCATCCCAATTCTGTAGAAAGAATTTTTGGAGTGGACGTTGTTGGAACCTTGCCCAGGGGACTGCTGGGAAACAGGAGGTCATCAAGCCTATCACTCTCGTGACATCCCTCAGAGAGACCCATAAGTTGGTCTGTAAAGAGGCAACCATCAGGTTCATTTTCTCCATCTTGCACTGAGGGAGGAAGATCATCTGATCCCGTGAGGAGATTTCGTAACCCAGGTAGGTCACTCTTTGTGAGGGTACCAGGCAAGACTTTTGTCTGTTGATTATCCAGCCTAGGGAAGTTAAGAATTCCTGAACTATGAGGAGGTCGGCTTCCAGTTTCTGGTATGATTCTGCCACTACCAAGATGTCGTCCAGGTAGGGGGTGATCATGATAGCTTTTAGCCTTAGAGGGGCTAGTGCTTCCCCTAGGACTTTGGTAAAAATCCGTGGGGCTGAGGACAGCCCGAAGGGCAGTGCCCTGAACTGGAAGTGCTTGACTTCCGGTCCTATCTTTACTGCTAGCCTCAGGAATTTCTGATAGGATGTGTGTATGGGGATGTGAAAATACGCATCTTTCAAATCTAGGGTTGCCATGAAACACCCTGGGAACAGTAGGTTCCCTATGGAGTATATTGATTCCATGCGAAAGCGTTTGTATGCTATTGAAAGGTTCAGATTGCGTAAGTTCAGGATCAGTCGATGGCTTCCTGAGGGTTTTTGAATCACAAAGATGTGAGAATAAAACACTGTTCCTTGTTCTTCTCTGGGGACTGGGATAATTACTTTTTGATCTAATAGGTCCCCTAACTGAAGACTCAAGGCGGAGGCCTTGACTGGATCCCTGGGAAGATTTGTGATCAGGATCCTTTCTGGAGGTTGAAGACAGAACTCCAGCCTGTGTCCTTGGCCTACTAGGTCCAGAATAAAAGGGCTGGAAGTAATCTTCTTCCACAGTGGGAGGAAGGCCCCTAATCTTCCTCCCACTCTGAGAAGGGAGTCATTGGGGCGTTTAGGAGGGTTAAACAGGATGTTACCCCTCCCCTTTCCTTTATGCCCCGTCCAATGTTTTTTGAAATTTTGCTGAGTTTCAAAAGACTTCTGCTGTTTGCCCCTGCCACGAAAATTCCTCTGAGCATAGGGGAATTTTTTCTTATCTGGGAATCCCTTCTTTTTATCCGCTGTACGCTCCAGGGCTTCTGTTAGGCCTGGGCCAAAAAGGTGGTCGCCTGTGAAGGGAAGACCACAAAGGCGAGATTTAGAAGTAATATCTCCCGACCATGTCTTGAGCCATAGGCTTCTTCTGGCCGTATTAGCTAAAGCTGAGGTCCTTGCTGCCATTCTTACAGCTTCAGCTGAAGAATCCGCCAGGAATCCTATTGCCTGGAATAAGAGTGGAAAGGATTTATTAATCTGTTCCCTCGATGTTCCTGCAGTCAAGTGTGTTTGGATTTGAGATAGCCACAGCTCCAGGTGTCTGGCTATGCAGGTGGATGCCAGGGCTGGCTTTAAGCTCATAATGGAGGCTTCCCAGACCCTACATAAAGAGATATCTGTTCTCTTATCCATAGGGTCTTTTAGTGCTCCTGAATCCTCAAATGCCAAGTCAGTTCCTTTGGAGATTCTGGCAAGAGAGGCATCCAGCTTAGGGATTTTGTTCCAGGGCTGTTCCACACTTTCGTCAAATGGATACCTTCTTTTTAAGTTTCTTGGAAAAAAAGGCTTTTTATCAGGAGAATTCCATTCCTGTTTAATCACATCCAATAGTGAGCTATGCACAGGGAACACTCTAGCATGCTTTTTATGACTAGCGTACATTAAGTCATGCTTAGAGAGATGCACTTCTTCCTCCTCAATCTCTAGAGTGGTATAAACCGCTTTGAGTAGATCATCTACATCCTCCAGGCTCAGTTTAAAGTTGGAGCTATCATGGGAAACATTGCTTTTTGGTTCCTCTCCTGATCCCTCTGCAGAAGAGTGGGAAGAAGAAACTTCCTCCTCCAAAACCAATGGGTCAATTAGGGATGGTGGAGCCTGAGCTGGGGTGGAAGGCTGGGCTGGTGCCTGCATCTTTTCAATGAGAGTCCTGAATGAACTAAATGTACTTTTTAGCTCATCTCTCACTGAGGACAGCATTTTCTGGGTAGAGACTGCAGAATCGTCTCTGACCAGTTTAGCTATGCATGCCCGGCACACTGCTTTGTTCCAAGAGGAACTCAATTTTTCTCCGCATACAGCACATTTCTTTTTGGGGGGCTGAGGTGGGTTATTGTCCTGAGCCTTGGCCTGGAAGATAAAAGACAAGGGAATTTAATTAGAGATACTTGTCCTCCTCCCACCTCCCATTTTTCCCCCTCCACCTTGTGGATAGAAAAGAGGGAGCGGTGCTGCTTAACCCCTGCCCCTAACGATAGAAAAGAGAGGGGGGAAGGGGAACGGAGTTCCTAACAGGTACCTGCAAATAGGGTGTCGTTCCCCCTTGCTTACCTGAGAGGTGCCGATGCCAGAGCCGACTTCCGCCGCCTGTGCGGTTGCTGCCGTGGTGTCCATCGCTCTGTATGGTGGTCCCAGCAACTGCTGTTTCCCCTAACATCGGTCGCCCATTTGAACTCTCTGTTCGCGCCTTCGGAAACTGGAACGAGGGTTTCCGGCGCCCGCGGATGCCGTCACTGCGCCGGAAGTGACACTGTCACTTCCCGTGAGGCCAGAGTGGATACGCTGAGTTCCGCCCCCTCCGTCTTTGGCGCCAACTTCAAAATTTCTTCCGAAGTTAGCGGTTCACGGGTACACAGCACTGCTGCTCCAAGGAACCGGCCGACCAACGGAGTGAACTCCCCAACGCTCCACCAGACAGCATCCTAGTCCTGCCGAGAGGCTAGGAGAATAGGAGACAGCGGTCAGCCCCTATTGCGGCACTAAGGGGTACCGCTATGGGCCGAGGAGATGCATCTTTCCAAGTCTTTCCATGGACAGTCCAGGAGACCGGGAGCTTCAGTTCCAGGAACATGTTACCCCCTGTCCGGAGGAAACAAAAATACTGAAGGTGAGGACTAGGGGACCGCCTTTTATTTTAATTTTGGAATGTGTTTCCTGTCCCTGGGGGAGGAGCCTAACGTCTCATGGGCTGTCCTGGAAGACGACTTTGAGAAAAAGAAGCTCATGTACTTTTCTGAGCTTCAGGAGTTTTGCTTCAGGAGACAAAACACTCATACGTGAGCAGAGGCCATAGAAATTAATAGGATTTTGCATGTTGGGCGTTTTGAGACTTCAGAGATTAGAGTTTTACAAGCTGAAATAAGCTCAGGAGTGAACAGGGCCCAAGTGAAGCCTGCCTCAAAACACTGGAGTGCAGCAGTAGTCCAAGAGCCAGGCAAATAGCATTGTGCAGCAAAACATCCACAGTAGCAAACCCTGCCTTTTTCTTGAGAATGTAGCCCCCCCCCCCCCCACACACACACAATTTCTAAGACCATGAACAGTCAACCTAAAAAAGCTGTGGAAATACAAAGCAAGTCAAAAATGGTTTAAGGTAGAGTAGGCCATTCAATATGCATTTGGGTTTAGAAAAATGTACAGAACCTGGCAAATTGCAATACACATGCAGCCAGCAACCCCTCCAACGGATTCTTTGAACAACAGATGAGATGAGAACTATCTATGGGCAGGCTGGCTATACTCATCGATCCACTTGGGTACGATCAGCATGTTGGATTTTTACATGCGATTATTGCCAGCGGATGTAGCTGCTAGCAATAATCACTGTGCTCTCCCACGGCCCCCATAGTCCCCCCTCCCGGGAGAACACATTTGTGTGGATTAGATGAGGTGACATGACATGTGAACTATGTATGGGCAGGCTGGTTATACTCAAGTCGATCCATCGGTCAACTTGGGTACAAATCAGCATATTGGATTTTTACATGCGATTATTGCCAGCGGATGTAGCTGCTAGCAATAATCACTGCTCTCCCACGGCCCCCATAGTCCCCCTCCCCCCTCCCGGGAGAACACATTTGTGAGGATGAGATGAGAACTATCTATAGGCAGGCTGGCTATACTCAAGTCGATCCATCGATCGACTTGGGAACAATCAATCAGCATGTTGGATTTTTACATGCGATTATTGCCAGCGGATGCAGCTGCTAGCAGTAATCACAGTGATCTCCCAAGGCCCCCGTAGCCCCCCCTCCAGGGAGAACCGAGATGAGAGATGAGATTCCCTACCTTAGGGGGCTGTCCCTCTGCTCGTCCACCTTCATAGAAAGCAACAGAGAAAATAATTTTTTACAGTAAGTTCTTACAAAAAAAATAATCTATTTCCTCCTACTTCCTGTGACAGTCGCAGCCCATTCAGATGTTCTTCACTATTGTGAAGTCCCAAAGCAGTGCAGGGGTGGGACAGGACGCAACCAAAGAACAGCATCAGGTCAAAAGGCCAGAAAAACTGAGGCAACAGGAGCTAAACCCAGAACAAAAAATAAATAAACCAAACATGTCTCTTCAATAAAACTGCCACGCTGAACACTTGCTGCCAAAGGAAGCATTCAAGGATGCTATCGCGAGAAGTCTATAGAATTTTTGTAGACGTGTGCGCAGACAACCAGGTCACCGCTAGCACACCCAAGCCACAGAAGCCTGATGGCAGAAAGCCCAAGAGGCACTCACAGCTCTAGTAAAATGTGCCCTCACAGGGAAAGGAGGCATCTGCCCCTTCAGTGAATAGGCCTGAACAATAGTCTGTCTGATCCATGTGGAAATGGTTGCAGCCAAACCCTTCCAAGGTCCCTCAGAAGTACAACCAGACATCCTAAAAGACTCCATGGCTGACAGGTAAACCTTGATCACCCGGACCACATCCAATGAATGCAAGGCAAACACCTTGGGATGCTTGGGCTTCACACAAAGCAAAGGCGACACAATATCCTCGCTAAGGTGGGAATCCGACACCACCTTAGGGAGAAAAGACTGAGTTGGTCATAGGACCACTGCATCCCTATGAACAACCATATAAGGCAAACAGCAAGACAGAGCCACAAGGAACAGAGGTGATAGCCACCAGAAAGGTCACTTTCTGGGACAACACAGGCAGAGATTTTTCTGATGTTCTCAAAAAGGAGGCCATTGCAAAATGGACAAGACCAAATTCAGGTCTCACGGAGGCAAAAGGAGTTCTCCACGGTGGAGCCAGATGACTCGCCCCTTGCATAAAAAGGTGTGAATCAGGGAAGTAGTCGCCAAGGGAGGCTGGAAAAAAAAAAAAAAAAAAAAAAGCCAAGGTGGATTTGATCATGCCCGGCGCCAAACGCTGATTCACGCCTTCCTGTTGGAAGGCCAAAACAAAAAGGAGCAAGGATGAAACCCTTGCAACTCACACCAGGCAATATACGCTTTCCAGGTATTATGGTAGATCTTCCTGGGGGTAGTCATCCAAGCCTTTAATATAATAAAAAAAAAAAAAAAAAAAAAAAAAAAAAAAAAAAAAAAAAAATATAGAAAAAAACATCTTTTAACACCTGGCTTTCAACAGCCATGCCATTAAAGCCAGAGACCATAAGGCAGGATGGAAGATTGGCCCTTAAGACAGCAGATCTTCACTCAGAGGTAGCCACCAGGATGGCTCTACAACCATTTGCACGAGGTCCACATGCCAAGCACCGATGAGGCCAATCTGGATCTACCAGAATTACCTGCACCTGTTCCAACGCCAACCTGCGGAGGAACCTGAGCAGTTTGATCGGAGGGAAGGCGTAAATTAGCCAATACCAGTGCCAGGGCACCGCCAATACATCCGCCAGAGGATCTCAGGCCCTGGCCACAAACCTTTCCACCTCTTTGTGGAGACAAGACACGAACAGATAAACGTTCAGAGTCCCCTACTGGGCACACAAGGGACAAAACACATCCGGATGCAGGGACCATTCCCCCTGATCCAAGGACTGATGACTGAGATAGTCCACCTGCCAGTGCTCCACTCCCGAAATGTGAAAAGTGGATAGTTGGAACGTGTGCCTTGGCCCAAGTCAGAATCACAGCCACTTCCTTGGCCGCCCGGGCACTCCTGGTTCCCCCTTGGTGATTGATGAAAGCCACAGCTGTGGCATTGGCAGTTTGAACCTAAACCGGGTGACCGTGCAACTAAGTCACCCAATGGAGCAGGCAGAGTTTGATCGCCCAGAGCTTCAGAAATGTGTTGCAAGGAGGATTCCTCCATTGACCACTTCCCCTGGGCCCACAGGGTGCCAGTACACCACCCAGCCCATCAGGCTAGCATCCGTGACGACCACCGTCCACAACAGGGGTAGACAAAGGCTCGCCCTGGCTCAGACAGAAGCCACCACAAAAGCTCCAACCTCATGAGACAGCTCAAACATCATCCTGTCCAGGGACTGTGGATCCTTGTGCCATCTGGCAAGAATCTCTGCTTGCGTGAAACTGTGCAAACAGGACCACCTCGAAAGCTGAATAAACAGCAGCCCTAGGGACCTCATGCAGGTCCGTAGGGAGGAGAGATCATTGTCCCTAAAGGACCTGATCTCACCCTGTAAAGTCCAAAGTTTGTCTTCCAGGACCAGGAGAGACATTTTGTCTGAGCGGAGTCCAAGACCATGCCCAAGTAACTCAGGCAGACCGACGGGATCAGTGCCAACTTCTGGGAATTGATGGCCCACCCAAACTCCTGGAGCATCTGAACCGTGACTGTCAGAGATCGCTTGACAGTGGAACACGAGCTCATCCAGATAACCGAGGACCGCAATCCCCCTTTGCGCAGCAAAGCCAGCACCAGGGCCACAAAACCTTGGTGAACACCCTGGGAGCCGAAGCTTACCAAAGGGTAATGCCACAAATTGAAAACAGTCCTCTGCCACCATGAAAAACTGAGAAACGTTGATGACCCTCATAGACAGGGACATGCAGATACACATCCTTTAAGTCGATGGAGGCCAGAAGATCTCCTGGATTTAAAAGACGCCGCCACCGACTAGATGGATTCTATCTGGAACTTTTGCACCTACATAAAGCGGTTACGAGACTTGAGGTCCAGAATTGGACACACTTTGCCCTCCTTTCTGGGCACCGTGAACAGGTTGGAATAGAACCTGCAAAACCGGTCCCGCTGAAGTACTGGTATAACAACTCTTTGGAGTCATGGTCGGCTGACCAGCTCTTCAACCCAAACAATGCAGTGGAGCTCAACCCCTACCGCAGATAACCTTGCGACCAGAGGAGCCTCTTCCAGGGCTGCGTCACAGGAACACCATGGCTCGGGCCATACATTCCACCAGGGCAATAAGAGTCGGAGAGACCGACTCCACACGCCCATCCATCGGGTCATTAACACTGGGGAGTCCTCCACGGGCACCACTGTGGAGTTCTATTCTGGAAACAGTGTGGCACACCCCAGGTGACACCGTCTGCAAAAGGATAGCGGCATTGAAAAACCGCTTAGGCACCACCAGCGTGAGCCTAACGCAGGCCACTGTACGTTCACAATGTTGTGAAACTGCTGGGGAAAAATCTGACCCAACTTCTGGGCCATGCAGGACCCGAAGGAAACCCGCTAACCTGACAGGGTGGTCTCATTATGCTGAAAAGGTTTCTGACAGCGTGAATAAGCAACCAAAGCGCATTCCCGTGCTGCGGCGGAGGACAACTCCTCCACCTCCCCTACTAAGTGTTCAGCCTGGAAGCCCTCAGGGGGACGCTGTCCATGGCAACCACATCAGGCTCTGAAGAAGACAGAGGGCACCGGCCAGCATTGAACCGTACACTGACAACATTTATAGCAATGGCTGCAGGTAGAGGTGCTGCGGGAAGGTGCTCCGCAAAAAAAAAAAAAAAAAAAAAAAAAAAAAAAAAAAAAAAAACACTGGCCCTTTAAATCGGCAAATACACGGTCCACACCAAGATCCCGCAACTGGCGCTGGAGTTCCCCTTTACATTGATAAGATTAACTGATGGAACAGTGGAGTTTTAGAAAAAACACCCTAAAATGAATTAAAAACCCCCAAATGACAGACATATTAAAGTGAAAAACTCTCCCCTGCAGTAACTGAAGATGGATGAAGGAAGTGACATCATCCACCACCACACAGGGAAAATGCCCACCATCCTTACTAGGCAGCTGCCCACATCCAAGCTGGCGCCAGAACCGGTGCCAAAATATAGCAAGAAAATGGCTGCTGCCATCACAGGGAGTCAGCCAGGCTGCCCTCAACCAAAATAAACAGCGCCAATTTGTCAGAAACCCAGGACCTGGCCACCGTGAGAATCTACCAGGAAGACCCCCAGGACAAGTTAACAAGCCCCCACACCCCCCCATGCAGTGCCCCCCAAAGGGGCAGCGACCGTGCAAACCGGCCGGGGGGGGGGGGGACCATACAGAGACTGCATGTTCCAACATCCCCAGGGAGTGGGCCCACATAACTCCCCCTCAGGTGACTGTCCCAGGGACACGGGGGGGGGGGGTTGGTAGCGCTCATTTAGCATACCACAGACTCCACTCCGATACAGACCACCTCTTACCCTGAGTGGGGGTGCCATCAGCCAAGGGGGGACACTGCAACACAGGGCATTCCAGAGTGGAGACGTCCCAGCGAAGAAAGCTCTCTGCAGGCTCGTCTCCATCTATAGGGGCACCGGTGTGGCGAGGCCTAGGCCGACCACAACCTGCACGCGCTCGTTGGTCAGGTTGGGACACCATAAGGATCTAGATTATCCAGTGCGAGGCCCAGCCCGGCTGTCGCTTGTAGCTCTCCAGGAGGATCCCCCTGACTTAACTAGCGGTAGTGAGTGAGGAAAATAAAACATTTTTCAAAGAAAAGTTAAAAAAAAAAAAACTGGAGACAGGAGTCCTAGCTGGGAAACCTACTCCCAAGCTAGGCAGCAAGAAACTGAAGAGTAGCAGTGAATAGCTAAGGGTAATGTCGAGAGAGACAGCCCCCTAGAGGTGTGTCTTTGTTTTTTTTGTCAAGTTTTAAACTCCTAGCCTGCTCCTTCAGAGAGGGTGCATTACCCAATAGTGAAGAACATCTGAACGGGCTGCGACTGTCAGAGGACGAAAGGGAAAGTCATTTCAAACAACTCTTGTTTTTTTCAAAAAAGGTTGCAATAAAAAAAATACAAAATTATACAAGGATGAGTATTGAGGATGAGGACTGAGATACGAGGACAAGGTTTGAACTATCTATGGGCAGGCTGGCTATACTCAAGTCAATCCATCGATCGACTTGGGTACAATCAGCATGTTGGATTGTTATATGTGATTATTGCCAGCGGATGTAGCCGCTAGCAATAATCACTGTGCTCTCCGACAGCCCCCATAGCCCCCCCTCCTGGGAGAACACATTTGCTCTGTGGGCTGAATTCACCCAACAACGAATGAGGTTTGAAATACCTATGGGCAGGCTGGCTATACTCAAGTCAATCCATCCAGCATCTTGGGAGGATGAGGGGAGATGAGATTCTACTGACTGGCTGCAAGTGCACAGCATGGCGGTGGCATCCCTTCCCATCCCAACACAGACACTGGCATTGCTGAGCTGCCCTTTAAGGGTAAAGGCGCTTGGGGGGGGGGGGGGGGGGCAGGACCGTGTTTATTGCATTTTTTGGGGGGGGGGAGACAGCAGTGTATTAGATAGTGGGAAGGAAAAAAAAAAATCTAAAGTGGTGAGGTGGAGTAGTGAGTGTGTCATGCCCATGAGAAAGTTAGCCATTTAGGTCAATGGGGCCGCGCCACAATCATAAACCCACGGCGTAGCTTGCGGCTGCAGCCCCATAGTAAACTGCCACTCTGCCCCCCCCCCCCCCCCCAAAAAAAAAAAAAAATAATATATATATATATATATATATATATATATATATGGGATGAGCTGGCGCAGAACCCTTTTTGGTTCACACTAGAATCTTATCCCATAGGTGTTCCTATGCGATCTGATTGCTGCACCATTTCAGAGTTCTCACTGCGATCTGCAAAACCAATCTGGTGGAAGTCATTAACTTTACATTAACGCCCCCAGCGATTCGCAAATCTCAGTGTGAAACACTGCCATTCTAGTGTGATGCGGGAACCAACACTGAATCGCATGGCTTCTTGCATTGCACTGCTGTAAGCCAGGACATTATTAATGAATAGCATCCTAATTTATCTGTATGCGTTTCCATTCTTGAGATGTATCAAAGCAGTATACAAAGCAATAGAAATCGCATCAGCTGTGGATCTGTTTGCACAATAGCCAAAAAGAGCCTTGAGAAGTTCACCTTTTACACCCAATTTAGACCAAATTTTACTTTTCATAGCATATAGAAGTGTTTTCTGAAGCCATTTGTGCTCCCCTCTCACTTACCTTGTTTCTGTCAGCTTTTAAATTGTCACTCTTTTGCCAATTTCAAAAACTGCATCTTAAGACCAAGGCTGGCCATACATGATACAATTTACCAACTATGTAGTACAAAGGCCTGCCTAATTGGATACAAGTGAAAGCGTTGTTTAGCTTTGACCTCATATTATGTGGTTTGTGGTAAATCTAGCAGAAAATTGTACAACAAAAATTGACCATGTGTGGCCAGCCTTACCTTCCTGTAACCTCAGGTGTCCATCCAGAAACCTTCATATCCCATCATGCACCATCACAAAGTAGGATGTGTTGTACTTCTCTGGACCCAACGCCCTTATTTTTATACCAACCCTTTTTTAATTCCTCATTAATGCAAGCACATGGGGTGGTGGGGGGAGGGGAGACGCCCAGCGATTAAGCTCAGGGAAAGTGAGGGGGGAGGGGGAAAGGTGTACACACACTGATCTGACTTGTACTACAAAACCATCCAGCTCAAAAATCCATTAGAAAAGCAGAGAGCAGCAAACTTGTCACTGTACTCTGTGCTTTTATTTAGCAAGGTCATGCAATGTGATTTCAATTAAACCAGTACTATATAGAGACTGAGTATATATCATAACAGATGGCTTTAGGAAGGGCTGCTGTTAGAAATCATGGGACCCTGAGCCTACAAGGCAGGCTCCTCCATTCAAGTGAAAGGGGTTAATGCAGGTGGTGAGGAGGTGTGGTCTGCCAATTGCTCTCTGAAGAGTGATCCACATTGTAGCCCTTAGAGCGCATTCAGACTAAATGCTCTGTGTTTGAATCACTCTTCATAGACCTCTGAAAAGGTGGTTAGGAGGCGTTGTATCACCTAAAAGAAAGAACCTTACACTACAGGGTAAGAAGATGCCCAAAAAAATGTACAGTAAGCTGCTGCATGCACCTAAATTCGCTCCCTAACAAGCAAAATGATGTGTTATGTTAATTATCACAACTATATATAAATGCAATTATCCCTCAAAGGCCGTGAAATAAGATATAGACCGTACTTATTGCAAGAAAAAGAATAATAAACTCCCACCAGACCAACAAACCAAACATGAGCAAAAAAAAAACAATAATGATGACAAGTAGATATTAAGCCCCTTTCACCCTTGTGCGACTAATCCTGCGATTTGGGACTGCAAAATTGCATGACAAGTCATTCTCCATTATTTCAAATAAATACCGTTCATATCTGTGCAACTTGAAGTCGCACCGACTTCAAAGTAGTCCCTGCACTACTTTGGCCCGATTTTAATGCGTTTTGAGGTCCAAAGACATAGGCATTGCTTCAAGCCCAGTCAAAATCACGGCAACAAAATTGCAGTAAAATTGTGCGACTTTTAAGTCGCACAAGTGTGAAAGGGGCCTTAGAGTCGGTTCACATTAGTGCGACTTGTCAGCCTGACAAGTCGCGCTCCCTCGCGGTCCATTGACCGCTACAGGAGCCGTTCTAATAGGAGCGACACAAGTAGCTCCGACTTAGAAAAAGGGTCCTGTACTATTTCGGTGCCACCTCGGAGCGACTTGCATAGACTTCCATTATGTGAAGTCCCTGCAAGTCGCTCCGAAGTCGTGGTGCACGGGACTGACAAGTCGCCTCCCGAAGTAGCAAGGAGTCGTGTCGCCCCAGTGTGAACCGACTCTTACTGTGATGAAAATCTATCTATCCATAAATCTAAATAAATATATAAAATGCTGGAATAAACACCCCACTGCCCTGCTTACACACAAAAATGTAGAAAGCCAGGGGGGAAGGCAAACCACTCAAATATTAGTGAAAACAATGTCTATATACCTATACATATCTATCTATACATATACATACAATGAACAAAATTATAAACGCTACACTTTTGCTTTTTGCCCCCATTTTTCATGAGCTGTCTTGTTCTATGTACACAAAGGCCAATTTCTCTCAAATATTTGATGTGCATTTTTGCATTTCTGATGTGTTCCAGTGCATTTGTTGCGTTTTACCGCGTTCCAGTACAGTCCAGTGCAGGAACAATGCAACATGTTTTACTTTTTTTCTGGAACTAGAACTCACTGGAACTGACCGCACTGGTGTGATCTATGCCATTGGAAATCATATACCCTACTTCCCATGCATTTTTTATGCAGAAAAAAACGCACTGGACTGCATGTGGTGTGAACTGGCCCTGAACACAGAGCCCTTGGTGCAGCATTCTGCCCACACAGCTACAGTGCATTTAGCCTAGTTTCACACTGAATGTGGGTTTTTAACTGATTTCAACCGTCAGTGCGAGTTCAGAGACGATTTGGCAGCCATCTGTGTGGGTTCATGCACAGGTGTCTATTGAAATCACCTTCGAAGTCGTCAAAATTGGTGGAGAAACTACTTTTGGGAATAGGTGCGGCGCCGCAAAGACAGCGTTGCACCAATTCGGACAGTGCCATTGCCGGCAATAGACTCTGATTTGGCATTCAATTTGACATGTCAACTCGCATGTGAAATCGGCCCAATGTGAATGAGGGCTTCGGCATGCTATAGATTTTGCACAGAATGCAGACAGTGGGGCTAAATGCATTTGATCTTGAGAAATTGTGGTACGTTTTGACAACAAAATTGGATGGACATGAGCTAGACACCTGTCTAAGTGCAAGGGGCCTAAGTGCTCATTCAGATGGGTGATTAGTGCCATCCTCTATACTTAGCTGGTTTATTCTGTATACACATCCACCTTTCAGCTGCACACAGGCATCCCATCGAAGTGGAAGGGGATGCAGCTGCTGCACAAACACAGTTGCATGTCAAATTATAAGGCACGATTCATGCTGATGCGACAAGCACTCCGATTTGGGAGCACTTATCGCATCAGAAGTCCGACCCCATTCAGTGCAATGGAACCGTTCTAATTGGTGTGACTTGAGTCGCTCCAACTTAGAAAAAGGTTCCTGCGCTACTTTTGGTACGACTTACAATGACTTTTGTTAAAGAAGTCGCAAGCAAGTTGTGCCAAAGTCGCACAATTTTAAAGCCATGGCAGTGTAAACACGGGCTTAGAGATACAGAAAGGAGCAGGTGCAAAGTTCCAAATGCATTCACTGAGCTATCTAATCCGTGCATCCACTCCTACTCACATGTCATATTTTGACAAGAGACTGTGTCCGTGCAGCTGCTGTGTCCACATCCACTTCTATAGACTGCCTGCGTGCAACTCCATGATGGATGCAGGCAGTGGTGGCCTGTCCATTGGGGACACAGGGGCACCGCCCCCCCCCCCCCCCTATCCATGCTTCTGTCCCCCTAATCTACATGCAGGGTGCTGGATGCAAGGATTCCAATGTTTTTTTTTTTTTTTTAAAGCACGTGATTAGAGCCAGAGGTGGGCTTGGGGCGCCGCTGCCAGCCAGTCCATGGTGAGTGAGCCAGGGGGGGGGGGGGTATGGTGTGCGGGCTGAAGCTGGTGTTATCGGGAAGGGGGGGTTATGGTCTGGTTTGTTTGCCGCCACTGGATGGAGACTCACCAAAAAACTGTTAAGCGCTGCTGTCACATCTCAGCATCCATCAGAATGAGCCCTAAGGGTCCTTTCACATGGTCAACTCTGTTTTTTTTTTTCCATTCAGTCACTTTTTTTTTTTTTTTAAACGGACACGGATGTCACTTTTGTAGGGTCCGTTCCGAATGTCCATTTTTCATCCATCTGTTTGCAGATGAAAAACGGACATAATGTATGTCTATAGGCTAGCGGACGTTTGCGGATGACATCCACTGACATCCGTTTTTGCGTCCGTTCCGTTTTTAAAATGGAAGAAAAATAGAATTCTCTTCAGTCTCAAAAAACAGAACTTAACGGAACGGACGCAAAACGGATGTCAGCGCCGCGGATGTCATCAGCTAACGTCCGCTAGCCCATAGACATACATTATGTCCGTTTTTCATCTGCAAACAGATGGATGAAAAAACGGACATACGGACCTCCCGTGTGAAAGGACCCTAAATCTGCTAGTTGATGCACGTGAGCTGAATAGATGCATGGAAGGAACCTAAAGCTACTCATCATTGTAGAAATTGTATATATAAAACATAAAAATCCAGGGATTTATACCATTTCTCTGTACCCGGATTATGGCTCAGGAAAAGGTTGTCAGTATCTTCCTAGCAAAACAGGAAGAATTTGAGTTAATCTGGGAACCTTGGTGTTCATATTTCCATCTACCACTGTAATATGATGTTATATATCCGCTTACCTCCTACCTTAGGGGCCTTAGGCTTCTTTTTCCATCTCTACTGGATTCCCTGGACTACCGATATCCTATCTTACTACAGGTCCTTAAATAGGGCTTTGTTATCCAATCTTTGGAGTCCCCTACTATAAGTTCTGTTTTACATGCACCCTATACTGCTCAAGGGACTCAAAATACAAGCGTGGGCAACCCACTCTCCTTTCCAATTTCCTATATGTGTTCCCTAATTTTTATGCTATATATACATGCCATGTAGGGACCCATGTCCCTCTTAAGGCCCGTACACACGTACCGATCGTCGGCATACAAACGTCGGTGGACGAAGGATCTGCCGATTGTACGCGTGTTAGTATGGTGCCTCCGACAGATGTCTGCGCACAATCCGCGGACAAAAGTCTTTCTTGCAAACATGAAAATATTTGTATGCCGACACCAGAACGGACGATTGTTCGCCTGTCAGTACACAATTCGGCCGACAGACCGCAGATTTGCAAGACTGGGCATGCTCAGAAAATAGAAAACACAGGGAAAGTTAACCATTACATGACATCACTTCTGCAGTCGGCGGACAAAATTCTTGTGCTGTCCTTGTGCTGTCTTTGCACTTTTCAGCAGACACCGACATCCCGGGGAGAAAAGAGGAACATTTGTAAGCCGACCATCGGTACGTGTGTACGGGGCTTTACCTTTTTTATTTTTCCGTTTTTTCTTTTGTTCCTCTTCTGTGTGGACCATTTCTTTTGCTTTTTACAATGGATAATGTGTCGCTCTTTTGTTTCACTTTTGTATTGTAACTTTTGTATTGTAACTTGTATTGTAACTTTATTTCAATAAAAATTATTGCAAATGTAGCACGGCCCCCATGGGGGCTGCATAGTTGCCAACATTTAAAAAAAAATTCCAGGGACACTTTGCAGCACAGCTATCAATTACCACACCCGCTTCCCTGAAGCTCCGCCCACTCTGCATAATTAATCTCGCCTATTTATCAGATTATAGAGTCTAATCAATATAGAGAGAATTACAGGAAATTAAAAAGGGTATTTCAAGCTTAAGGCCACAGTAGCAGAGTTGGAATAATTCTCCCATTCAGCTGCACTACTTCTGCGTAACATTTATGGGCAGCCCGATTAACAGGCACTTCCAGGGACAATATAAATTACCTGGGACAGGCTCCTATTTCCAGGGACTGTCCCTGGAAAAAAGGGACAGTTGGCAAGTATGGGGCTGCTGAGTATGTTCACTTCCTCGGTGCTCCCTTGACCCTGAGGTAGCTCCGACCCGCTAGGCACTATTGGTTCTGACATTTTAATTCAAAGATACCAATGACACTTAAGTATCAGTATATTAGTTTACTGATTCAAATAGAAAATAAACAGATACACTTCAAACACAACTGGAATAAGGAGCAAGAAATATGATGAGATTTTGAGTCTCCAGGTCCCAAAGGTAAACATGAGACCCAAGACCTAAAATCTAGTAACAACAATATGACAGAATATAAATAGATATAATGATTAGGGCTGAAACATGTAATCGATTAATCAATTATGAAAATTTTCATAATCGATTAATTGGTCAGCCGATTAGTTGGCCTGTATACAGAATGCATTATCTGTTTAAATATCAGGAAATACAGTGAAGCACACATACAGCTTAGTACACCGTCCATAGATGTCAGAAGACACAGTGCAGCACACCTACACCTCAATACACCATCCATACATGTCAGTAAGTGCCTGAGAACTTGTGAATGTGTGAGGAGCAATGCCTCATGGGACATGTAGTCCTGGGCAGGAAATGAGTGGTTCTAAAGGCAGAATTTTGTTTTTTTTTATCTTGCTATAGGGGCACTATGAAGGCAGGCAGAGCAAGTAGCGTCAGAAGAGGAGGATCGGGGCTGCTCTGTGCAAAACCATTACACAGAGCAGGTAAGTATAACATGTTTGTTGTTTAAAAAAAAAAAAAATCACTTTAAAGACTCTGTGCAGGGAAGATCAGCATCTGAACGCAGAGAAGGTGGAGGCTGATAGGCTGAAGGTAATATAAGGCATTATGATTACATTTAAAGCAATCTTATTCCAGTATTATATTTAAAATGATTGTGGCAAAAGTCTCAGCTTTTAGTACTACTCAGGGGCGGACGTACAGGGGTCGCAGGGGTCGCCATGGCGACCGGGCCCCATGTATGTATAGAGAGGAGGAGCAGCAAGCGCAGCTGAGACCGAGCTCTCCGATCCTCAGCTGAAATATAAAACAGCTCTAAGGGAGCTGTTCTCACATTGGAAAGTGAAAGCACAGTGTGTGCTGTGCTCTCTGCCTCCCCCTACAGTGCAATACCCGGCAGGAAGTTACAGGAAAGTACAGTCCTCTCTCTGCCGTTTTTAAAAAGGCTTTCTGTATGTATGTGCATTTATGTATGTATGTGCGTGTATGTATATGTGTGTGCATATGTTCATCTATATATGTATGTATGTATGTGTGTTTATATGTGTGTGGATATATGCACGTGTGTGTGCTTATATATGTGTATGCTTGTGTGTGTGTGTGTGTGTGTGTGTGTGTGTGTATATATATATATATATATATATATATATATATATATATGTATGTGTGTGTGTGTATATGTGCTTATATATGAGAATATGTATGTGTGTACATGTGCGTTTATGTGTGTGCGCACATTACTTTTAATCCTGATCTTTTAATCTTGAAGCTTGTTCATAGTACCAGCAAGAAAATGCTATTCCTCTGAAAAGCGATCCATGCTCATATCGCTTTTCAGAGGCATTTGACAGGCGGTGAAAAGGCAATATGTTGCCTCCTCACCGCTTGTTTTAACCCTTTAATGCAGGGGTGGGGAACCTGCGGCCCGTACAATCATTGCGTCCGCCCCCCCCCCAACCCCCCCATGCCGCTGAGCCTGTGTATGCCAGCGGAGCTGTCAGAAGGAGCCGATGGCTCCGTCCTGACAGTGTGAGTCACAGAAAAGCTTCAGAAAAGGGTGGACCCGGGCGCACAGAGCAGTGCGCCCCGAACCCACCCATTTGTGTGACAATAGCGAATGAAAATTTGCTACTGTCACACGGATCCTCCTCCTAGCCAATCGGGAAGCGGGTCTGAGACCCGCTTCCTGATTGGCCAAAAGGCGAACACATGCCATTGGTCGAGGAGGAGGCGGGAGGACTCGAGGAGAAGCAGCCGCTGCAGGTAAGTGTACTGGCTTTCTGCATTGAAAGGGGGCACGCTGTGGTAGGTCTGCAGTGAAAGGGGGCACGCTGTGGTCAGTCTGCAGTGAAAGGGGGCACGCTGTGGTTAGTCTGCAGTGAAAGGGGGCACGCTGGGGTCAGTCTGCATTGAAAGGGGGCATGCTGTGGTCAGTCTTCATTGAAAGGGGGCATGCTGTGGTCAGTCTGCATTGAAAGGGGGCATGCTATGGTCAGTCTGCATTGAAAGGGGGCATGCTGTGGTCAGTCTGCATTGAAAGGGGGCACGCTGTTGTCAGTCTGCATTGAAAGGGGGCACGCTGTGGTCACTCTGCATTGATGGGGGCATGCTGTGGTCAGTCTGCATTAAAAGGGGGCACGCAGTGGTCAGTCTGCATTGAAAGGGGGCTCGCAGTGGTCAGTCTGCATTGAAAGGGGGCACGCAGTGGTCAGTCTGCATTGAAAGGGGGCACGCAGTGGTCAGACTGCATTGAAAGGGGGCACGCAGTGGTCAGTCTGCATTGAAAGGGGGCACACTATCCCTTGATTACTGAAGGCCCCTTTCACACTTTTGTGATCTCAAAGTCACGCAATTTTTTACAGCGTTTTTTGCCGCAAAGCAATGCCTATTACATTTATGCATACATTTTGTACGGCCCCCCGAATGATGTTACAAAATCCAAATGGCCCTTGGCAGAAAAAAGGTTCCCCACCCCTGCCCTAATGCATAATCACTATGCTGTAACTGTACAATGCACACAATTGCGGGGTGGTTGTAGTGCAACCCCATTCACCAGGGGGTATAGCAGCCACATCATGTGTCCACCCCCAGCTGCTGTCTCTGCAGCTACAGGGTGAACAGCTGGGGTTGGTAAAAACACAGTTAAAGCGTGTGGTTTTACCACCCCTCAACCTCACATGTGAACAGGCCCTTGGTTCACATCTGTGCAGCTGTGTGCTGTATATAGGGCAGCAAATTAATTTCAGTGGGCCGCCCTGCAGAAACGCAGGGAAGAAAATTCCCTTTTTTTTTTTTTTTTTTTATTATGCTGCAGCAAAAATGCAACATGTTTGCCAATGTGTAGGGGTACCATTAAGAATGAATGACACCCCTGCATGTTTGTCTGCGTGTCAGGAACACGCGCAATTTTGCGCATATTCTGTGACACGGAGTAATGTGAACCAAGCCTTAGACTGGGGGGCCTCCAGACTAAAAATACTTTCAAGATGCCCTGACTGGAAAAAGATGGAGAAACACCGGCATAGAGGAACCCGTCTCTCCATTTTCCTCCTGCAGCCGCTGAATTCCTGGGGGAGGGAGAGGAGGAGAAGCAGGAGGAAATCGAGAGATTGGTTCCTTTTATATGCAGCTACCTACACAGCTCCTCCTATGCAGCTTCTTTCTGCTGCCCCCCCCCCCCCTCGTCCCTACAGCTCTGCAAGGTTCCCCCTTCCCCTCTCCCACTGGCTGCTTCAGGGAATCGGTCAGGATGAAGCCTTTTCTGAATGGAGAGTCAGTGATCCATACCGATCACTGACTCTGTCTATTCATAACTGAAACATAGTAAACTGTATTTACAATGCTTCTGTATGTGAATGAATGGGAAGCTCTGTACAGAGCTATTCCTATCCATTTATTCTGTGCAGCCATCCGGGGAGGACTTTTGTGGCGTTCGATACAAGCTCATCATGGGCATCCAATATCCGTAGTTTGGGTGTTAAACCCGACACCGTAGGCTCCTTATTTCTAAATGACTGATATAGCACATAGGGTGATTACTCTCACTCCTATGTGAATACCCGTTTACCAATAGATGAGCTTTTTGAGCACTCAATAGTCCTCCTCGTTAACTATCAAAGAATCTGAGATATATGTCTCACTACACAATGTACAGATGAGTCAAATAGTGTGCTCCAGATGAAGCTTTTCGTAGCAAAGCGAAACATGTTGAGCAAAAACGCAAAGTAATGTACGGTGCAAACCAACTACAATCTCAGTTGACCCTGTTGACCGTCACCTTGACTTTTCGGGTATCCGTCGGCAGGAATCTCCTGATGTGAAGTATACTATGCTTGATCTACATTTAATTGTAAACCTTTCTGTACATCTAACTGTTATGTAAACCAAGGTGTAATATAATTACATAGTTACATAGTTAGTGAGGTTGAAAAAAGACATCAGTCCATCCAGTTCAACCTATGATGTGTGTGTGTGTTTGCTTTTAACCGTAAATTGTATACCCCTGTATGTTGTGGTCTTTAAGGTGCCCATCTAATAGTTTTTTGAAACTATCAATGCTCCCTGCTGATACGACTGCTTGTGGAAGAGAATTCCACATCCTTACCGCCCTTACAGTGAAGAACCCCTTACGCATTTTAAGGTTAAACCGCCTTTCCTCTAGTTTTAGTGAGTGGCCACGTGTCTTATTGTATCTCCTTACTCTGAATAGTTTGTTCCTTATGCTCGGGTCACCAGTACAGTATTTGTACATTGATATCATATCCCCCCTCAAGCGTCTCTTCTCCAGAGAGAATAGGTTCAGTGCTTGTAGTCTTTCCTCATAGCTGATGTCCTCCATTCCCCTAATTATCTTTGTTGCCCTTCTCTGGACTCTCTCCAGTTCCAGCACATCCTTCCTGAGGACCGGTGCCCAGAACTGGACAGCATACTCCAGATGTGGCCGGACCAGAGTCTTGTAGAGCGGGAGAATAATCTCTTTATTTCTGGAGTGAATCCCCTTTTTTATACATCCCAATATTCTGTTGGCTTTGCTTGCAGCTGCTTGGCATTGCATGCCACTGCCAAGCCTGTTGTCAACCAGTACCCCCAAGTCTTTTTCCATCCTAGACTCCCCCAGAGGTTCCCCCCCTAGTGAGTAGCTTGCTTTCTGGTTTCTGGCCCCCAAGTGCATTACTTTACATTTATCAACATTAAACCTCATCTGCCATGTAGTTGCCCACCCCGTTATTTTGTTTAGGTCCGCTTGTAAGGTTTCCACATCCTGTATAGAAGATATTGGCATGCTTAGTTTAGTATCGTCTGCAAATACTGAGATTGTACTCGATATCCCCTCCTCTAGATCATTTATGAATAAATTAAACAGGATTGGCCCCAGGAAAGAACCCTGGGGGACCCCACTTTCCACCCCCGCCCAATCCGAGTACTCCCCATTAATCACCACCATATCTTATGAGTTAATGCATTCTATGATGTAGACCACTGTCATGGGTCTTGTTTTCAATGCAGAAAATTTATCTGCCTGCAATATTTTATGTTTTTAATCGATTTGTCAAATAAAAAGTGATTTTATAGAATCAGTGTGCCCAAAATCCTTGTTTCCCAATCCTTCCATTTCCCCAGACTACGAAAGTGCCAAAGTTTAACATAGCGGGTCAAGCTACTATAAATTTAGAGCGCTGTGGTACCCAAACCACGGGGGTTAAGAGCACCATACTTGGCAAACTAATACTAGAGGTCTTCTAGGAGCCACACAAATTTTTTGTGGCCAATGCTTAATTTTTACATGGGCTGACATGGGGCTGGCCAAATACTGCAGAACATAGGTAATGCAAAGCCCCACTTCACGGATAGCTAAGACTATGGGAAATGATATGGTGCCCAGCAATCCCCACTTTGTGGTACTGACTGGCAGCCATATGCTCCTAAGTGAGCCCATAAAAATCTGACAAAGAAATTTTGGGCTAATGACCCCAACATTTTTGGGATTGTAATGTTAAACTTCCCCTACCTCCGCACCAAATTTGGAAACCCCGGACATGTTTGGGGCACGAGCTGTGTCCCTGCAACTGTGCCCGCTCCAAGCTTGTCATACTACACAAAGCTGACCTAACCCAGGGGCTAGGGGCACCAAATTTGGCACAGGGATACTAGAGGCCCACAGAGGTAGACCTCCCCTATCTCTGTGCCAAATTTGGGACCCTGGACTCATTCAGGGCCCGAGCTGTGGCCCCTCAAAGTTCGGCTACCGTGACTGCACCTATAGTAACATGACGGGCCCCTACTCCTCTAACCGCTTATTCTCCCCCCTACTGACAGATCTCCCATCTTCATGCTGCAGTCGCTAACTATTCGGCATGTTCCCCCCCTCATCCAGCCCGCGTCTCCCACCATCATGCAGCCTGTGTCCCCGCTGTCATTCAGCCCATGTCTCCTGGCGTCATTCAACCTGTGTCCCCGCTGTCATCCAGCCTGCCCCCTATCACGCAGCCCGTGTCCCCGCCGTCATCCAGCCTGTCCCCCATCATGCAGGCTGTGTCCCCGCCATTATCCAGCCTGTCCCCCATCACGCAGCCTGTGTCCCCCATCACGCAGCCTGTGTCCCCCATCACGCAGCCTGTGTCCCCCATCACGCAGCCTGTGTCCCCATCACGCAGCCTATGTTCCCCGCCGTCATCCAGCCTGTGTCCCCCATCACGCAGCCTGTGTCTCCACCATCATCCAGCCTGTGTCCCCATCATGCAGCCTGTGTCCCCGCCGTCATCCAGCCTGTGTCCCCATCATGCAGCCTGTGTCCCCGCCGTCATCCAGCCTGTGTCCCCCATAATGTAGCCTGTGTTCCCCGCCGTCATCCAGCCTGTGTCCCCAATGATGCAGCCTGTATCCCCGCCGTCATCCAGCCTGTGTCCCCCATCATGCAACCTAATGCCCCGTACACACGTGCAGATTATCTGAAGACTTTTGTCTGCAGACTTACCAAAACCATATAATATGAGGTCAAAACTAAACACTTTCAATTTGTATGCAATCCGGCAGGCCCTCGCACTACATAGAAATGGTAAGTCTGCAGACAAAAGTCTTCAGATAATCTGCACGTGTGTATGGGGCATAAGAGACTGACATATGACGTCCTAGGAGAAAGCTCTGAGGAGGACTTTTGAGGCACCTAATCTTTCCACCGTAGATCTGGTGTAGAGCGACCCTATCTCTCCCCCTGGCACATCTGGTTGGGCCAACCCAAAAAAAGTGGCCTGTAGGCAGGACAACCCCCCTTCCTATAACAATTGGTGGGAGGTTCCTCTGCCGTCTTTGTTTCATGCAGTGAGTTTGGGTTCATGAAAATGTTAGTCATCTGTTTTTAGTCACATTAATCTGTTTCTCTCCGCGTGTATTTACAAAGCCTGTACCAGACTCTCCTGCCTCTGGAGGACCAAAGGGTCTTTGGTGGGGCGAGTGTGTAGCGAACTGTTATTCCTTGATAATGCAGATTTACCTTCTGATCATTCAGGCTGTGTGTGGACCTTTAAGACTGCTTGCAGAAGAGATCAGCCTCTCACAGGAAGTAGAAGAACAGAGTTGTGGGAAATGTAGTTCTGAAGTGTGAGCAGACTGTTATCTGGATTACAGAGGAAATTCCAATCTCAGAATGCAACAGGGGAAGGGAGGACCAGAGCAGAGCTATACACTTGTCTGCTTCACAGCATGTCTCTCTCTTGCTTTCTGCCCTCAGCAAGGACAGACCAGCCTGAGAGGTGTGCTGGGACACAGTCTGTGTTTGAGGTCTAGTGCCTGTGGCCTGAAGAGAGCACGGAACTCATCCTCAGCAGCGCGGATGCTGGTGTTTGCACAGCGGTGGCAGAGCCAGTGAAGCTGAATGGAGAGTGGCAGACTCTGAGCTGAGTTGACTGATTGAGACAGCAGAGCACCAGACAATTGGGTGAGAGATATCCAGCACATTAACTATAGTAGTTCACGGATGCAGAAGGAAGGCCTGTGACACAGTATAGATGCTGAGGAAACGTCACTGTGATACAGCAGTTGCCATATGACACTGCAGTACGGTAATAGTGCATGGTGAGCTGAAAAGGCTTGAACAATATACACACAGACCCCTAGACTGCATATATCTTAGACAGAGCCTAGATGTTAATATCTTCTCTTCCTTGGTGGATTACAAATATCATTCTTGGAATGACTGAGATCTTCACAGCTGGCGAAGATTAGAAAGGCCTTGCCTCAGAGGAGACGCATACTATCCATATAGAAGGGGGCCCCCTATAGGTGATAGAGTGCACTCTTTCAGGTTATATTATTAAGCAATATTGCTGAAACTGAGTTAGTTGAATATAATTGTTTTATTCATCACTTATTTTGAAGATAAAGTCTGGTAAGTCACTCTCACCTAGTTAAAAAGAAACGGAATTACTATTGTAGACATACAAAAAACTTTTCAATTAGATAACCATATATCTACTGTTGTCATTGTAACATTGTGTATTTAAGGTCCTGAGTCTTGAGTCATCCCAGCAGCTCTGGGATTTTTGGGACTCAGAACCCCATCTTGGTTCTCCATATTCATATTTCCTGTCGTGTTGATTTGTATCAGTTACACTTTAATTGTCCAGTAAACAGTTAAACTGGTGCTTCATTGTGTCAAAGTGTATTCTTAAAGTGGAGTTCCACCCATTTTAGTAACTTTAGATGTATTTAATCCCCTTTAAAACTACTTTTACCAATGGAAACTTTTTTTTTTCTTTTCTAGGAAATACCTTATTTTCTTCTTTATTCATCCTCTCCTCACTTCCGGGTCCGGCCGCTGATTGGCGATTACGTCATTCAGCGATTCGCAAGGGCTGCTGGGATGTATCTCATGGGATGAAATCTCGCATTATTACACAGGTGTCCTGAGCTGTACTGTATGTATTGGATTGAGTCCGTGCTCTGCCCCGCCTTCCCCCCCGCCTCCTCTCAGTGAGCTCTACGGGATATAATGCTTTCAGTCCTCGCTCACTGAGAGGGGGCGGGGCGGAGCACGGACTCAATCCAATACATCCGAGTACAGCTCACTGAGAGGAGGCGGGGGGGGAGGCGGGGCGAAGCACGGCCTCAATCCAATACATACGAGTACAGCTCAGGACTCCTGTGTAATAATGTGAGATTTCATCCCATGACATACATCCCAGCAGCCCTTGCGAATCGCCAATCGGCGGCCGAACCCGGAAGGGAGGAGAGGATGAATAAAGAAGTAAAAAAGGTATTTCCTAGCAAAAAAAAAAAAGTTTCCATTGGTAAAAGTAGTTTTAAAGGGGATTATATACATCTATGTAATCCAAGTTATTAAAATGGGTGGAACTCCACTTTAAAGACGCATACACCCAGAAAATCCCCTGGTGTGCCAGAGGGGTGGAGTTTGATCTTGGGGGTTGAGAGGCGGAGCAAGGGACCCGTTTTATTTAAGCAGGTCCTGAGGGGGTAGCGCTACATTTACTTGTTTTACACTTTTTTTCTTTTTTGCATTTCTTCAGTTACTTTCTGGTTTTCGTGCCTTGGCAAATTATGTCATACATCCCAGGGGTCTTGAGAAGGGGAGGAGGGGTTCTCAGCTCAGCCAATGCCTGAGGCAGATTCTAGGAAGTAAATGATACATGAATCATCTGCCCTTACTCAAGATGGCCATGGCCAGAAATGCCAGGGGGTATTTTTTTATTATTTCTCAGCAAAATAATGCATGGAGACATAGATAGATGGGGGAGTTTGTTTTAAATACTAAAAATTAATGAAATAACGTTTTTGATTTGTGGTGTGCAGATGCAGTGCAGCTCCTTTTTAAGATAACCCAGGAGGTGTGCAAAGGACAGCTCCGAATTTCTGATAAGATCAACATTTTTTTTTTTGCACTTCTCAAACAGATATAACAAAACTCTTGCCATGGTGTATAACAGACCAAGCAGGAGCAAATAGGAGAGGTTTATTCTTAGGATTAACATATGCATTAACTAAAAAGGTGTAAAAAATGAGAAATAATAGATTAGGCAGTAAAATACAACCTGAGAAGTGCTGTGCCTTTAATCCATTTTTGATGGCTGTTGGAAGGCAGCTACTGAGTGTGCTGCTTACCTTTCTGTATTATCAGTAAAAATGTAAAGTTTGGAAATGAAGAAAAACTTTGAAAAATAGCACAAATATTCTGCCTATCTCAGCAGCTTGAGCTCTTTTGCATATGTCTGCATGTATAATTAGTGCTCCTTCTGTATGTGTCTGCAATTAGCACAGTGGTGATTAATAAAAATACTCATCAAGCTTATTAGAACTGCAAAATAAGGTATAATTAATTTGTCATTAATAAATCATGCCTTAATTAACTAATTTGTTGATTGCTAACATTTTTTTTTTTAATCCTCTGCATCCCACCTGAGCACTTCTAATTTGTCTGTGCTGCATAGAATCTAGCATACACTGTACAAACACTGGTGATAAAGGTCCTTCATAACACGTTTGAATCTATTTTTCCCTTTGGTTTCAAGTGCCCACTTGTTTTACCAATTTATCAATGACATTCTTTTTGTCTGTAGACCAACAAAGCGCACATCATGACCACTGGGGCTTAAAACAGAGGAAAGAGGGGTTGTTGCAAATTTTGTCATACAATCAGATGCCAGCTTCTGTTTTCTAACATGAAACAGAATACTCCGCTTGCAGGGTTATGGATTGTAATGCTTAAACAAATATATAATTCTCATATTAAACCATTTGCTTGAATTGCTCTATAGCCAGAAACAGAATTCACAGAAAAAAATACTTAAAGGCTAAGTTCATCTTTCGAGCAGAATTTCTCTTTTCATAGTAAATTGAATCCTTTTCTAACTTCTTTTCTGCCCAAGCCATCATACAATGTGCTTTGAATTTTCACCTCCCATTTCAAAATGTTAAAAAAATGCTTTCTGAGGTCTGAATACCGGTATCATCATTGACCTTCCAGAAACTTCATGTCCCTTTATGCACTGCCTTACCGCATCACACAATAGGGTGTGTTTACCTCCCTGGACTGCACCTCCCTCATTACTACACCACCTATTTTTTATTTCCACCCACTTTCCTATTTCTTCCTTTAAGGTGACCATACACCATACAATCTGATTGTACAATCTCCTATAGTTCTTTAATCAACTATATAGTGCGAGGGCCTGCCTTATTTGATACAAATTGATTGTTCATATGGGTTCTCCTATTCCATAGTTTTGGTAAATCAAAGGGAAATGATATAAAGATTGGATAGTCAGATTGAATACTGTATGGCCAGCTTTACTTAGGTACAAGGGAGGGAGAAATTCAGCTGTCAATGTTCTTGTAATCCAGCTCAGGGAGGGTGTACACAGGCCCATAGGGGCCATTAGTATTTTGCCTGTGTCTTCTCCCCTTTTGCTCTGCAGCCAGGCACAAGATAGTATATATTCACACAGCCAGGTGCACACACACTTCTGTTTGTTACTCCAATAATCAGTAGTCTAGGGGGTTTTATTTTTTATTTTATTTTTTTGAGAACTTGGATAGGGAAGGGATATAGTAGAATACTACAAACTGAACTATTCACACAGAGGACTCTTACTTCCATTCCTAATAAAATTTGACTAAAGTCAAAAAGAAAGAAATATGCAGGTTTCTTCACAGCAGCAGAAAACGAATTGCAGAACTGAGCAATGTCCCTTAGTAAAGTAGTGGAAAGATCTGGACAAAGCTCTAAGAATATTAGCCAGTGTTCTTCTTTGTGTGGGACCTCAGGTGAGGGTATAACCCTCTAAGGATCCTTGGCATGTCTGTACTCACAAGGCTTCTGCAGCACCACTGACAGCCTTCTCTCTCCATGATAGCAGACCAGATACACTGTAGACTCTCCCTCTGTCAGTTATGGTAGGATCAGGGTTGCCACACAGACTTCAGGCTCTCTCACCTGAGGCCACATGTCAGCCATTCAGGCCCTCAGGTCGTCCACCTGAGGCCACATGGCAGCAAGTGCCGGGGAAGGCAGTGCCTCTCCCCCAGCCTGGTGCAATCCTCTGCTAGGAATCACCAGGAGCCCAAGACATAAATATCGGCACCTCCTCTTCTGATTGGCCAGGGCTCTATATATGATGCTCCCATCTGAATGGTTTCTGTCTACTGTCCAGCACTTTCAATAGCTGCTAGGACAGTGTGAAAAGACAGCTTGAGCAGCACCAGAGCACACTGAGAAGACTACACCAGCAGATCACTGCTCTCTGTTAAGCAGACAGCAAATACATTTACCTAGCTGTCCCCCTTTTAAAGTGATTGTAAAGTCTCATTTGTTTTTTTTTTTTTTTTAATACCAAACATGTTATACCTACCTTCTCTTTGCAGTTGATTTTGCACAGGGCAGCCCAGATCCTCCTCTTCTTGGGTCCCTCGTTGCTGCTCCTAACCCCTCCCTCCTGTCGTGTGCCCCCACAGCAAGCAGCTTGCTATGGGGGCACCCGAGCAAAGCTGCAGCTCCGTGTGTCCGTTCAGACACAGAGCTGTGTTTCAGCCCCGCCCCCTCTCTCTCCTAATTGGCTAACTGACTTTGATTGACAGCCATGGGAGCTGTGTCTCAGCCAATCAGGAGGGAGAGTCCCAGGTGGTTGAGGGACTCGTGGAAATCGCTGGATAGAGATGGGGCTCCGGTAAGTATTAGGGGGTGCTGGGGAGGCTGCTACACACTGAAGACTTTTTATCTTAATGCATAGAATGCATTAAGATAAAAAGCCTTCTGATATTACAACTCCTTTAAGCAGAGAAAAAAAAACAATAAGACACTAATCCTAGCACCTACCTAGGAGGGTGCTACATTTGTTTTAGTATTATTTTAGTTGAATAAAATAGTGTTAATTTAGTAGACCAAAATATTTTCCGCAACAAAATTAACACTGCTGCAATGCACACATTGTTCTGAATGGTCTGTGGAGGCCTGTAATGCACACAGTGCTCTGAATGGTGGTCTGAGGAGGCCTGTAATGCACAGTGCTCTGGATGGTGGCCAGAGGAGGTCTTTAAATGCTGCACAGTGCTCGGGGCGATCTGAGGAGGCTTGTAGTGTACACAGTGCTCTGGACAGTGGTCTGAGGAGGCCTGTAATGCACACATTGCTCTGGATGGTCTGAAAAGGAATGTAATGCACACAGTGTTCTGGAAGGTGGTATGAGGAGGCCTGTAAATGCTGCATGGTGCTCTGGAAAGTCTAAAGGGGCAGAGGCCTGTAATGAACACAGTGCTCTGGATAAACAGGAGACCTGTAAAGGCTACACATTGCTCTGGACAGTGGTCTGAGGAGGCCTGTAATGCACACAGTGCTCTGGTTAGTCAGGAAGCCTGTAAATGCTGCACAGTGCTCTGGACGGTGGTCTGAGGAGGCCTGTAATGCACACAGTGCTCTAGATGGTCATATGAGGAGACCTGTAATGCTGCACAGTGCTAAGACCTGCAATGCTGCTGTAATGCCACACCACTAAGAACGCTACAGTGGCTACCTTGCTCGATGAGAGGGGAAACACTCTACAGGCTAAGCTTCGAGGAAACAGGAAGTTCACATGGGTATATATCCCTCCCTCACATTTTGTTCCATTTTCGTTCATTAATAAAAATTGGAATTGATTTTCATCATAGTTTTCACGAATTGACGAACATTTGGGGTAATTTTCGTTTCGTGTTCATCACTGGAAACATGCTGCTGATGAAAATTATGATGAAAATATTTTCGTCTACAAAATGAACACTGGTGGGAGCACACTGTTTTTGGTGCTTTTTTCTGGCGTCAAATGGGCTACCCTACGAACAACAATTGCAGCAAAGGAGCTCATGAAGCATTTTGGTACGCTGCGGTTTGCACATTTATTTACCATGCTTTTGTCCTGCATTTTTACACTCGACAAAATACACAGTTGCTTCCATGTTAAGGATACCATTAACAATTAATGGCACCGAAAGGTCATTTTAGGTGTATAAAGGTGGCCATACATTATACAATCTGATTGTACAGTCTCCTTTAGATTTACCAAGACTATATAATAGACACAAAAACAGAAGGAGCTATCAAGAGCATGCCATAATCCTAAATAACAGAATAGAGAACTACAGTTGTATACAATAACTGTACATATGTATTGACTTTATGGGCACATCATGAGAAAGACAACCATACATCAAATATTAAAATAAATATTTATTAGTTGATAATTAAAATCAACAACAAGCTAAAATGATGAGACTGACCAAACATGGAATGGAAGTCCGGCTCACCAAACATGTACACAGAAAAAGAGAATTATTGAATGTATACAACAGAAATATGATACATATCAGAATTGCATGGGTATGAGAATACGTCTGTTCAAAGGTCAACTCGTTTCGTGGTAAGCTTCATCAGGACTGTATACAGACAGTTAAAAAAATTGAAATTAACAAAAAACAATATTAGTAATTGTACAGTATATTATAATATAATTATAGGTTAAGATATGACTCAGGTGGTAGACAAACCTTCTCAAAATACACATGCAGAACCTTGGCTTGGGGAGGACACAGGGGAAAATTTTGAATTAAAACGCAGGTCGCTGTTTATCTAAATATGGGATGAAGAGAATGTATAGTACTAGCTTATGAAAATTTAGAAAGATATAGTCATAATGTGCATCATATCCCACTAGTAATAAACGCTTAGCAGGAGGATATATGAATAGTGGGTGCCTTATAACTGTAAGAAATAAATACATCTTACTTGTAAAAAAAAAAATATGGAGGATCTATATAAGCAGCCTGGCCACTAGGACTGACAGTTCAACCATAAAGATAAGGATTTTCTTGTGAGACCTGAGGGTAAAATAATGATAGATGTAGGGGAAAATGGATATATATGATATAATCCAATAAATCCCATAAGATCAGAATCACTTACCCAAAAACAAGGGGACGTATATGCACGATGGTTAAGGCAAGAACAGACAATCCAAGCGGAAGAGGATTATGATATTGAAGGAAGGAAGAACATAGGCCCCAAAGTTCAGATTCGGTAAAAGAGTATATAGAGCCACATATATGTAGACTCTCCTTGACCTGAAACAACAATTGATAAAGTACCAACACAGATAAGGTAGAGCCTGAATGTGTGAAAAACAGAGAAAGATGCCTACCAAGCGAATGCATTGAATCGTGTGTGTGTGTCGCCCCTGAATGGGGCCCCAGGAATGGCCCTTAAATATCCCCCACCGTGCAGAAAAGTCCACCGGCGCCAACAAGCATAGTAGCGCCGGCAGAGACGTCAGCGGAAGTGACGCCACATGACGCTCTGCACTTTGTGCATTCCAAAGAGACGGTGCCCAAAACTGGAAGTGAGGCGCTGTCTCCAAGGAAGTGACGTAACCTCCGACAGTGCCCAAAACAAAGCCTAAGAGGGCGGTACGATGGTAAAGCTGTCGATAGACAGCTAAAACAGGGCTGACCGGAGGAGGGCCTTCCCAATGCAGGTACAGGAACACCCCAAACTGAAGGGAAGGGGATCCTAAACCTGTGGAAACGCATGTGTCCGCCCCAAGTGCCAAAAATACAGAGTGCTAGAGATAGAATATGTCCACCAGCAGAGCCAGACATAAACACAATACAAGCTATGTTAACATCTTATCAAATGGGATAATATACACAAATTGTAGTGAATAAAAAAAAAATAATGCAAAACAAATTAACCATATTCATCAAAACACACGGGTGGACTAGGATTCACATAAAGGCCCGTACACACGTACCGATCGTCGGCAAACAAACGTCGGTGGACGAAGGATCTGCCAATTGTACGCGTGTTAGTATGGTGCCTCCGACAGATGTCTGCGCACAATCCGCGGACAAAAGTCTTTCTTGCAAACATGAAAATTTTTGTATGCCGACACCAGAACGGACGATTGTTCGCTTGTCAGTACACAATTCGGCCGACACACAGCTACAAATCCCAACACGCATGATCAAACCAAATGAGTTCCCGGAAGAATTTTCTCTAGTAAACTCAACATTTTATTCAGAAAGAACTTTCGGCTCGCGGAAGTCCAAGAAATAGGTGAAATGCGGAGCACATGCTCATCTTGATAAATGTGAGAAGAAGGAAGATGCTGCTCATAATGCCATACTTTTCTAATAAAAAGGCATGTGTTCTGTTATGATGAAGATAATGTTTGTCTATTCTATCTGTTCTATCAAATTTTATAATTAAATAATTTGAACTCTTCACCATTATTTTTGTATTTTCACACCAAAGATCTAACTATTGATATGACCCTTTATTCTTGTATGAATTAATGTCTAAAACATATTTTTCAGGTTATGCACAATATTAAACATGTTAACAAATTCAGATAGGCCATTTTTTATTTTCATTTTCTTTATTTTTTGGATCTCAGCAAAAAAAAACCAAAGCAAACATCAATACTTTCCGTATAATAAACTAAACATAAAAAAGGTCCATTTGGACAAAATTAAAATAGAAACTGGCAAACAGGGGTAAAATAAATAATAGGGGGTTACAAAAATTAAAGTTGCTGGTAACTGTAATCAGGTTGCCATGAGGGCAGGTTTGGATCCTGCTGGCCATATTGCCACTGGCCATGTGGCATTTGGCGAGGTGGTGGGTGTTGTGGAGGTGGAGGTGGAGGTGGAGGTGGAGGTGGAGGGCACGGGTGCTCCTGGCATGCATGGCTGTGCTCAGTAAGTATGCCGTTTTCAGCCTTTTGCAGCACATCAAGAATAATTTTTCTGGCATACTGACACTGCCTGAGGTCCACCTTATCCAAAATTTTTGCCGTCATGTTGCCGAAGGACTCATTGGCCTCCGGTTTCCGACGTAGGGCTATGGTGGCCTCCTGGATAAATTCATCGGTTATGTCATCCACGTGCTTCCTCTTTTGCCTCCGTTTGGCAGGAGGAGGTGGTGGTGGAAATAGTTCCACAGGCTCCTCAGGCTCCGCAGGCTCCCCAGGCTCCTGGCTGCAACCTGGCTCCTCCTCAGTGACACTTCCCTGTTGATGAAATGAACAATTGATTAGAATGTTATAGTGTATATAAAAATGCATGTTTGTTATATTATTGTGAACAAATAGCAGACTTTACATACAGTGGCGTATCTAGGGTCTCCAGTGCCCTTGTTGAGGAGCTGTATTTGGCAACAACCCCCCCCCCCCCCCAAGATCAATGTAAAACTGTAACCCACCCCCCAAAAAAAAATTAAAGGGCATTAAAAGTTTCTAATTTGCCCCTTGTTTGCCCAGTGTAGAGCTCTCTAGTGGGCAATCATTGTCTCAGGTGTGAAAAAGAAAGAGAGGGTTGAGAGATAGAGAGAGGGAGAGAAAGAGGGGGTGTGAGAGAGAGAGGAGGGGGTTGCAGAGAGAGAGGGGCCTGAACTTGCAGAGGGCTTTGATGTAGGGCATTGAGGGTGAAGCAGTGCAGGGAAACAGGAATAAGGAAGCCACCTGCCTTGCTGACCCAGAGTGAGAGACCAGAGACATGGAAGCAAGGATGGATGGATCATTTGCAGGAGCTGTTAGTTTTGTATTAAAAAAGGTTGAGCCAGAGGAATGCTGAGGCTACAGCAGTGTTTGTTAGGACCAGAGGTGTGCTGGGGATGCAGCAGTGTTTGTAAGACCAGAGGTGTGCTGGGGATGCAGTGAGAGGCAGTCTCAGTCTCCTGGTCTTTTGGCTCAGCTGCTCTCAATGTTTTACACCTGCATGAAGCAGCTCTCAATGTTTTACACCTGCATGAATCCGCCTGCAAACTGGGGGTTCTGGGGTGTGCAGGCTGAGTGGATTGTTAAAATAAACAATAAAACAATGCCAATGTTTTTGTGACCCACCCCCCTTGGCCTGCGCCCCTGGCGGTTGCCTGTCATGCCAACCCCTTGCTATGCCCGTTTACATAAAGGGTCAATTATGGTTTAGCTTATAATTTTGTTACATGATTACATTTTAGCAGACAATATATTGTGAAATGCCATACCTGAGTAAAACTCTCCTCCAGGAAATCCTCATCCTGGCTTGGATCTACCGACACTGAGCCCTCTGCCGATGTAGAAGGCAGTGTAGAAATTGACGGCCTGGATTCCATGGTGTCTGCCAGGAATCGCATGTTATCATAGTACCACAGCCGTGGTACATATACATTCCGTGCACCTGCTCCAGACTGGGTGGACTCCTCTATTTTTTTTAACTCCCGCCTGTAGGCAGTGCGAATACTGTTTATTTTTTTGCGGATATAATTAAAATTTGCCCCAGGACAGATGGGCTTGTAGAAGGCCACCAAATGTTCCATGGCCTGTTTTCTGAGTTTTCTATTTTTATAATCTGCGGACTTGACTTGCCACAAACACGGCAGTTGCCTGAATTCATCAATGAAGCTGATGAGGAAATTATGGCTGGTGAAATTGTCCACCATATTGCAGGACAGTATATGCCTGCAAGACACAACACAACACAAAACATATTAAAATAGCATGTATTTTGGCACATAATAAAGATATTCCTAATAAAAGCTGTATAGGGCCCAAAACACACACTTTCTATTAAAAGAGTCGTACCTTTGTTTGTGGGGAAAAGTCGTGATTCGCCGCTCGATCGTGCTCCAACTCTCGATATGTCCGCTAGCGAATCGTCGGCCGAACGATCTGGCGTCCTTTAAATACAGCGCAGGCGTCAACTCCTCCTCCAGTGGCGGGCTTGTGCAGGGGTGTGTACGTGCCGAAGATCAGGCCTACATGCGACACTCACACCTGAAGCAGTGGAAAAATCTTGTAATCAAGAATAATGTCTCAACAATCTGGGAGCTCAATTAGTGTGGGCCGAAGTGATTGGGCCACCCGAAAATCAAGGGCTACACCCATGTCAAAGCCAGAAATGGTGGAGATGGTCTCCATTTTAGAAAAAATGGATTATGATGGCAAGTTGGCAAATTACGATCGGCCCAATGCCAGGAAAGATGGCATCATGGACAAGGTGGTGGCCTGTTTGGTAAAAAAATTCGGTGTGGAGCGTTCGAAAGATCAGATTCGGAAACGGTGGTCTGACCTCAAACACCGTGAGCAGGATCAGCTTTCCCAAATCCATCGGATTTTGAAAAAAAGTAAGTTTTATTTTTTATTTATTTTTTTAATCATGCAATATGTTTTTTATAATTTGGTGTATGTTGTATTAACATGTCTAGATTATAATGTCTATGTAAAAAGTTAGATTACTCATTTTAGTTGTCATGTCGTGATTTGATCGATCTATTGTTGATGTTTTAGTATATGACATTAAAAGTCAGGAAGCCATAGTTAAAAATATATGTATTGTGTTGCAACGAACGTTCTTTCCTGCACGAATCTTCTCAGCAAACATTCCTATTAATCACAGATTATTATTCAAACCTTTAAATAGGAGAAAAACGTAAACTCCGTGCCAAACAATGGGAAAGGAGGAGGAGAGGTTTGGCAGCTCCATCGGCAGTTGTGGAAGAAGAGGAGGACATGGGCCCAGATGGTGGCACAGATTCCACTAAAGGTAATTGGTTCCTATGCACTGTCAAACATTAATGTACCATATTTTTCGTAGATAACCATGTACATGTCTTCATATTTGTTACTAAAAGAGCTATCAAGCAGGGCACCATGTCCTAACAAATGTACCTCTTGTGACTTTTATGATATGGCCAATGTTTTGTATTATGTAGATGAAGACATTATGCCTGAGGTGATTCTGGTGGAGCCAACAAGTGACCAGACACCAGAGCAACAAGAAGGTTGGTAGTCACAGATTTTTGTGTAGTGGGATCATAGAAATATGTGTATTTGCAATGATTGTTTAACCTTATATTCTTGTATTCCCTTACAAATTTACATTGCAGATGTTGCATCATGCCAGGATGTGGCATCCCCAGCCATGTCAGAACCCCGATCTCCTGGCAACTTGGCAAGCAGCGTGGAAGCCACTTCCGAAACTGTGGAGGAACCAGGACCAAGTGTCCAAGAGCCAATTGTGTGCCCACGTAGGTTTTTTCAGAATGATTTTTATCAGTGTTATTTTTAGCCTCCAATTTACAACACTAGTTCCCTATGGGAGCCTCTTTATTTGAATGGAAGTCGCACCGTAAGTCGGATCAGGATGCTCTGACTTGCGGGGCCACTTGCGTTGTGAAGATTTTTGAGGGGGAACTACACCAAAAAATTGAAGAACCCACCGTGGGTGTCCACCCCAAGTTTACAACCAGGCCTTTTGTGTGTGTTATTGAGTTTGAGGGTATGCCCACAACAAAAAGACAGCGTGGGTTACCCCCAAAACCCCTACCAGACCCTTATCCAAGCATGCAGCTTGTCAGGCCAGGAAAGAGAACGAGCAAGCGGACCAAACACCCCCTGGACCACAGCAGGACACATGCCCTCAACATGGGGGGGTTTTGTTGCTTTGGGCCAGGGGGCCTCTGCACCGCACACACAAAAGCACCTTGCTCCCATGTAGAGGAGGACAAGGGCCTCATCCCCACAACCCTGTCTGGTGGTTTTGGGGGGTCATGCGGCCAGGGGGTTCCTAGGACTTTGGAAGCAACCTTTAACAAAGGGTGGCCCCCAGATCCCAGACCCCAATCCCTATGTGAATGGGTATGGGGTACATAGTACCCCTACACATTAACCACATAAATGGAAGTGTATGTGAATAACGACAGGAGACGTTTATGAAATGTTCTTAAATATCTTCATCCGGTCTTCTCCACTCTGCTCTTTGGATCTTCTCCTCTCCACTCTTCTGCTGTCCAATCTTCTGCTCTTATGTTGTCTGCTCTTTTGCCCTAGGCTCTTCTTCTTCCTCCTGTCCTCCTCCGATGCTGTTGCCGTGCATTCTGCCCGTCTCTGGTCTCTGCATCTTAATATATATACATTACGACCATGCCCTCACAATGACGTCATCATGCGTTCACACCCCTAATAAATCTATAGTAAGCTCAGGAGACCGGCAGAATCATCAGCAACAGCATCGGAGGAGGACAGGAGGAAGAAGAAGAGCCTAGGGCAAAAGAGCATAAGAACAGGGTAGGTATTAACTCGAGAGGAATTTAAGATTACCTGGACACCAAATGTTTCTCTATTATTATGACCTCATGTAGGTGATTCACATTGACTCATTTTTTTTTTTTTTTTACAGACCATGTTTTACATAGTTGCACATTAGCCAAATTGACCCGTGAGGCTCTCCAATGCTGCGCAGACCTGGAACAAATAAAGGAGACTGCAACGGCATTACAAATCAAAATGCGCAATTTTGTGGACATGATTGGCAAATTTTAAGCCACAATTTTACTACGTTTTTAATGTTTGTATTGGGATGTTCCTGATGTTACAAATTTTTTATAATGTTTTATGGCATTTTAATTACACTCAGATGTTAAAGAGTGTACCCAAGTTTGGGAAAAGAACTTTACAACACCCTAACCCTAACCCTAACCCTAACCCTGTGAATGTTTGATACTAAAACATTTTTACATTCAACAATGTGTGTTCAATTCTTTATTAGACTTTCGTTGGGGGGTCGAGGTCTAAAGCTGTGTAAAGAAGCACTAAATGTATGATGGCTGTCCTATTCACATATTTACATGTTAATGAAAGCATTTTGGACACTGCCATATGCGAGTTGCTGGAGGTGTCAATGAAATGTTAAAGATACCCCCAGTTTTAACGCATATCACAGTGCGATCTGACATTTCACACAGGATCGGATCACACAAGTTTGAACGACTGTGCGATCCTATCCTGATGCGGCTGAATAAATGCATCATGTGCGACTTTTGTGCGAGTGCAGTGCGAATTGAGCCATACAAACTGTATAGCTGATTTTCGCATGAACATCTGATCGCATGTAATAAAGGAGCAGTGCGCTACGATATTACATGCCATCAGATGTGCAGTGTGAATTGAGACATACACTTTGTATGGCTACATTCGCACTGAACACGCATACAAGTCGCACATGACCCTTTATTTCTGATGTATCTGGATTGGATCGCACAGTGCTTAACACTTGTGGAATACAATCCTGTGCAAAAAGTAAGTGGCGGGTCACCCTTATGCAATGCTGGAAGGCTGCAAAGTCGCAGACTTCCCGCATCGCATAAGTGTGACTCAACACTCAAGGTACTAGCAGTCCTAGGATTCAATATGGCATTGATATTGCCAGTAGCAATCAGTGTAGGGAGATCAGTGTAATCTATAGTGTATTGCTTGTTCGTTGCTCTAGTTCACTTTCCATTACCTATATATATAACACTTTGAGATGAACAATGATCAAGTTTCACATAACACTGACATATCCTAACATTGGTGGGCAGTGAGAAGGATGTCATAAATGAACACAACATAACAGGTGTAGGTACTTTGTTAATACCCTAATGTATTATATGAAATATATAGTATGGGCAACTTCTGGACAATGAACACCAATGTAAGGTGACATTAGATGAACCTTGGGTGTGACCTAGTTCTCAATGTGACAGGGTTTGTGTACATTTTGTGGGGTGCAGAAGGCCCTTGTATTTACACCACTGGCTAAAAAATAACACATGGCCATCATCACTTTGGATCAGCTGGTGAGAGACTACAGTCAAGAAACACACTGATGAATGTATTAACCCTTCCAAAGTCACACATATATAACACATGATTAACCCAAATAATTGTGTTTGGCATATGTGCCCAAATGACTATAATCCACAATACAGAATCATTGCAATTTTTGTTTAATGTGTTGAAAAATAATATATCTCTGACATTTATCTTGTGTGTCCAATCTTTAACAAGATTAATGGGTGTGTGACAGTGATTGCTGCCAGGACACAGCTCCTCTCCCCACGAAATAGTCCAGATATTCCTGGCGGATCTGACGGGCCCTGTGTGATGCCAATGCTGACCGTCCAACTTCCATTGACGGCATGGACTCCACTTGGTTAGAAGGTTGGGCCTCTCCACTTGTACCTGGCATAGCAGGGTCAGTATCCAGTTGCTGCAATACATAATTTTGTGCATTCCTGCGTAGGAAGTTGTGCAAAATGCAGCAACACAAGACCACATTATCCACTTTGTACAGTGCCAGGTTTATGGACGTCAGGAATATCCGGAACCGGTTGGCCATTATCCCGAAGGCATTCTCCACAACTCTGCGAGCTCTGGACAACCGGTAGTTGTAAATCCTTTGGTCTGGGGTGAGGTTCCTCTGAGGGTAGGGCTTCATGAGATGCTCCCCAAGCGCAAAAGCCTCATCTGCGATAAACACAAAGCTCATACCCTCAACAGTTTGCTCCCTGGATGGCAGGTTCAGAGTGCCGTTCTTTAGACGACGAGCGAACTCCGTCTGATCAATAACTCCCCCATCCGAATTGCGGCCATTTTTGCCAATATCCAAAAAAATAAACTCATAGTTTGCATTAACTATGGCTAGCATGACTATACTAAAAAAACCTTTATAATTATAATAAAATGTGCCGGAATTCGGAGGGGGGGACAATGCGGACGTGCTTCCCATCAATAGCACCCCCACAATTGGGAAAATTCCACTTCTCCAGAAATTGATCAGAAATCTCCAGCCATTGCTCTGCGTTTGAAGGAAACTGTGGGGAAAAAATAAAAAAAATAAAATTAGTGCTTGAGCACATCACATTATTAATTACACACACAGTTGTCTGTTAAATGCTTATGCAACTTGCTAAAAAAATATACAACAGGAAGGCAAAGGTTTGGATATGGGGATGTAACATCTACATACATTTATTTTCAACCTCCTATTGTTCTTATATTGTAAAGGGCCATACACACTAGAAGATTCTCTGAAGACTTTTTCGTGCAGATTTACCTTTTCTATGTAGTGCAAGGGCCTACCAGATTGCATAGGATTTGAAAGTGTTTGTTGGACCTCATATTATTTGGTTTTGGTAAATCGGAAGGATAAATTGTTCTGACAATCTTCTAGTGTGTATGGCCCATTATACTCACCAGCTAGAGCTGAGATTTACAAACTACGGCCATCCAGCTGTTGCAGAACTACACATCCCATGAGGCCTTGTAATTCTCTGACATTCACAGACATGACTAGGCATGATGGAAATTGAAGTTCGTGAACAACTGGTGGGCCATAGTTTGAAGACCTCTGAACTTGAGCTTTGGTATATGCTGACTTTGAGATTTAGCATGTGGGTGGGGGATGGGTAAGTAAAACTGGGCATTTATACATCAATAAGGGCTTGTGGTCAGTGAAGGTTTTAACATCATTACATAAACATACAGAATCATAGGTGGGAATGGATGGACTGATGTATTTTAGATAAATCGTTAACTAGGTACTAAAACATTGGCCAAGGAATAATTGTTTGAGGGAAAGCAATAAAATGACCCAAATTCAAAATACTGTTAACAGGCAATGCGTTTAGGGACACATAGGAGAGAATGGTGGGGTGGTTAGTGGGTAATTTTACAAATGGTTAAAGATAATCTACATCTTTACTACTATGTGCATGCGGACAGAGGGTAGTTTACAAATAATGGCCTGTGTCAATTGTGTGTAATGTAAAAAATCAAACATACCTTGATATAGTCCTTCTGCAAGACCTTGATGATGGCAGAGCAGGTCTCAGGGATGATGATACCAAGAGCTTGGGGGGAGATGCCTGTGGTGAACTTCAGATCCTGCAGGCTTCTCCCTGTTGCAAGATACCTCAACGTCGCAATTAACCTTTGCTCAGGAGTAATTGCAAGCCGCATACAAGTATCCTGCTTCAGAATATAGGGGGACACCAGGGCAAGAAGACGGTAAAAGATGGGATCCGTCATCCTCAAATAATTCCTGAAGTCATCAGGATTATTTTCCTGGAGCTCCCTCAGCAAGGACATATGAGAAAATTGATCACGGTTAAGCAACCAATTTTTCGTCCAGGAGGTCCGCTTCTTCTTCCTATTGCTCGTACGTCGTCTCAGAGCCAAAACTCCAACACTAACGACAGCAACGGACGAATTCACGGTCGCCATAATAAATTCTCGAACGATGTCGCGGAAAATAGCGAAATGTCGTCAACCAAACAAATGCTACCGAAATCAGCGCGAGATTCCCAGAAGGGTCACGGCCAAACACTCATTTCCTCTTTTGTAGCGGCGAACGTGCGTGGAACGTAGTGACGTCATTTTCTGTCGGAAGACAAATGTCCTGGGCAAGTTTAGAGCACTTTTCAACAGACAAACAACAAACACACCAGCCGCGAACATTTGTAGGACGTTCTGTCGGCCGACGATCGGTACGTGTGTACGGGGCTTCAGTTGTGAAAAAACATTGCCTGCTTTAGAAAAGCATGACATTACAGAGGAAGGCTGAAGCAATCTCCTGAAGGGGGAGGACAAGTGCAGGGTGTGTGTTAATGAGGTCAGCTGGTGAACTTCTTCCCTTAGTTCACTTCAGTTTTCCAATCCCACATACCAAATACCAGGACAAGTAATAGAGGAGTTTTCTCTAGGAGACTGGAAGGCCTGTCCTAGAAGACAGAAAAAGCTTTTTTTTTCTGCAACAGAGGTACATTAATGGTATATTGGTACACAGGGAAGCTGGAAGTTAGAAAAAACTTAGACTTTAACAAAGAAGTTAAATTCGTTTTATTTTTTAAACCTTTTTTTTTCCCTATTTGCACTTGGTAATACTGCCAGCAGTATACTCATAGTCCTAGGATGACAACACTTCTTCACCCTTCTGTATTAGGACAACAAAAAAACAGACACCAAAAAAAACACTTTCAGTGATATAATTACCATATCAAAATGTGCCAAATAGAGAAGTTTAGATAGGCTTTTAATAGTTTTAATGTAGTATTAAAGCATAATTTTTTTAAAATAACAAACATGTCATACTTACCTGCTCTGTGCAGTGGTTTTGCACAGAGCAGCCCCGATCCTTTTCTTTTTGGTTCCCCCATTGGAGGTTCTTGCTCTTTCCCCTCGAGCAGTGCCCCCAAAGAAAGCCGCTTGCTCTGGGGGCACCACTGCCTGCTCGCTCACAAGCTGCTGCTCTATAAATCCAAAGGAGTAATAGAACTGCAGTGGGAGCAAATGGAAAGGGAGAAAATCACAGGACAGCTGAGGCTATCGTAAACATCACTCGACCGGAGAGAGCTCAGGTAAGGATTAAGGGGCTGGGGGGGGGTTTGTACCTTCATGCATAAAAAACCTTTAGCCTTTAAAACCCCTTTAAAGTGGAGTTCCACCTAAAACAAAAAAATACATAAAAATACCCTCCGGGACAGTCAGGGCTAGTGCATTCCACAATGGATAGCCTCTGAACTGTCCCGGGTTGCACTTACCTTTTAGAATAAATACTTACCTTGAAAATGTATTGTCCAGCGCTGCCATCTCAGGTGTGGGCAGCTGAAGCCAGCTCGATCCTCTTCTGCGTCCGCTTCGGTCCTCTTCCGTCCTCTTCGGTCCCACGATGCACTGCACCAGCCCCGTCGTCATTTCCGGGGCTGCAGTGTCATCCCTGCACACCTTCTGGGCATGCCCAGAAGCTGTTTAGCAAGGTATGACACGCCTGCACCGGAACTGACGTCAGGGCTGGTGCAGGCGCATTGATTCCTGGGAGCGATGACGTTCAGCTCCCAGGAATCATTGCAAGCCAGGAAGTGACGACTCGCCATGGCCGCCGAGGGAGGAAGAGGATGTAAGGTAAGTATATTATCTTCTAAAACAAGGTAAGTAAAAAAAAATTGCGATTTATCCATTTGTTTTCAGGTGACCCGGAGCAAGAAGATGGACCGAAGTTAAATTTTAGGGTGGAACTCCACTTTAAGTACTACATTTCAAAAACATACACATTGTACTACAACCATCCAAAATGCGCTTGTTTGCAAGCCATGACAATGTCATGTGTTAAAAAAGAAAGATACATACCCTTTTAAAAGAAATGGTACTGTGTTTACAAAAAAAAGATTTTTTGGCACTTGTGGTTAAGGAGCGATGGGGTAGGTGCTGAAACACATGTGCAGGAACAGTAACATGGATGGCTTTTGTGACCAAAAAAATAGTCCACAAATATGGGTTCAGAGTGGCTAGTGCAGCAAGCCACTTGCTTACCATGAAGGCTTTGCAGTAAAGAAGATGGAAGCCCCAGACTATAACTTACTTTGGATGTGAGCTTAGACTTACACAGGACCGCATGCCAAAAAACTGCAGTCCAAACAACAAATGTAAAAACATCTCTACCTCCTCATAAATATTGTTTATACTTATCTTTGGTAATGATTATGTAGGGAGGTTGCCTAAAGGTATGTTAGTTTAGCTAGTGGCTGGCCCAGGCTTGGGGAAAGAGTTAATTTGTGTGCTTCTGTTCCTGGGCTTTTTGTTACAGCCTGCCAACCTGTGATATAAAGAGGGGGAAGGCTGGGGCTTGCTTAGCGTGTTTTGGATGCTGAACAGATATGCTCTAGGTCTGCTACGCCTTGCAGTCCGTTGGAGGGACAGTCAGGACATGGAACATGACAGTCATGCACAGCCACCTGTAGAGGTATGCCTGGGCAGCCAATTGGTTGTAGTTAGGGTCAGGTTGTGGACATTGTTCATCTTGAACTGTATCGCCAAAAATTGTTAAGTAAAGTTGCAACAACTGTTCTGAGCCTGGTCTGACGTTATGCAAAGGGGTGCATGTTGGTTCTGACGTATGAAAGAACTTGGGTCAGTAAGGCACCTGTGGGGTATGAAGCAAAGTTGCTGCAAAGGTCTACTCAGCAAGTCAAGCAGGAGGAATAACGCAATTGCTACAGGTAACCAAGAACTAGCGCAAGATGCAGTGCAGCCATTCGCAAAGCATGGTACCTGATATAGCTGATGGATCTTCCAGTAGTAAAGGGGTTGATGTACTGGCTCCCTTCCCAGCAGTCAGTTTCCAGTAGCAACCTGAATCGAAACCGTGTTACGGAGATCCATTACCTGGTCTCAGAGTGAAGGATCTAACAAGTGCATGCATGAGGTCCATGCTAGGTACACAGCAGGACAACATTCTATTACTGGGAGTGAGGTAACCAAGGTATTCTGGACTGGTTGAGAGGGCGCGGGCTCAGCAGCATCCCTCCTTTAATGCAAAATACATTAAGCTAAAGTGTATAGTGTCACGGCACAGTCATTTTCAAAGGAACTCTGTACTTTTATTGCTGCAAAGAGTGATAAAGCTCATCTCTAAGTCAGGGAACTGCCTTAACGTAGAACTATAGGCAGAACTTTTTTTTTTTTTTTCATTTTGCACAGAGAAAGGGAGGGTTATAACCCCTGTAAGATTGTTTTTGCCATCTGTGTCCTACTTTCGAGATTTCCCTTCACTTCCGGTTCCATAAGTGAGGGGAAATCCTTGCAAACTAAGGGGAATTCCTTGGGGGGACCCCCATGTCACCAGAACTAGTGTTCCTATTGGACGATTTGCCCTCTATTACTTTTCTGGGGACAATCCAAAATGTGGGATTTTCTTTTGCTTTCACTTCCGATGAATATGGTAAACAGGAGAAAAAGAAAGGGTGACTCTCTTTAATGGAGCACAGACAACAATAAAAACTAACAAGCATTCTAATTCATTTCTACTCTATCCAAAACTTTTAAAAAAAAGTTTTGCTTTTAGCTATACTTTAATCTTAGATTTTCACATGACCGCAGTCCCCATCTGGTCCCTGGCATTGGTGAGTGTGTGCATGAGGAAAGGTACCCCCACATGCTGGGCAGATGGCTCTGCCCACAACTATGTTTTGCTTCTTTGGGCCTCCAAAGGCAATGTTGCATGCCTAGGTTTGATGGTTGACTTAATTTTTATTTATTTTTTTCTTTTAAGGGGTATCCACTGTAGGACTTATTATAATGCTGACATGTTCTAATAACTTTTTTTCAGCTCATGTGTCTGTGCTTTTATGCTTTCTGCTGTATAGGTAAGGAACCCAAAGCACCACTTAACTAGTTTTCCACAGAAGGGGAACACAAATTACCTTGCAACAATCTTTTACAGCAGTAAATGTTGCATCATCTGTATATTGCATCAAATGTTCACTCCAAATCTATAAACGTCATGACATTAGTGTGGTTTATCCAGTGCTGCTATACGGAGATAAAGGCCATTATTTAGCTTGTACCGTGATGTTTATTAGAGAAGCACTGCTGCTACTGAATGATAACAATTCCACAAAGGAAGGCTTTAGAACTGAGCTATGAATAGAGGTTTTGTCTCTCGGTCATGCCCCTCATATGTTGTTTGTAGATACACCTTGTACACACGCATTGTGTGCGTATGCTATTTGATAAAGGACGCGTGAATGGGGTTTAAGGCAGTAGTAAATTACACGAGAGAAGGACTTATGCTGCTGATAACACCACTATATATATTGCATCCTGGTGTTTATTTCATAGTAGAAATTCACATTTTAAACAAACTGCTAAAGAATATGTCATTTAGAGTGAATATAACAGGTTTGTTGTTATGTTACTAAAGAGGAAATATAGTTTTGCTGCTTTCCACAGCTATAAGAAACGTATACAGTATATTTACTGTTGTATATGGGAGATGATAGGCAAAATTAATCCACTATTGTATCTTGAGTCCTAACTTAAAGTGATCCTTTACATTCTCCAAATTTATAAACACAGTAGTGTCTTCATAATTTGTCATATCAGCTTTTTCAAACATACTCTTTCCTTAACCACTTCCCATCGCTGCATTGCCTATTTACGTCGGCAGTGTGGCTCTCCCAGGCAAAATCACATTAATAGGCGCCATCTGCCTGGGAGGCCACTAGGGGGCGAGTGCAATATACCTAAAGCCTGCCATACATGGATCAACATTCAGTGGGTTATGCAGGGACCAACCGAATTTCGATCCATGTATGGGCCGGCTGGTTGTAGAGAAGTTGACCTATCGATTGACTTGTCTACAACCAGCCTGTTGGGCTTTTACTGAACGATCAGTGCCACCAGTTACAGCCTGTAACACTGATCATTGTATTCTGACATAGGGGAAGTATTCCAACAGCCAGAATGCAATACCACAGAGAAAAGGATTTCCCCATCCACATCAAATGTGTGGATAAGGGAATCAGCTACTTTTTTTTTTCCTTCAGCTTTTTGGTTGAATGAAAATAAAGCTAATAATGTATAGCCAGCTTAAACAAATAATACAAAAAATTGACATTAACCACTTAAGCCCCGGAAGATTTTACTATAATCAAAAAAAGAGAGACAATTTTGCAAAAATAACAATATTTTTCACATTTTTTTATATGAAATCCCCAAACAAAATTTAAAAATCTAAATTCTTTTTAATTTTTGGCCAATTTTTTTTCTGCTACCCATGTTTGGTAAAAAAAAATCACAATAAGCGTATATTGATTGGTTTGCGCAAAAGTTATGGCGTTTACTAACTAAGGGAAAGATTTTTGTCATTTCTGTTGTTTTTTTTTTATAGAGTAATGGCGGCGATCTCCGGCGGCGCACACCCGCCTGCTATTGGCTCCCAGACTACTGACGTACTGGTACGTCACATTGCCTGGCCAGGGCTGACCGCCGCAATATATGTACTTGCGGCGGTCGGCAACCGGTTAATGTATTAATTCTCCTAATCTAAATGAACAAAAAAGCAGATTTGTTACATGGAAAAAATAAAACCAACCCATCAAAGCCATTAAATTATAGCCAAAGAAATATTATGAATCAGATGTTCCAGATACGGTATCAATGAATGGACCTTCCTTAGGGAGTATGTGGGTCTAGGGCCCTCAGAAAGAAGTATGTGGATCCCTGTGAGTCTGACAAGGGATTAAAAAAGATCACCAAATTATTTGAAACTCCACTGTAAGGAAAATAATCTTCAAGATGCATACATTTCTGGTGACTGCTAACCTGTCCAGTACTGGCCAGCCCAGCAAATTCATTCCAAGAGGTAACCTTGTGATGCTAAAGAAAGTCTCCAATAACCACAAAATTTAATTGTGGAATCTGAAAGTAACTCTTCCAACAGTTGGTGTCATAGTGCATGCATCTAGAATCAGAAAGAGAATTGGGAGTTGTGCCTTAAAAAAGCCTTTGCTGTCTAAAAATATCTTTAGTACAAGACTACAGTTTGCCATTAAACATACAAAAAGACCAGGTTATATTGAACAATGTGCTGAAAACTGATCAGTCAAAGAGTTGTTTGAACACAGTAGCAGTAGGCTGTGTTTCAGAAGAAGATCTCAATACCAATTGTGAAGCATGGTGGTGGAAATATTATGGTTTAGGACTACTTTGCTGCTTGAGGGCCTGGGCAGCTAGTATGATTGAGACAGCTGTGAATGCTACATTATATCAAAGTGTGCTTGAGGAGAATGTGTAGCCATCTGTCTGAAGTCAAACTGGAAATTGATCTTTTAACATAATGATGATCCAAAACACATGAGTGAATCCACCAAAAATGGCCTCAAATATAGAAGAAGTGGAGGGTTATGGCCTAGTCAGAGCTTTGATGTGATTCCCATTGAAAGACTGTGGAGGGATTTGAAATGGGGATAGTTAATGTAATGAACTGAATGAATATTGAATGTGAAAGTGCTAAAAAATTCACAGACTGGTGGGCAGCTTTACAGACAAATGGCGAACACCCCAACCTATAATTAGCTGCTAGTTATAGGTTGGGGTGGCTGCCATTTTTTGTACAGTTTGTGGATGGTGTGGGCATGCACCAGATACCTTTAGCTGCCATTGTGACCATGCTGGGTGTCCCCTGCATCCCCTTGCTCCCCCCAGACAACCTGCCCGTAATCTATCCATTGCTTCATATGCGCTCTAATTTAGGAGACTCCCAAAATTATAGCGTTAGGACCACAGTACAGTGGGATGCCTTGACATGGCCACTGTGGCTTACACGTATGTTTACAAATATGTGCAACTAAACCCTTTGCTTTTAATGTGAACTGTTAGACTGGGTCAGTTTGATTTGGTTGCAGGCTAGCTGGTAAGTGAGCTGGGAGTTTTTGTTTGTTTTTGGTGGGCAGTTATACAAAATCTCTATATGAAGTAATTTCTGCTATAAGGGACAATATCACCTTTTCTTTAGTACACCATTATATCTATGTATATTTTTATAAATAAATGTTTAGAAAGGCCAATTTTCTTGTGTTATTATTCAGAATATCACCTTTTAACTGTAGGTACTGTTTGAATGAAGATTTACTGTTTGCCTGCTCATGTATGTTAAGGAACTCTTTCCATTAGGGATACTTAAATTGGTTCTCAAGGAGTCAGGTTTCTCTCTGCATTAAGGTAAAAAAAAAAACATTCTGTAATCATGATCCCCCCTATACTTACCTGAGCCTGATCTCGATCCAGCGCTGTACCCGAATGCAGCAACTCTCCTAATACTGTCAATTAAATTGTGTGATGAGAGGGCGGGGGGGGGGGCAAGTCGCACTATTAGCCACATTATCTGTGTCATTGGATGCAGGCAGTGCACAGGGGCTGACTGGAAACTTTTGGCCCAGGGGGCAAGTACAAACCAAAGGCCCATGGTGCAGCAACTTGACCCCCCTCCCACTCTCCCTCTTCGTTGTCTCCACCTGACCCCCATTCCAGGCTGAAGCTTCACTCCAGGTACTCTCTACTCACTGGCTGAATCCAGGTTCCCGACCTGGCCATTGGGGAGAGCTGGAACAGCTCAGTCGGGGCTGCCTGGGGGAGGAGAGTCTCCAGTGGGGCATGGCACTAGCCTCTGTTCAGACACAGTTTACACCATCCATGCTGTGGGAGAGGCCTGTGCTCTGTCCTTGTCTTCATCCCACACTCCCACACTGGGGACTTTTAGTTCTTTTCACCAGGAATCCTTTAGGCATGTCTGTGGCAGGAGCGGTGCAGCCTTTTTACAGGGCTTCAGAGCATCCCAGGGGGCAATTTACCCCCCTGCCCCCTGGCCCAGTCCTCCCCTGGCAGGGCGGCTCGCTGAAGAGGAGGAGACAGGGGCACCGGCAAGGAGGCTGAAAAGAGAAGAAGGTTCGGGACTGCTCTGTGCAAAACCATTGCACAGCAGGTAATGATTAAGCACAAGATGTATGTGTGAAACGCGTCTACGTGACTTCATGTTGGTGTCTTTAGTGTCATCATTTGTAACATTTTGGAATTAAAAGAAATCTAAAGGCAACTGGAATTCCTGGATGTGCCTCTATTTCTTTTTCTACAAGTTTTCTACGGAGGCGGGCCGGGGCCAGCACTCTATGGGATACTCCATCTCCTAGCTATCACCACACACCTGGAGCAGAGTTCTCTCTCTTCAGTACATTGCACAGAGCAGGTTAGTATGACATGTTTATTCTTTTTTTTAAATAAAGGTTTAGAATCCCTTTAAGCTGGAAGGAATTTGTCTGGTTCAGCAGGAACCAGCCAAATTGTGATCTGTGTGTAGTCCTCTCTATTCAACAGAAGCTAGTCTAATGACCTGCATCCCTCAAATGGACCTGCTGGAAAACCAGCATTCGATCAGCACATGCAGTCAGTGGGCTGCAGCACTGATCAGAAATTCCTCTGTCAGAATACAAAGACACAGCGGGGAGGATTTCTCCAACCACCTTCAATGTGTGGATGGGGAAATCAGCTCTGATTTTTTCATTCAGCCTGCTGTGTATAGCCAACTTTATTCACATGACATGTCTATTTGTATTTTTTGAGACCTGAGCAAAAAAAAAAAAAAAAAAATCAGCTGTATTAAAATCTTTATACAGTCCGTTTAACACCTAACCCAAGCCATAATATAATGTTTTAACTCTTAATTTCCCTCAACACTTAACCCTTAATCCCCTTACATAACTCTCACACTTAACCTACATACTAAAATGCCTTAACCTTATACACTCCCAGCTCCACCCACTTAAATGTTAATGTTAGCTTAAAACCTTAATCCTAGAATACAAATTAGACCCCATGACTGTAAACCTAGTTTACCTCTAAAAAAACGAATCTCTAACACTAAGTTTACCCTATTTTGTGCTGAGAACAGACCAGTTACAACTTCTGCTCACACATCTGCTGACAGCCCTGTGTTGAAGGATGTTGGTGCAAACCATAAACATCCAGAATTATGGGCCGTACACACGATCCAAAAATCCGACGAAAAATACCACTTTCAATGCAGTCGTACAATAATCAGATCGTTAGTACAGGGCTTTTGGGAGCCGATCACGACATTTCATCCGATATTATCTGACAAGCACGAAAATGTTTCTTGTACGATAACAAATCGTATAATTTTCGTTTAACCAGTACAGTTGTCGCCCGAAAATACAATACAAATACAATACAAATATAATACAACACATTACATCACTTTCCGAATTTTTATCCGGTCGTACGAGAATTTTCATAACTTTAGTAACTTCTCCATTTTCGATATGCGACTAGCATGCAAAAAAAAAAATTTGGATCATGTTTACGGGACATTAGTGACCTACATTTATGGATTTGCATGTACATTATCAGCCAGAAAGGCTTTTGTGTAAAAAAAAAAAAAAAAAAATATATATATATATATATATATATATATTTGTATACAGGGTTCTAGATAAGTAGACCAGTGACAAAATTATATAAGGCTAGGATTAGTGGTCTCCATTACAATTATATCATTATGATTCTACAGAATTACAGTGCATTGTGTCTGTAGGATCATTGTTTGCAATTTGCATTTTAGTCAACTAAAGTATTTACTATTTTTAGGTTTCTGATGCTAAAATATTGTTATTACAAGCAATAAAACAGTATGTAATATTAAACACAGCATACAGTATCAAGCTCATAGCCTCCACTGAATGGAACATGGTCAAGTAGAAGCCTGCAGAAGGATGGGACAATAGCTGTTTATCCCTCAAGTATTCCTTACTGCCCCTCCAGTAATTGTGTTGCTGGTTTGCCAACAAGTGTCTAAGTCGGGGTTTCTCAACCAGGGTCCCTCCTTAGGTTACTAGGGGTTCCTTGAGCAATGGGCAATTTCTCCCTCTCAGATAAGTTTCCAATGACACCATTGTTCCTTTAAGCTATCTGTAAGGGGGTAATTCTTCCCAATGATGTCAAGAGTACGGAGCATTCTTCCCACTAACTGTCACACTAATGTGTCATGAGTTGTAGATTTTTCATTTTTAGCAGGGGTTCTCCCGAGACCAGAAATTTATTTCACGGGTTCCTCTGTGTTGAAAAGGTTGAGAAAGGCTGGTCTAAGTGGATCCAAACAGGAAAAACAATGAATCCAAAGAGTTTAAATGAGGATCCTTTAAATCTGAAGGCTATTATAGGTAATAGCTCATGAATGTTTTATTTAGGCAACTTATTTACATAGCATTGACACACTTTACCAAGAACAACTAAACTTTTTCTGTGATGTTGAAGATGTATATCCACTCATCCAAATGGCGTGTTTTTGTAATTCTGTTGAAATTTGGGGGCGAAAGGAACTCTTTCAAATGCAGGGTAAACTATAAAACTTCAGACAGGTAGCATCCCTAGCAAGAATCAAACTCAGGACCCAAAGATGAAATATACAATTGATTGGGTAGTATTTTAATACAAGTTAGAAGCGGTGGCAGATGCTGTAAGTACATACTCTATGTTTATAGCACAAAATTCTACTACATAGTCAAATTAAAAAGTGTAACAGCTGTATTTACATTAAGTTTAGAGTTTTCTCTTTCATTACATCATTAAGAGAACAGTTTGCAGATTCGTGCTACATCAGCTGCTTTTTAGAATAGAATTGCTTATTTGCTGCATTAGAAACCGAATATAACATTGGTTATATTCACAGCCTTGTAAGGGGGGTTAGTCTGCTACATTCTCGCTGTTTCTCTCTCTTGTTGGGCACCAAGCAAGGGTCACATGAGAGGTTACCCCTTGGGGTGGGCTCTTTGGACTACGCCAGGCATTGAACAGCGTCACTAACCCTTGCATAGGGTAATACTTTGCCTGAGGGCGTGCTCACCAATGCTCAGGGACCAGGCAGGAGCCGTGGTCATGGGAAAAGTCAAACATTAAGGCGGTTTCCTAACTTCATGAGCCACATGTGTGCAGTACCCATGTAAAGGAGTTCCTCCTTAACCACTTTGCCGCTGCTCACTAGAGCTCTACTGCGGCAAAGTGGCTCGATAACGTCTGGCGACGTAGACCTACGTCGCCAGACATTCCCCTCTCTCGGCGACGCGTGCGCGCCGCCGGAGGCTCGCTCCCGCTGTATTCAGTCACAGCGGGAGCCGGGCCAGGGGAGGAGCGGCGGCGATCGCCGCTGCTCTTCCCCGATCGTCGGGGAATCGAGTGTGGAGATCCGCCTGCTTGTGTAAACACAAGCAGGCGGATCTCCTAAGTGACAGGCAGGGTCAGATTGCAGGGTTCAGCATAGCTGAACCTGCGATCTGTCCTTGTATCACACAGTCCCCTCCCCCCACACACGTCAGTAAGCACCAGGCATACATTAACTCCTTGATCACCAATAAAAATTAACCCCTTCCCTGCCAGTGTCATTTTTACAGTAACAGTGCATATTTATAGCACTGATTACTGTAGTAATGTCACTGGTACCCCCAAAAGTGTCAAAAATGTCAGTCAAGGGTCCGATCTGTTCGCCGCAATGTCGCAGTCCAACAAAAAAATTGCAGATCGCCGCCATTACTCGTTAAAAAAAAAAACACCAAAAACGACAGAAATCTTTCCCTTAGTTAGTAAACGCAATAACTTTTGCGCAAACCAATCAAAATACGCTTATTGTAAATTTTTTTTACCAAAAATATGTAGCAGAAAACAAATTGGCCTGAAATGATAAAAAATTTTGATTTTTAAATTTTTTTTGGGAGAATTTCATATAAAAAAATGTGAAAAATATTGTTATTTTTTCAAAATTGTCGCTCTTTTTTTGTTTATAGTGCAAAAAGTAAAAATCGCACAGGTGATCAAATACCACCAAAAGAAAGCTCTGTTTGTGGGAAAAAAAGGACGTAAATTTTGTTTGGGTAAGGCGTTGCATGACCGCGCAATTGTCAGTTAAATTCGCACAGTGCCGAATCGCAAAAAGTGGCCCAGACGTAAGACAGCAAAATCCTCCGGTGGTAAAGTGGTTAAGCTTCTTCATTCCATGTCCTACACATTTAATCTAATGTACGTTTTGCATTCAGAGAGACTGCTGCCCACTTCACCAGTCAGCATACCTGTTACCTCTTTCCCAGTAACAGAAAGGGGTTCCGCCGAGCACATAGCACAGGCAAACATGTGTACTCTCACTTAACTCCGCTTGCCTTACCAAGTGACCAGGCATAGATCTCCAGTGACTGACAGAGACCGACAGCTAGGGAGGGAGTTAAAGCACTGACTCCCTTGCTTCTGGAGAACCTGTCACCTATCAGGTACCACACCAATGACTGGTTGCTGTTTCTGCTTGTAGTTACTCATAAGTCTTTGCCATAGTGATGTTACGCATACCCCATATTGTGGTTGAGGACGCAAGTTCTTTAAAAATATGCCTAGACCTCACATGCACCCCTTTGAATAACTTCAGACCAGGATCCAGCAGTTGAATCAAGTTTTACTGTACCTTGACAAACATACACTATATTGTCAAAAGTATTGGGACGCCTGCCTTTACACTCACATGAACTTTAATGGCATCCCAGTCTTAGCCTGTAGGGTTCAATATTGAGTTGGCCCACCCTTTGCAGCTTTAACAGCATCAACTCTTCTGGGAAGGCTGTTCATAATCCGGAGTGTGTTTATGGGAATGTTTGACAATTCTTACAGAAGTGCATTTGTTAGGTCAGGCACTGATGTTGGATGAGAAGGCCTGGCTCGCAATCTCTGCTCTAATTCATCCCAAAGGTGTTCTATCAGGTTGAGGTCAGAACTGTTCAGGTCAGTCAAGTTCCTCCACCCCAAACTCACCCAATAATGTCTTTATGGACCTTGCTTTGTGCACTGGTCCAAATCATTTGGTGGAGGGGGGTAATGGTGCGGAGTTGTTTTTCAGGGGTAGGGCTTGGCTCCTTAGTCCCAGTGAAGGGAACTCTTAAGGTGTCAGCATACCTAGCATACCAAGACATTTTGGACAATTTCTTGCACTGAATGATCTCTAAAGACGTCAGCGTGCTGACGAAACACGTAGGATTGGAACGCACGTAGCGTCGTCACGTGGGAGCCGAGTGGAACTCAAACCGGAAGGTACATGCTTACAGCTCCAGTACCACGTTCCTCTCTAGTTCATCTGATTACCGTGACGGTCGCGCACTTTTTACATTGGTTTATGTGATTTTATGGATTTTATGCCACCTATTTTATGTAAACCCTAAGTGGGAAATACATTTTTTGTATTGGAAATACTACACTATTTGGACTTTGCTTCCTTGCATGACCCATATTGGAGGAAAAGACATCTAGGAAGCTGCTGACACAGGCCAGATCTATTGGATTGGACCCGTCACATCTTTACCCAGTGGGGAATACCACATAAGCGTTTATGGTCATGCTGTCATATGACAGTCATGACCCACCACATCTGGTGAGCGATTAATCTTTTCACGTGTGGATCACGCACCACAGGAGGAAGTCAGCTTGATTGTAAGCTGAAGGGGAAGAGCACCTATTTTCAAGCACCAACACTTTAAATATAAAGACTGTGTTTTAACAATTGTTTTTGGACATTTGAAAGACTGTTCGCTGATTAACTTTATGTGCACTGAGCACTTTTGGTATAATTTATTGCACCTTTTGCACTTGTTACATATAATTTGCCTATGCAATCTTCATTTATATTTATATTTTTCTTGTATATTCACTTGTATATATTTATATAATTTATTAATGACTTCATTATTATTGCACAACAGTTATTAGTTGCACATACTCATTGATTTGATACATACGTGCACAGACGGCACAATTTTAATTATTTTGGTTTATCAAGTACTTGGGCAAGCGCTGAGGTTGGTTTCTCTACTAGAGGCCATTTTATCCACTGTGGTAGATTAGCTCGGTGGCGGGTATGGATGACCCCTTGAGGGGGTTTGTTACACAGGGAGATAGCCGAGAAGTGGTTGCAAACAGTTTGGTTTATTCATGCAATTTTCTTCACCAGACTGCAAGCTTCAAAAACAGCATAATTCAAACTAAACATAAATAAAATAAATCCTTGCCACTGTGGGCGGCTACCTTCTCACATACAGGAACCTACCTACGGAGTCTGTCTCCAACCTACTGTTGGGCAAACTTTGCCGATCCTACAGCAGACACTCAATAGTCCATTTATTTTCTCTTCTCACAGCACATGTTCATTGGACTTTCCTTTCACATAGAAAACATCCCTTTGTTTGTCTCTTCACACTCTTCACATAGCAACCATTCCTTTGCTTGTCTCTTCACATAGCAAACAGTGCATTTATTTCTTTTCACATAGAAATAGTCCAAGACCTCACCTTGAGTAGTCTTCAGTCTTAATTAATTTCCCCTTCACACAGGAAATGTCCAATGGTTTCTTTTCACATAGAAACGATCCAAGACCTCACCTCGAGTAGTCTTCACACTTGTTACCCTCCTCAGCGCACATCGCTTCAGGAAGTCTTCCCCATGCTCACACAGCTTTCAGGGGGCACACATCTGACTGTCCTCCTCTACCCACACGGCGTCAGGAGGCAGCAGTCCTTCTCCCAGGCTTCACACAGCGTCAGGAGGCAGCAATCCTTAGACTTCCTTTGGACAAATTATAGAGGCCTTAACTTCCTCATTCCGAACAGCTGAAGGCCTTTCAACTTCTTTACACCTTCCTGCTGCCTTTGCAGCCGACACCCTATAGTAATTAGTGAATTTTCTAAACCAGGTGGAAATGTATCTCCTGTCTGTGACTACATCCACAGATTTACCTGACTTCCTGTCACACCACCTACTAATTTACTCTTCAGCTGCTGCAAATCTTAATACTTAACAGATAGGTCTTCATATCCAGTGGCACGAGGGCTATACCCTTATTAGGTATAATACTTGTTATTAGAATTTAATTAATGATAATTACTAACAATGATTTTGACATATAGTGGAGGGGATATTTAAAAATAATCTGCCTGGGCTCGGGTGTAAAGTATGCTAGATACACTGCTGTCAGTAAGAACTCTACAGAGGTTCGAAAACCCTTTATCTCTCTTCCCAGTTTTGGCTGAAGTTTGAAATTGAAGCTAATATAGAGCTCACGTTTCTCTATCCATATTTTTATTACACTAAATTTATACTACTAAGAAATATATATTTTTACAGGCAGCCTGAGTAGAGAATGGAATAAAAAAAGCTTTCATTACTCCAAAGCTCACAACAGACAAAGATATAAAAATTTATTGCAGGAGGCGAAGGGAACTTGTACCAACATTAGAGCACCAAAGCAATAACAGGAAAACCTCAGATGAAATATATGTAGCCAGGCTGTCACAAGAGCTACTGAATTCAGGGAAGAGATGAGGTCGTTTACTTGCCTAAGTATCGGAAATAATGGAGAGACAAACTCAAGGTCACCCAGAAAAAGCCTCAATGGTTCCAGCATTATTTTTAAAATTACATTTAGCAGTATTGAAAACACAGCACAGCAGACTAATGTTGACATATTGTAGGCTTGTATTTCTAAACCAATGAGCATTCAATTTGCGGTTGGCTTATGCAGTGAATCCTGATTATTACATTTTGTTTACTTATACCCTCTGCCTCGGTTCACAATGCTGACCTTCTAACAATCTACAGGACAGATGTCTAAAAGGAAACAAAATATACACATTAGTGTGTCTACACTGCTCTAGACATATAGCAGATAGAAACTGACTAATTACCATGGGCAACATAAACTTTCATTTTTATTATTGCTATTTGAGTGACTGTTAGGCCCCTTTCACATTATTGGTCCGATTGGGTTGGCCTGTCAGTTTGCATGTGGCCGTTTACACCTGCCTATATCCAATCCAATCCAAGCCACTAAAAATGGACAGAGGGGGGTCCATTTCCCTTTCGTCTAGCGCAGTGATTGCCAAACTGCGGCCCAGGAGCTGAATGCAGCCCTTTGCTTGCCTATATCCAGACCTTGGGGTACTATTCCTCACACTTATTTGAGACACTATTCTTCTAGCTGACATCAACAATGGGGTACTATTCCTCCCAATGAGACCAATGATGGGGAACTATTCCTCCCCATAATATCAAACGTGGTGATGTTTTCACCCATTGATTCCAGGAAAATTTCTGTTCTGGCTTCAGTCTGCCCCCCCCTCCCCCCAAATTCTGAATGACATTATACTGGCCCTTTGTTTAGAACGTTTGGAGACCCCCTGAGCTAGCGGATAGGATGGCCATAGAGGAGAGCCAGTTGTGTCTGTGTCCACTCTGCATAAGTGGAGCGGACACTGACCAGCCATCCACCTCCTCATGTAAAAAGTGGAAGCAGCCTCAGCCTCAATTCTGCCCAGGCCACACCCCCACAAGCCCACATATATAGAGACAGAACCTGAGAAAGTCTGAGGACTGAGCAATGAAAGGTCTTTCGCTGTGCTGGTACCAGAGCTGGGGAGACCTGTTGCCATGTTACACTTATGAAAATAGATTCTTGTGGGGACCTGATCGTGAGGACTGAGAAACAGGGGACAACAGACTGCCAATCATTTGGGACCAGATCCATTGTGTACCAGGAGTGGTGAGAGGAACAAATTGTGCCTATCCCATTACTGACCGCAGTTAATTCCACTGTCCCTCACTGTCCCTTACTTAGCAGCCCTACAGTCCTCCACTGCATACAGTTTAAAGAGACAGTAACAAGTGCACCACCATACAGGCGGGCCCCAACGTTAGCTTAAATTTGCTAATTGGGGCACCAAGTACTTTACAGCCTTCCTCAGGGGTACTCTTTTCAGGAACGTGTACACTCATCAACTCTTGGTGGTGCATGGGCAGTGCGACACTTATTGAATAGTTATAGCCAGGAGTTACAGTGCAACTCCTGGCGAGTGTCATTCACGCATTTCATGGTTGATGTTGTTTTTGTCAATGCTGTGTATACCAGTTTAATGTGGTTTAACCTTTTTGCAGTTTAAGAATATTTTTACGACCTTCACCGTGCCCAGAACTGGCAGTGGTTGCCCGGGATGTGGAGGGGGGGGGTATTTGTGATACTTTCTCTAGCCTGAAACTGTGGAAATTGTGAGAGGTTGAACTTGACGAAAACCTCTTCATTTTCTGTTGGGTCCATTCAGACTTATGTGTTACTCGTGTGTTACTATAACATGCTTCGCTTTGTGCAGCCGTGTCAATGGGCTACAATACCATGGTACATGTTATTGCACAGCAACATGGAAAATGTGTAAATGTAGCCTACGGCAGGTTAGAACATGAATGCAGGAATGCTGAATGCTTTTACTATGTGTATAAAACTTACCATAGGTGTGTGCAGCCTATTGCATTAGGGTGATCACCCCAAAGCTCAAACACACATGCCTTTCACAGCAGTGAATGAATGGGAAGTGCTCTGTGCTGAGAGGCTTCCTGTTCAATCACAAACTGAAGCAAAGTAAACACAGTTTCCTATGCTTCAGTTATGAATGTACACAGTGAGTGAGTGTGTTTATTGTGTTTATTTAGAAATGGAACTAGGTACTAGCCCCTTCCCCCACTCTCCAACCTGAAACATCCCCCCGCAGCAGCCAGGGGGAGAGGAGGGAAGCTGGCAGCACTGCAGGTGGAGAAGCCAACAAAGTGGAGGGAAGCCCAGGCAGTAGGGGGAATCAACATAGTGATTTGAGTGTGCCCATGCACATCTGGCACACCCTCTGCGCATGCCTATGAAACGTACACTTTTACTTTTATGGCTTAGCAGAAACATTTTAAAGTATGTATGCAGAAAGCTTTTTATTTTTTACATACATACTTTATTTTTTTCTTCAATATCTCCAGCTGTGGTTTTAGATTGGTATCCATAAATGATAAAAAAAATGTAGCATTTTTTTCTATAGTGCTGGATGTCTGAATTAGTAAAATGTATAAATTAGCTGTCAATTATGTAAAATAATCTACAAAAGCAAAATAGATCATTATTCTTCATCTGCTTTCTGTCCTGTAAGTGTGAAAAAGGATGAACTGAAATCACTTTTATTACAACAGCCTGGGACAACCTTCTGTGGTAATGTATTGTTATGTCCCATAGACAATAGACAGCTTGAATGACACTATATAAAGACCTGTGCACTGCCGGATCTATTAGTGTCTAGTGGCGGAGCAGAGTGTAATCTATATCAGAGCTGACCTGTGTACAAGAGCCAATACATCAGACAGTATGAACCCTGCCAAGCTCAGGAGCCGGACAGAAAATCAGTTCAAGGAAGAGCAAGAAATGGATAATTTGGGGAAAAGAGCTTGGGATAATCCAGCCTATGATGGTTCCCCCTCTCTGAAGATCAAAGCCATATACAATCCCAAAACTATTCTGGAAAATCCATATGACAGTATGGACCACTTGGGGGACCCTCCACCTTACCAGGAAGAAAGGAAAACTAAAAGGGGCAACCTATGTTCACGATTCTGTTGCAACATTGGCCGAGGAATTAGAGGTAAATTCACTGATCTTCAGCAAAGTTTATCTATCCATATTCTCTGGACAATACTTGTGCAAGCTGGAGCACCACAATTATAGGAAACTACAATTTCCAGGGGGCTTTGTCAGCTGCTAGCAATGCTGAGACATGTAGTGCATCAACATTTAGAGAGTATATTTGGTTCAGGTAGATGTTTTAAACGGATGTTAATATAATGACAAAAGAGAAACATTACTACTATGCAATTTGTGTCAATCTGCTATGCTATTTAAATTGCCACCAAAATGAAGGCATTTGAAATGTGTCAATTTTTCTCAAATGAAACCTGTACGGGAAAGGATAGAAGATGCCGTTGCAGGCTTCCTCTTCTGAAAATACTTGTTTTCTGGCTCTTGTTCTATTGCAGTACTTTAGTGCAGTGCTTTAGTACTTTGAATCACTGGGGTTGATTTATTAAAGGCAAAAAGGCTGTTTATTTTGCAAGGGAAGTTACACTTTGCAAGAACTTAGTTATTGTGGTGAAGTTTCACTTTGCAAAGAAAAGCAATCATGAGCAAGGAAAATGTAAAAAAAGAGATTAAGGAATTTTGCTATAACATGTTTGAATGATGACATTCAGCAGCGCTTCACCTCATTCACTAGATCTGGGGAAAATTCCCATGCAAAGTGCAACTTCCCTTGCAAAGTAAACAGTCTCTTTGCTTTTAGTAAATGTTCCCCACTGACTCGGAGATGGAGATCATGACCTTTGGCCTTCCAGATCTGAATGTTTCTTCCAGGCCAGTGCCCTAGAGAGGATTGAAGTCAGACACAGCCAGGTAGCTAGCAATATCAGAATGTCAACAATGGCAAACGTGACAAATGTTGATAAAACTATATAGATTTTTTATGATAAATTTAGTTGGGTCTCTGTCTGTATATCTCATCTATCCCTTTCTTATATTTCCTTAAGATCTAAACTGTATAACAGACTATTTTGCATAAAATTAAATAGCTTAAATAATGCCTGCAACTTTAAGATGTCTATTCCCTGATACAGCCATAATTGAGACATTTTTGCTTGATACACTTATTTATTAATTTGTGTGTTCAGGCACTTAGACTCACTTGGGATAGAGCAAGAATTCCGTCTTTGTGCCCAGTGGACAAGACCAGGCCAGCTAGACACATTTATATGATTAATCATAGCTCTCCTTAGTGTTCTACAAAATGACATATTTGGGCTTTTTAGGCTTGTTCTTTCCATGTGTAATTTGTATTAGTCATTGGTTGTGGACTGCTATGAGTGTATTTGTTTTAGGTTGTTTTTATGAATTTTCAGTCTAAATGTTCTGTATAGATATATGTTTTTTACGGGTACTGTAGAGATATTTAGTCCTAAAATACAGTTGTATCTTGACAAGGGGTAAACGTGATTGAATCCTTCTCTTTCTCTTCTCTCTCTGCTTTCTCATTCTTTTTCTCTCAAATTCAAATTATCTTTTTTTTTGGCAGGATCAAATACATTTTAGCATTGTCAGAGCAATTGAAGAATGGTTAAGGGTTAGATTTGGGGGGTGGAGGGTTGTGGAAAGAATGTGTTTTAAGACATTATTAGGGGTAAAGGATAATATAAAGGGAACAGGACGGGAGTCCAGGTATGTTATCATGTTAAAGGATAACATAAAGGAGGATAGGGGGAGTCCATGTAGGGGATTTATGAGTCCCCATCTTTGCAAGTCCCTATCAGTCTGTGAAATGCTGCAACAAATTGTGCAGCTTATTTGCAACACTGGCTCTTCTTCTCCTAGTAGAATGTGGATTTTCTACTCCTCTTCTATAATCTATAAAAGTGAGTGTTTCTCACTGCTGCATACTTGGGGCACCAGAGCAGGACATGGCCTCATCCTGGGCCACCTGATTACACCACTGGCATAATCTACTCTCCATCAGTTTGTTGGTTGATGTCATCCTGATTCGATTTCCCGACTCTGGGCACTCAATCTGTACAGGCTCAGAGTCTTTCTGTCTTCAGGTCTCTCCTGGTCTTAGATATTTCATCTTTCCTTCCTCTGACATAATTATCTCTGAAATTGTTCATTATGTCCTTTATTGATGGGCCACATTTTTTTGTTTTTTGAATGGACATTGTGCTGATAAGTTGGGGCAGTGTGCACGGTTTTCCCTGGTCGTTGCTGGTCAGTAAAACGTTATGATGATATGAGCTGGGCTGCTGTTTGTTAAGCGGCCCCAGTATTTTAGTGCCCACTTCTGTATTGGGAGCAATAGAGGTAATCTGACAGGTTTAGACCAGCAAGTATTGTTGGAGGTGCTCCAATGGACTTGCTGCTTGCTGAATTCAAGATTAGATGAAATAATTATATTGGGTTGGAGTCCCATTTGAGAAGGTCTAGGTAGTTGACAGGGACCTATGCTTCACTGCCTTAAAGGAGGATTAGGGTGATGACACTGTCAAAGATTTTAAACCAGACAGTTAGAGGTTTAAATCAAATTCTTAGATGCAAGTCTAAAAACTCCTCAACAATTCTTTTGGAACTAGTAAAAAAATAAACTTCCATGGATTATTGTAAATTATGTAAATGAGATATTGTCTGATGTACTCAACAAAAAACTGTTGGAGAACGTTTGAACATTGTGGATTAAATATCTTAGATTCAAAATGCATGCTGGTTGCAGGGTGTCGGTGGTTGCAGAATTAGGTTGGTTGGAAATGATATGTCCAAAAACCTTCTTCTTTCCTTTTTCTCTTCTCATATACATCCTTGTTTGCAAGGTGCTTCCAAAAAGGCCCAATGTGTGCCAAGAAAACCTTTCCCACATTGTTGATCCTGTCTCCACTGTGGCCTTGCTTTCCTGCTCTTATCTGACAGGAAAGAAGATGGCATCAAGGTCTTCTGCTCCTGTAGCAATCAAGGTTTAAGATGTTGAAAGTACAGTATACCCTGTGCACTGCATTGTTGTAAAGAGAGGTTCTTTGAACCCCTCAACAAGATGTATTTAGCAACAGAACTGACACTCACTGGATGCTTTTTGTCCCCAAATCATCTGGAAATTATAAAATCTATTGTGTTGGAAAATACCAAGAGGTCAGCAGTTTTCAAATGCTAAGACTACCACATCTAGCTAGCTAAAGTCATTGCAGAGGTAGGTTATTCTGTACAGTACTTTTCTTGGATGCATTCCACTGAATTATTTATAATTGAAACCTTCACAAACTCTACCCACGCTTGAAATATGAATAGTCCAAGGGCAGGCAAGGCCAAAGGAATACACCATGTATAATAAATAGACCACAGTTTTTGTGGAGAATGAGAGTTCTTTCACTTAACAACCCCACCTTCCCCGAGTTTTATAGCTGCTGGCTAGGTCACCATTGGGGTTGTTTATCTATTAGATGATTTGACATCAAGGGTTTTTTGCTAATCTATACTAAATAATAATGAGTAGAATTTAATTATTTTCGAAGAAACTTGGATAAGGCTTTGATGGTAAATACAATTAGATCCAAAAATGTGGACATGGACATCGTTTTTAAGTGGATCCACAGTGGATTTGTATTAAAGCAATCAATATGTGATTTGTAGACTTTCAGCTTTAATTTAAGGGGTTTATTAAAAAAAATATTGCTGCCTGTTTGTTGGTCTTTCTGCCTTCGGTTTTGTCTTCAGCAAGTAAGATGCATGTTCAGTTGGGAGCATAGAGGTAGCTCTTCCAAATTTTAGACGGTGTAGGGAGACTAGTTGGCTATTCCTGGTCTGGCCCAAGCAGACTTATGCCTCGTACACACGCAACGATTATCGTCCGACCGATCGGCCGTCTTTTGTCCAGTGTTGTTGTGTTGGTTGAAATGTGCTCTAGACTGCACACGAATTTTCTCGGCCAACAAAAACCAACTTCAGAAGTGATGTCATGTGCTGGTTTACTTTCCGTGTGTTTTTTCTTCTCTGAGCATGCCCAGTCTTGCTCATCAGATTTTTGTCTGCCGAAATCTGTACTGACTGACGGAAAATCGGCCGTTCTGTTGACAGCCAACAAAAATTTTATAGCCTGCACACCAGATTTTGTTCGGCCGAAAAGTCAGAGTCGGTTGTCGAAAGCATCATACTAACAAGCCGAAAATCGGCCGATCGGACGTTGGCCCAAAATTCACGGCCAACTTTCGATGCGTGTGTACGAGGCATTAGTGATGAACAGGCTATTGCTGTAAAAAACATTGTAATGCATTTGGCTATGTGTACCATAGAAAAATGTGTGCTCTTGATCTACAAATATTTCAAGAATGTATATCTGTTTTGGTATGGTGGCCCTGGAGTTCGGTTTGTACAAGGGTGCCAGCCCAGGCCCAGACTGGAGAATGTTATATTTCATGGGAATTGTGTTTTAGTACTGTCAAGCTGGAATGTTTTCTGGTGTGCACTACAGTGGATCTAGAAAGTATTCACAGCGCTTTACTTTTTCCACATTTTATGTTACAGCTTTATTCCAAAATTGATTAAATTCATTATTTTCCTCAAAATTCTAAAAACAATACCCCATAATGACAATGTGAAAGAAGTTTGTTTGAAATCTTTGCAAATTTAAAAAAAATAAAAAATGAAAAAAATCCCATGTACACAAGTATTCACTGCCTTTACTCTATACTTTGTTGAAGCACCTCTGGCACCAATTACAGCCTCGTGTCTTTTTGAGTATGATGCTACAAGCTTGGCACACCTATTTTTGGGCAGTTTCTCCCATTCTTCTTTGCAGGACCTCTCAAGCTCCATCAGGTTGGATGGGGAGCGTTGATGCACAGTCATTTTCAAATCTCTCCAGAGATGTTCAATCTGGTTAAAGTCTGGGCTCTGGCTCTGCCTCTCAAGGACATTCACAAAGTCGTCTCGTAGCCATTCTTTTGCTATCTTGGCTGTGTCCCTATTGTCGTTGTCCTCTTGAAAGATGAACCTTTGCCCCAGTCTGAGGTTCAGAGTGCTCTGGAGCAGATTTTCTTCTGCCACTGAAAAACATCCCCACAGCATGATGCTGCCACCATCATGGTTCACTGTAGGGATGGTATTGGCCAGATGATGAGCAGTGCCTGGTTTCCTCCTGACATGATGCTTGCCATTCAGGCCAAAGAGTTCAATCTTTGTTTAATCAGACCAGAGAATTTTGTTTCTCATGGTCTTAGAGTCCTTCAGGTGCCTTTTGGCAAACCCCAGATGGGCTGTCATGTGCCTTTTACCGAGGAGTGATTTCTGTCTGGCCACTCTACCATACAGGCCTGATTGGTGGAGTGTTGCAGAGATGGTTCTTTTTCTGGAAGTTTTTCTTCTCTCCAGAGAGAAACACTGGGGCTCTGTCAGAATGACCATTGGGTTCTTGGTCACCTCCCTGACTAAGGCCTTTCTCCCCCGACCGCTCACTTTGGCCAGGCGGCCTGCTCCAGGAAGAGTCCCGATGGTTCCAAACTTTTTCTATTGATGGATGATGGAGGCTACTGTGCTCATTTGGACCTTCAATGCTGCATACATTTTCTATATCCTTCCCCAGATCTGTGCCTTGACACAATCCTGTCTTGGAGGTCTAGAGACAATTCCTTGGACTTCATTGCTTGGTTTGTGCTCTGACATGCACTGTTAACGGTGTGACCTTATATAGACAGGTGTGTGCCTTTCCCAATCATGTCCATTCAACTGAATTTACCACAGGTGGACTTCACATAAGTTATAGAAACTTCCCAAGGATGATCATTTGAAACAGGATGCACCTGAGCTCAATTTTGAGTGTCATGGCAAAGGCTGCGAATACTTGTGTATATGTGATTTTCTTTTGTTTTTTATTTTCAATAAATTTGCAAAGATTTCAAACAAACTTCTTTCATGTTGTCATCCCTAAAAAATCTACAAAATGAAGAGGCAGTCAGTCTTATATGGGGCAGAATTTTGATGTAATGGAAAGGGGCAGTTAACAGAAAGCAGTTGAAGCTAAACTATTTATTGAGACCTTTGTGTGCTGCAATTTGAAGGTGGGTATTGGGTGATTTCATTCAAGAAAATGGGGTGCAACTGGCTGTGTGGAGAATCAGGAAGACAAGGCTTGTCATATAGCTGATTGCTGATCATTGAAGTGATCTCTTAATGAAATTATGGTTTTGACCACATAATACAAGCTGCACAGGCAACAGAGTAGATAGCTCACATATTCTGGGGTGCTTGTAAGTCTATGCTTAATAAACATTTGTTTAGATTGAGGGTGTAAAAAATACTGTCCAATGAGCCAGTGCCATTTTAAGAGCATTAAAGGACCCAGGGCAATGCAGTGCACTGGAACCCTGCCTACACAATCACCCACGAGAATAAAAATGCAAAATATTGATAAGGCGATATTTATTGGTACAGCAGTGCCAGGCTAATGACAGCTTCCAAGTTTGGCGGCTGGGTTCGGTGAACACACACATGGACGGGAGTCAGACTCGACTGTCCTGTGTGTGCCTGTTCCCGTGGAGACAGACAGGCATTCCTGCAGTTGTGGGCTCCCCCTCCACGACCCAAGTGGCCTAACAGCAGCAGAGGGCCGACAGGCGCTTGCCACCTTTCTAAGTTCAGCAGTGGGATGCATACGGGAATCGGCACTAATGCTTGGCTGGGGCTGGGTCGCTGGCCAGGTGGGGCCCCACGGGCAAGTGGGGCCCATGGGCAATGGCCCAGCGTGCCCAATCAGTAAGATGGCCCTGCAATGAGCATATTTCTAACTCAGATCTCAGCATAGACAAGCCAGCCTAGTCCTCTATTAACCCCTGTCATGCTGGAAGATTACAGATGCGGGGTATGGGAGGGTGGCAGAGGACAGGAGATTTCAACTATGACAGCCGGCACCAGCAAAAGGTACACTTTGGACCTAAACCAAGGTTTTAAAGCAAACCTGTACTGAGAGAAATATTGGTTTGAGTGGGGACTGCCATTGCTGACCTTCTAAAAATGCCAGGTGCCTGTCTTCCATAATTGATAACTTGTTGACTCAGAATGATCATACGGGAAAAGTCAGGACTCCTGATATGCATACTCAGTTTGATTAGGTTGATTTGAATACTTTCTCAGTCAGTGACCCAGATTGAAAACTCTGATCAATATCTTTATATTTCTTTTTTTCAAGTATACACTAACTATACAACTATCAGGACTAAATACACTAAAACATTTTTGTTTTATATTCAGGAGTATGCTTGCAGTGTAAAAGTCAGTATGCTAAATTAGTTCAGATCTCAGTGTCTGTGGTCCAGTTTCTACACTATTCCAATCAGCAAATGAATTCTTAAAACATTACACATTACATTAAAACAAGTACCCTCTATTGCTCTCAGCCTCCAAATCTCCAAACTATTTTTTTTAGTTTTTTTTTGCTGCTGTGATTCAACTTCCTGTTAGAAGGTGGCTGCGGGCATTCTCGATGGTCCCCCAGGCAGAAAAAAACTGTAAGAAATAATTTCATTAAATACAAAAATATGTGCAGCGCTAGAAGAAAAAAATTCCCAACAAAATAAATTGTCCAATCGCAGGAAACATTCCACAAGTAACGTAAACAATTGATGGTGAGAAAAAGTCCAATATATAATGGTGCAAATCATATATAAGTGCAGCAAATCCCGTCACCAGTGAAGGTAGAAATATATTGCGCTCACCAGATGGATGGGACCCCAAAACACCTTATAGTGTAGGAGTCAAACAGGCTTAAAAATGATGGAGTGTCCCCACAGATTTTTCACCGATTCCAACGGCAACCATGCAAATCTCCGGTAGATGGAATAGTTCAGAGATTCCCCTTCCACATGGTGGGTGGTAAAACCGGAAAAAATGGAGGGACATATAGCGTAATATTGCTAAAATCAATTTAATATCAATAAAGCTGATACACTTACAGACATCCGTGAAAGACAGGCATATAAGATGTAAAACAGCTGGGCTGACCAAGTCCTCTTTACATGTTTCGGCATAAATGCCTTTTTCAAAAGATAAAGTCAGCAGGTAGCCAGTGTTCTAGAAATAATTTCATGCAGGAACAGTGACGTATCCATACCAAGCTGGCAGGATCTGGACAGCTCCATAGAGACCTGATCTCATTGGAAGCCTTATGCTTGCTTAATGTGGACTGTCCATGTGCCCTCTCTAAGCTATACAGCATCCTGCTTTTGAGAGCTTTTCCTAATAGCCCTCTCTGTGTCTGAGACTGAGAGCAGGAACTGAGACATATCATCTCTGAAGGGGATTGAGACAAAGGAGGAGGATTAAAGGGTAACTCTACTTTTGAGGGGGGGAAAAAAATATAGCCCATAAAAAAATAAATAATATGGTGTAGCACCATACAGGTAGGTGCTAGGTAAATGTATAGTGGGCCCTGTCTGCCTAACAGCAGGACTGTGATCTGTTTAGATAGGGTGTCAGGGCTTCCAGATGTGCCTGCTGAGGGGAGAAGTATCCCCACTGGCTCCTGTGAGAGGCTTCTCATAGGGCAGTGTGGGAAGCCCAATCAGGGGACACATCCCAGCTTGTAACTACCCCAGAAGGCAGATTATGCTTCAAAGGATTCTGGGAGTGGGTATAGGTTTGGGGGGGAAGTGCCTGGCATGGTGTCTTTGGTGGGAGCAGAGTCCCAGGAAGGAGAGTGCGGCTGTCTCTCCTCCTGTCAGAGGAAGGTGGATGTCTTGGGGTGTCGCCTGAGTATCCAGAGAGAGTGCTGAGTTGAGCTGAGGAGATCTAGTGTGCCGAGAGCCTGCGGAGGGCGAGAGAGAGGTCCAGTCCCAGGAAAGCCTACACAGGTTGTGAGTACTGCGGATTGCGCCTGGGGGTCCGCCTGAAGTTAGAGGGAACCACTCCGGAAGAGGTTCTGGGATCCAGTGTCAGCTAGCTTTAAAGGGGGTATCTAGGTTGAGGACCCTGAAGCTACAGAGGGGGTACATAGTTAGTGGACCCTGAAGAGTTTGAGGTTAAAGGGGGCACCTGCAGTTTGGGCCCTGAATTGTATAGTTACAGTGACAGCTATACAGAGTTCTACTATATACTACCTCAAGCTGTGCCAGGAGGGGGAAAGTATTCAGTGACTTTCACAGTGCAACAGTGTCAGGAATTCTACAGTTCTCAGTCTTGGATCTTCTGGACTATAAGTCGAGGATTCAGCACTTCTTCTGTTTTACAGAATATTCTCAGTGTCGGAGAGCGTTGGCTGGTGTCGGCTGGTGTCAAGGAAGCGCCAACGGGCATTTCAGAAGTAAAAGTCCCAATTGTAATTGGTTTAAGCCTCAAGGAGTATCCCACTCATTCCCTTCTCCCATCCCCTTAATTCCAATAAAAACCACAAACAAAGATGCCGGAGTTGTCGCTGATTCAGTTATCACACCCAGGGTCACAGCTAACATGGGCTGGAGAGATTACCGGTACTAATGGCAGACCCACGTCAGGCCATAGGCCTGGAAACCTTGCTACAATATACAATTGCAAAATAAGTCATATTGAATGTGATTAGAAATTACCTTTCCTCTTCAATCTGCAGCTCTGTAATTTTCTGTAAAATGCAATGCAATATGGCTACCTGGAGGTGTTCTGTACACAGAATGTGAACAGAACGCCCCCCCAGAAACATCATTTCCTGCTTGTGTGATTGGCTCACTGATTTTCCTGGATTCCCAGATTTTCCACAAAAGTCAGGCTTCAGGTATCTTCTGCAACAAAAATGTGATTTTTGATGAGGTACTCCCAATAAGAAATCACGGCTAGGAAATCATGTCTAAAGGGATGCAGAACCTGCAATTTTCCTCACTGGAGTCCTGCAGGTGCAGCAGCTGGTTGATAATTATGAAGCCACTCCCATCAGACTCACTGAGCACATGGGCAAAGACAAACACACAAAAAGTTCGAATCTGCAACAAAGTTTGTTAAAATCCTTGCAATGTACACAGATTCCCCCAGTGGAGTTATTTTTCAATGCTTTGACAATAAAATCTAAAAGCTGATTGGTTACTATGCACAGCTGCACCAGTATCTATGTGTACCAGTTATAGTAAATCTCCCCCAAAGCCTTTCACTTCACCTTTAACCAAAGCCTCATAAACCCAAGAGAGAAACTTCAAACTTAACTAGGTGGTATAGAAGCCCAGCCATGTTATGCAAGATTATATTGTTGATTCCAGACCGATGCTGGAGATGCGAGGAGCCAGGGGGCGCACACTTACAATTGTGGTGGTCTTGCTCCCAGATCAGACCTTTTTTTGAAAATCTGTATTTCAGTTATTGTCATCTAATCACTGGGAGGACCTGGCCAGAAACCCCTGGAAGGAGCTCTTGGTCAATTATACCAAGGTCAATTAAGAAAATAAAGAGGGGTTTATTTTGTTTTCTAATATTAGCAGGTTGTGCCTTGATCCCCAGACACTGGAAAACAACCACTATCTCTACAATTAGGGAATGGGTGGCAGAACCTAAGAGTATTATGAGGTTGTTGGAACTAATAGCCTGCCTTCGTTAGAACAACTCGAAGTTCCTGGAACTGTGGTATACCTGGATCGACTTTTCAGGCTCAGCTAAAATCCTACCTTTTCTCTAACAATAACAAGGTCTTTTATTCAACTTTCCAATCAGCCTCCCTCTCGGGGGAACCACCTTTCCCCGCTTTTTCCTTTTTTTCTTTTCCTCTCTTTTCTATCCCTCTCCTTTTCTGGTCTTCTTCTTTTCATAAGTGGCTTCCCACCATTATTTTTTGCTCTTCATCCATGTGCAAGAGAGAGCATGGGCTGTGATCAGGACCTAGTGCCGCCCTGGTGGTCAGCTTGGTACCTTGTACTATTTATTCATAACCAGCTCATATTTTACTTTGTAAAAGAGATTGTCAACCTTGCCTAAAAACCTGCACTAGTCTTAACACATTCACAAGTGAACCTTCTAAGGATTACAATTCCTCTGAAATATTATATTTATGGCTGTTTGTTACTCACCTGTTATTTGTAACAGACAATTGGTTAATTGCACTGTTGTAGTGAGTCACAAAAGCTAAACGTTACCCTTTAAAAAAAAAAAAAGATTAACGATTTCATGAAAAATTAGGGACAGGGCCATTAAGTAGTGAATATGTGTGAATTATTTTTGGAGAAAAATGATTATTCTAAGGATTATTTAATGTCACTTTAATAACTTTTTCTGGCTGTTTTTTTTTTCTCCTAATCAGAGCCTTAGAGGTAATAAATAATAAGAAATAGCTCATTTGTTGTATTTTTTTATAGGACTTTGGGGAACAACTTTGACTGAAGATACTGCAGAAAACCGGGAGCTGTTTGTGAAAACCACACTAAGGGAACTGCTTGTCTATATTATCTTCTTGGTGGACATTTGTCTGTGTAAGTTTCTTTACATTTATATTATTTGTATTGTTTTGGATGTTTTTATCTCAAGTTACTCATGTCACTCTAGCGATCCTGTCGCTGACCCACCAGCAACACGTTTACCAAAGAAATGCCCACCTGCTGCTATGTCGCTCCTTGGCCGCTCCCTCATTCGCAAGTGAGTTTCTGCACCATTTCGAGCGAGAGAGCAACACCATAGAATCAATTCAGCGCTCTTTTTAGCGTTTCTGTTGCTGGCAGGTGGTTAATAGATTCCTAACATGACACATGACACAGCCCTATACAGATTGCATCTGTCTTAAAGTGTATGCAGAGCCCAAACTTGTTATTATTTTTAAAAGAGTAAAGAATAAATTATCTGTCAATGTATATATTTTTTCCTTTCCTTTTCATTTTTTTTTTTGCTGCTTGTGTCCCGTGGGAAGATTTTCCATTACTTCCTGTCCCAAGGATGCAACAGGAAGTGAAAGAAAAGCCTCTAGAAAGTGAGGACCATATCACTCTTAGGCTGGCCATATATTATACCATTTTTTTGTTCAATTTCCTTTAGATTTACCTTTAAACTATGTAGTGCAAGGGCCTGCCTGACTGCATACAAATTGTGTTTAGGTTTGACCTCATATTATATGATTTTGGTAAAACAAAAGAAAAAATGCATTTTTGCATGCATTTTTACACACATAGGGCAACCTATTCATTTTAATGTGCTGCCCCATGCATGACAAAAGCACCAGAGTAGCTAACATATCTTTTTGAACATCCCAAATTTTGTAATGTGCATTTTGTTGTGTGCAAAAACACACATCTACTTGCCGCATATAGGGTACCATTAGCAATGAATGACACCCCAAATGTAACATGCATTCATGAAATGTGCTTAGGTGTGAATGCAGCCTAAAACTTTGGATTTTTTTACCTGTCTTTCTTGGTGATAATGGTCACCAGGACAAATAGAGAGGGAGAACCTCCCCAATGGGGATTAAGACAGTGGTAAAACATGATACAGGGTCTAATCCTGTAATATGCATCTAAAACTAAAAAAAAAACTTTTACTAATGAAAGGCTATGCCCATCAAAAAATTTTTAGGTTCTTTGCTGGACAATGGAGAGCTGCATTTGCTTGCAGGTTTTTACATCTCTTGGGGAATAATTTGTGAGATATCCCCAAAAAAAAATTACTGGATCTACTTAGTCCCCATTTTTACATAATGAAGCCAAGCTAGAGAATTCCAATTCTGGTGTAATCAGGAACAAAAGTCTTCGAAGGGTGGACAGAAATTTTGCTATCTTCGTTCCCAATTGCTAAAAGTATGCCAAAAGTATGGAATCACCACTCTTGGAAAATGTTCATTCAATTGTTTAATTGTGTAGAAAAAAAGAATAATTGCAGACATGCCTCAAAACTATTATCATTTAACATTCAAACCTTCTGGCTTTAAGAAACACTTAAAAAAAAAGAAAGAATACTGTAGTCAGTTGCAACTGTTTTTGCAGATCAAGCAGAGGAAAAATATACAGATTCACTCAATTCTGAGGAAAATATTATGAAATCCCCATGTAATTTGCATTAATAAAACAAACATCTGCATAATTAGTCTGCAGTTAAAAAAGAGTGCTTGCACTCCTTGGTGAGCCGTTGCACCAACCTGATTGACATGAATCAAGGCTCCAACACAAGAGATGTCAGTTGAAACAAAGGAGAGGATTTTAAAACTTCTTCAACAAGGTAAATCATCACCAGTTGTATAAAGTACTCAAAACCCATACTTGAGTAAAAGTACAAGTGCTCGATCAAAAAGTGACTTGAGTAGAAGTGGAAGTGCTCGATCAAAAAGTGACTTGAGTAGAATTAGTAAAGTATTCAACATTTTTTTTTTTAAATGTTGCTACTCAAGTACTGAAAGTAAAAGTACCAGTAGTTTTGAAAAAAATTGCTACTCAAGTACTGAAAGTAAAAGTACAAGTACCGCGTTATGTAGTTATTAAAGAAAGAAGTCAAAAGTTTGAACATCATATTGTTTTTTATTATTTCAAATGCAGCTTTTATTTATACATACAGTAGCATTTATTTTCGTATGCGCTGAGAATACACATGTTTTGAGCTTCATGAAACCTGCCATCTACTGTTCTGGCAGGGGTAATTTTTATAATTGTAACGAGTAACTATGCAGCACAAAAAAAAAATATCGGAGTAGAAGTATTGAAATCATCGAAAAAATGTAGTGAAGTAAAAGTGGAAGTAGGAGAAAAAAATTCTACTCCAGGAAAGTACAGATACCGCCTTTCGGTACTTAAGTACAGTAGTGAAGTAGTTCTACTTAGTTACTATACATCTCTGATCATCACCTAATGTTGCAAAAGATGTTGGTTGTTCCCAGTTAGCTGTGTCTAAAATCTGGACCAAGTACAAATCAAATGGGAAGGTTGTTAAAGGGAAGCGTACTTGTAGACCAAGGAAGACATCAAAGCATCAAGATGGAAAACTTAAAGCAACATGCCTTGAAAACAGAAAATGCACAACAAAATAAATGAGGAACAAATCGTCAGAAACTGGAGTCAATGTCTGTGACGGAACTGTGAGACATCGCCTAAAGGAAATGGGATTTACATACAGAAAAGTCAAACAAAACCATCAACACCTAAACAGAAAAAAGCAAGCTTACAGTGGGCTAAAGAAAAGCAGACATGGACTGTAGATGACTGGATGGTGATATTCAGAATGAATCTGCATTAGGCAGGGTGATGATGCTGGAAATATTGCTTGGTGCCATTCCAATGAAATGTATGAAGATGACTGTCTAAAGAAAATATGCAATTTTGCACAATCATTGATGATACAGGGTTGCATGCCAGGTAAAGGTACAGGGGAGATGTCATTAAATCTTCAATAAATGCACAAGTTTATATTGATATTTTGGACAATTTTCTTATTCCATCAATTGAAAGGATGTTTGATGATGATGACATCATTTTTCAGGATGATAACGCCATAGGGCAAAAGCCGTGAACACTTTCCTTCAAGAAAGACATACAATGTCAATGGCAAAGCCTGCAAATAGTCCAGCCCTCAATCCAATTGAAAATCTCTGGTGGAAATGAAAGAAAAATGTCCATGACAAGGCTCAAATCTGCAAATCTGATCTGGCAACTGCAATAAGACAAAGTTGGAGGCAGATTGATGAAGAATACTGTCGATAGTTAAATCCATGTCTCACAGAATTCAAGCTGTTATCAAAGCCAGAGGTGGTGCAACAAAGTACACCTTAATTCTAAGTCACCTTAAGAATTGAAAGCACCAGCACCTGGTCACCTGATATCTGCACAGCACAGAAAGGATCACCTATTTTTATGAACTTTGCACCATTTGCTGATGACATTTCACTTGCACTTTTTTTGTGGTACTTACTATTCATGTATTGATGTTTATTGTGGTACTCACTTATTTATTTATGGATCTATGTTTGTAAGACACTTGATATTCACTTTGTTTTATTATTTTATCCTTTGGCGCTACATATCTTATTGGTTTTCTTATGATTAGTGTTAGGTGAATGCACTTTATGTAAGCAGCCTTAGGTACCCTCATTTGGCGATCCCAGCCGACTATTGGGGTTTTATTGATTTTTTTCTTTAGAGGTCAGCGCTGATTTACCATTTATATATACTGATAGGTTTGTTGCAATCTTCTAACTGCCACTATCCGGTCAGTTTGGTCTGTTAAAGTTAAAAAATAACAGACTTACTGGCTGGTTACCCAGGTGAAAATAAAGGGCGCTCTCAGCTCCTCCTCCCTTCCAAGTGCCCCATAGAAAGCTGCTTGCTATTGGGGTACTTGTGCAGGCTCGATCTCGAGCTGGGCTGTATGCGATTATTGATACACACAATGTGGTTCAGCCGTGCCCCATGCTTCCTCCGCAAAAGATTTGATTGACACGAACAGAAGCCAATGATTCCCACTGCTCTCATTGAGTCCAGTGAGGGGAGAGAGAGAGAGAGATCAACGCTGCTGCTCTTCGGAACAGCACTGGATCAAGATTGGTCTCAGTAATTCTAACTATTTCGCAGAAGCTGAACATGGAAGGTGTTTTACCCTAATGCAGAAAATGCATTAAACCTTTAGCCTTTAAAATCACTTTAAGGTGCAGTGCTACCTCTGTAGGAGCCACTGGATAGGATGAGTTCTCTGTTCTTTGCCCCAACCTTTTTAAGAACCTAAGCCCATCTGACACACCAGGTTGAGTGTACAAACATACAATATCATAGAAAACCACCAAACCAGGTAGAAAAAGCGAAATTAAGCCGGGTACACACGGACCGAATGTCAGGAGGCATTTGCTGGTTAAAAAGAAACAAAAAAACAAGCGACATTCAGCCGTGCGTATGTCTGGCCGGCTTTTGTCAGACATGCATGCTGGAAAACCAGCAACAGACTGACTCCCAATTAGCGCTCTCAGCCAATGGCAGAGAGCATTGATCGTTGTGTTCTGGCGGGGGGCCGTCCCTTTGTCAGAACACAATAGCTCAGCGGGGGAAGATCACTCTATTTACTTCGCATAGTGAGTACAGCGGATCCGACCAGAGCAAAAACTTATAGTGTGTACCAGGCTTTGATATATTGTCACCCAATAAGCTTGGTAACTAGGCAAGCGCAAAATGGATTAACAATGGTAATAAAACAATTTAGCATACAAGACCACCTCTAGTGCAGCAGTAAGCAGTAGTAGAGCTTAATCTACAGAGTGCTGGAACTATACTGCCAGGGATCATTTATGATGGTAATGCTAGTCCTATACCGAATAGGTATGCACTGTCCAAAAGAAAAGGACAGTAGTGGAGGGGGCAGGAGAACAAAGGTAGCTTGCAGAATAATTTTTACAGGAGGGGCAGTCCTTTGAGATGTTCTTCTGCCGGCTATCATTGTGGCCCTTTAAGAGCAACTTTGCACTTAACGACAGTCCCAGTTAACCTGCATGCAGTATAGGTACGGTATAGGCTTGGCACAGGTGCAACGTAGATGTGGTTCAGGTATAAAGGTCCAGTACTATTTGGTATAGGGTTAGTATAGGTGCAGTCTAAGTTTAGTATAGAGTGCAGTATGGGTACGGTATGGATTGGGTACACTTTTTGACCTGCTCTGGTCCAGTCCCTGCTGGCAGTATCAACATTGGGTGAATAGCCCTCTTACTAATTCAGGATGCTGCGGTAACCTCTCGCTGTATAAAGGGGGCTCCCTTGGTCTCTCTCTGAAAGCTGTAGGTATCCATTGGGAAGCAGATTATGAGTGGATGCTCCAGTCTCTCTGCTGCAGCAGTGAAAGTGCTGTGATATGGCTAGTGCTGCACTGCCCCCCGGGTTTCCTCTCACAGTCTCAGGCTTGAATCTCTGCTGGTATGGTCTGCAGCTAGCAGGTGAATATTCAGACAGAGGTGCACGCTAACTCTCGTGGTGCCAAAAGGAAGCGCTTTTCCAGGCAGTTTAATAAAAATCATCTTTCCACTCCTCCTACTACAGAGTGCCTATTGGGGTCTGTAGTGTAAGGGGTCCATTTGTCCCATTATATGGCTACCCTCTCATACTACCATTCTCAGGATTTTCAGCACTCTGCATACAAGTTTTTAAGCTTTCTTGGCTTTAGTTATCCCCCCCCCCCCCCGCTAGCCAGAGGAGGATGGTACAGCATAACATTAATATCACAGTAGAGGGAGAGAGTCAAATAAAGACCAATGGCTCCTTTTCCATGTTGTTGTAGACCAGCACCTGGCTACAAAGGTTCAGTCTTTCCAAGGCAGATACCAATGGATGCTTTTGTTTACACCTATGCCACTCTATCAGTGTGTAGAGTTACTTTTTGCATAGCCCATTCTTCAGAAGTCTGCAGAGAAAACAAGAAGATGGGTATGTGCTCTGGTGCCTGGTTCACACTATGGGTTATTTTTTTGTTTTCGTTCAGCCCGCTGGAAAAAAAAAAAAACTAGGAGATCTCTGCACTAACTATGCGATCTTAGTACAGCGATCTCCCCACTGAGCTATTGTGTTCTGACAGGGGGACTTCTCCCTGCCAGAATACACCAGTCAGCACTTGCAGCCATTGGCTTTGAGTGCTGATCGGATGTCGATTGGCAGATGTTTTTCTAGCATGCCCTTTCTACAGAAGACGGATGTTCAGCCGGCTTCTGTCGGGCAGGCTGCCATACACACATGCTGAATGTCAGACGGTTTCTGTTAAAATGGCCGATATCCGGTCCATGTGTACCAAGCTTAAAGCTGCAGAGGATCTTGTGTTTACACGTGCACACCAATTACCTCCTACAAGGGTCCAGTGGCTGCTATATAAGTAAGGAAACCTTCTGTTTAAATGAAAGTCTAGTGACAACTGGGGATTCAATTACATATCTCTGAGTGTACTCTCTAAAATCACAATACAGTGTACAAACACTGAAAAACAAACAATGGTACTTATGTAGTCCTAATGGTAAAATCAATTGTTTGGTGCAAACATCTGTTTCAGTGTTTGTAGCATGTAAGCTAGTAAAGTTCAATAGAATTTGTGGATTAATGTTAAGAAGGTATAATAGTTTTATTGTAATGAAGAACACAATTTAGTTTAGAAAGTTAACCCCTTTCTGACCACCTAACACATATGCAGAGGAAAAATGGTGGGCTTTAAAGGATAAGTTAACCTTTGGAACATGTAACATGTTCCAGCCCCTTCCCCCCTTCACCCCCTCCCCTTTCCATAGACAGCAGGCTGTCATTTTATAAAAACAGTGCTCCGCCCACATGGCTGCATTGTTCATTTCCAGATTCCTGTGAATGAATGAACTACAAGTACCATCTTCCAGAGCAGAAGAGGGACTTGCAGTTTCAATTGGCTGCAGGGGCACTGACGATGAGTGCTCTCATAGTCCACTGACATTTCCTTCTTCTTTGAAACAGAAAGCCCATACAGAGGTGCAGGCTGAAAGCTCGAGGACGTGTCTGCAGGAGCCCACATTGCGCTTGTGATCTACTGATCGTGGGTACAATGCTTGCAATGCTCCTGCAGGAAAAATTAATAACTGCACATATTTCTTTTCTGCAATGCATTTTTGATTAATTCTTTAAAGTGAACTTAGCCTTTAATGCTTACACACCACACATATGCATTGCTGGGTGGCCAATGTTTTTGTGAGAAGAGCGTGCACCGTGCATGCTTCCAGCACAGTTACTGAGCTTTAAAAGGCAGCTTTTGGTCCCTGCTAATGATCTGTAGCTGGCGGAACAGCATATCATAGTGGTCATGTGATCATGCTTTCCACCCCCTGGCATTCAGAACTTTTTAAAGAGAGATGCTGGAGTGGGCAACAAAAAGGGTAAATATGCCTTCTACTTATGTAATGGAAGAGCTTCCAGCTGTCCCTAATTTACAAGGACAGATTTGTGACATAAAGATTTGTTAGTTCCAAAAGGCCCTTCTTTCTGCATTTTTTTTTCAATTTCTTATTGCTGATTTTTATCTTAAATTAAGAATATTATTTAATTAATGTTTATGACATGTACGGTATATATACTGTATATATATATATTCAAGTATATTATTTTGCACGAACCCAGAGGTTTGTTTATTAGCTTAAATATTCTTGTTAATTGTATATATCTCAGTTATTTAGGTAATAAAACAAATGCCTGGAAGCCTCTTATAGACGCAACATTTAGTCTGAAAAGCTTCAGCATTGGTGCTTGTTTGCAGTCGGGAAATCTAAGAATAGATATTTCTATCAAAAAACTTCTCACAAATGTGTTTTGATTCCTGACAGTTACTGTAGATGTTTAAAATGATAGCACAAATAGTAGCAGGGCATTTACTGTTTAGAGATTATTCATACTTAGGATTTAAAGATACAAACCCGATTCCAAAAAAGTAGGGACACTACAAATTGTGAGTAAAAAAGGAATGGACTCATTTACAAATCTCATAAATGTATATTGTATTCACAATATAATATAGATAACATATCAAATGTTAAAAGTGAGACATTTTGAAATGTCATGCCAAACATTGGTTCATTTTGGATTTCATGAGAGGTACACATTCCAAAAAATTTGGGACAGGTAGCAATAAGAGGCCGGAAAAGATAAATATACATAAGGGACAGCTGGAGGACCAATTTGCAACTTATTAGGTCAATTGGCAACATGATTAGGTATAAAAAGAGCCTCTCAGAGTGGCAGTGTCTCTCAGAAGTCAAGATGGGCAGAGGATCACCAATTGCACCAATGCTACGGCGGAAAATAGTGGAGCAATATCAAAAAGGAGTTTCTCAGAGAAAAATTGCAAAGAGTTTGAAGTTATCATCATCTACAGTGCACAATATTATTCAAGATTCAGAGAATCTGGAACAAGGGTCAAGGCCGGAAAACCATACTGGATGCCCGTGATCTTCGGGCCCTTAGACTGCACTGCATCACATACAGGAATGCTACTGTAATGGAAATCACAACATGGGCTCAGGAATCCTTCCAGAAAACATTGTTGGTGAACACAATCCACTGTGCCATTCGCTGTTGCTGGCTAAAACTCTATAGGCCAAAAAAGAAGCAATATCTAAACATGATCCAGAAGCGCAGGCATTTTCTCTGGGCCAAGGCCCATTTAAAATTGACTGTGGCAAAGTGGAAAACTGTTCTGTGGTCAGATGAATAAAAATTTGATGTTCTTTTTGGAAAACTGGGACCCCATGTCATCCAGACTACAGAGGACAAGGACAACCCAAGTTGTTATCAGCGCTCAGTTCAGAAGCCTGCATCTCTGATGGTATGGGGTTGCATGAGTTACATAGTTACATAGTAGGTGAAGTTACATAGTTACATAGTAGGTGAGGTTGAATAAAAACAATAGTCCATCCAGTTCAACCTGTATAGGTGTGTGTGGCTGTAATCATCTCACATAGCCCTGAATGTTCTGATCCTTGAGATGTACGTCTAAGAGTCTTTTGAGAGCCACCATACTTCCCGCAGAAACCACCTCTTGTGGTAGAGAATTCCACAATCTTGTAGCCCTAACAGTAAAGAACCCCCCACGTTGCCTGAAATATAAACGCTTCTCCTCTAATCGCATTGTATGCCCTCGAGTCCTTATGCAATCCCTTCGACTGAATAGCTATTTTTCTATGCCGAGATCCCCATTGAGATATTTATAAATTGCTATCATGTCCCCCCTCAGGCGTCTCTTCTCCAGGGAGAATAAATCAAGCGATTGCAGACGCTCTTCATAATTAAGTTCCTCCAATCCCCTAATCAGTTTAGTTGCCCTTCTCTGGACTCTCTCCAGCTCCAACACATCCCTCCTGAGGACTGGCGACCAGAACTGGACAGAATACTCCAGATGCGGTCGGACCAGAGTTTTATAAAGTGGAAGGATTATAGTCTTATCTCTGGAATACATCCCTTTCTTTATGCATGCTAATATTCTGCTGGCTTTGGCATCTGCCGCTTGACATTGCATGCTATTGCCTAATCTATCATCAACCAAGACTCCCAGATCTTTCTCCATTTTTGATTCCCCCAAGGGTTCCCCCCCTAACGTGTATTGTGCTTTTATGTTTTTAGTCCCCAAGTGCAAAACCTTACACTTCTCCAAATTAAACCTCATTTGCCATGTCGTTGCCCACTCCGTTATTTTGTCCAGGTCATTCTGTAGGATATCTGCTTCATGCTGAGCAGTTATTGCCCTGCCCAATTTTGTGTCATCTACAAAAATTGATATCGAACTACTGATCCTGTCCTCAATGCTGTTTATGAATAAATTGAACAAGGTTGGTCCCAGGACTGAGACTTGGGGGACTCCGCTTACCACCTCAGACCAGTCTGAGTATGCGCTGTTTATTACCATCCTTTGGACACGCCCTTTTAGCCAGTTCCGTATCCAAGAGCAAACCCTGCTGTCGATACCTGCAGACCTTATTTTGTAGATTAAGCGCTTGTGGGGAACTGTATCAAACGCCTTATCGAAATCCAGGTACACCACATCCACTGGTCTGCCCCTATCTAGCTCACAGCTCACCTCCTCGTAGAATGTTAAGAGATTGGTTTGACAAGAACGCCCATTTGTAAACCCGTGCTGATTACTGCTGATGATGTTGTTGTCTTTAGCAAACTCTACAATATAGTCCCTTATCCCCTCCAGAAGTTTACATACTATCGATGTCAAACTGACAGGCCTATAATTTCCCGGGATATGCCTCTGGCCCTTTTTGAATATCGGAATCACGTTAGCTTTCCTCCAAACCCCTGGTACATCTCCTGTCCTAATACTGTCAGCAAAGATCAGGAACAGTGGTCTAGATATAACCTTACTAAGTTCCTTGAGAACTCTCGGATGTACGCCATCCGGGCCTGGTGATTTGATTTGTTTGTGTTAAGTTTATCTAGCCTTTCCCTGATTACACCCTCTGTTAGCCATAGTGGCAAGTCCTGTGTATTACTACTAACCATACAGTCATGGTCAGTGTACCCCTCCTTTTCCTGTGTAATGACTGATGAGAAAAAAGCATTCAGCACGGTTGCCTTTTCAGTGTCATCTGTAACCATCCTCCCATCATCGTTAATTATGTGTGCAATATGCTCTGCCCTAGTTTTTTTGCTGTTGATATATTTAAAGAATTTCTTTGGGGTTTTTTTACTATCCTCCGCTATCTGTCTCTCAAAGTTGATTTTAGCCATTTTGATTTCGTATTTACTTTTCTTATTTGCCTCATTGTATTGCTCGAAAGCCGATACTGTGCCCTCTGATTTATATTTCTTGAAGGCCATTTTTTTTTCCCCTAATAAGTTTTTTAACGCTACGGTTTAGTCAGCCAGGTTTGGCTTTGTCTCTTCAAAATGTATTTCCCATAGGAATGCACTGCAAGATGCATTTGCTTAATATGTTCTTAAAGCATTCCCATTTTTCCTCTGTGGTCAGTGATCCCAAGGTTTGGTCCCAGTTTACCCTTTCCATCAATGAGTACAATTTTGCAAAGTTTGCCCTTCTGAAGTTTAGGGTTCTTATGTTCCCCTCTTGCCTTGTTATATTGTTATTTACTCTAAATGTGATCATCCTGTGATCGCTAGAGCCCAGGTTGTCCTGGACTCCTACCTCCGAGATTAGGTCTGGGTCATTAGTGATCAATAGATCCAGGACTGCGTTTTCTCTAGTAGGAGAATCCACCAACTGCGACATGTAGTTATCCTGTAAGGTTTCCGTGAATAGACGGGCCTTTTGTGAGTGTGCAGTCCCCTCTTCCCAGTCAATGTTGGGATAATTGAAGTCCCTCAATATGATGACTGATCCCAGTTTTGCCACTTTACCCAATAGTGCTAAAAATTCCAGCTCTACCTCCTCCCATTGGTTGAGTGGCCTATAGCAAACCCCCACAATTACTTTTGCCTTTTCTCCTTCCCTATGGAGTTCTACCCACACGGATTCTAACTCCATACTCATCCCTTCCTTAATGTCACTCCTCTCTATCACCTTTACATTATTCTTGACATAGAGACATACCCCTCCCCATCTTTTTCCTACCCTGTCCTTCCGGTACACCGAATACCCTTGGATATTGGCCAGCCAGTCATGTGAGGGGTCAAACCAAGTCTCCGTTATTCCCACAAGGTCTATATCCTCCTCATGTACTAACATTTCCAACTCATCCATTTTATTAGCTAGGCTCCTGGCATTAGCATATACCCCTCTTAGTTTTGTGGAAGTTAATTGTGAATGGTGATTATGTTTATTCCTGTTTGGTCTGAGGTTTTCCCTCACAGACCCCCCAATTGACGTTATTGGAACTACGGTCGCTGCTGACTCTACTACTGCCTTCGGTCCTTTGCTCCTTCCTGACTGACTCTACTTTTGAGCCCTCCCCCCGTCTCCTAGTTTAAAAGCCCCTCCAACTTGGTGGCCATCTTTCTCCCCAAAAGAGCTGTACCGTCCCCATTAAGGTGCAGCCCATCCTTACTAAAGAGCCGGTAGCCAACTGAGAAGTCAGCCCAGTTCTCCAGGAACCCAAACACAGTGCATGTGGCATGGGCAGCTTACACATCTGAAAAGGCACCATCAATGCTGAAAGGTATATCCAAGTTCTAGAACAACATATGCTCCCATCCAGATGTCGTCTCTTTCAGGGAAGACCTTGCATTTTCCAACATGACAATGCCAGACCACATACTGCATCAATTACAACATCATGGCTGCGTAGAAGAAGGATTAGGGTACTGAAATGGCCAGCCTGAAGTCCAGATCTTTCACCCATAGAAAACATTTGGCGCATCATTAAAGCGGAGTTCCAGCCTAAACACACTCACCTGTCCAACGGTCCAGCGATGCGGCCGCCCGAAGCCTCGCTCTTCTCCCTCTCTGCTCTGCGGTGCCGGAATCACTGGTGTGGGCACCTGGCTGTGACAGTTTGGGGATTCACAGCCGGGTATGCACTGCGCATGCGCGATTTGCTTTACGCGTCATGATTGGCCGGCAATCTTCTGAGACCTCTGACATGTCCCGGAAGATTGCAGGGAGGGAGGGGGAGAGGAGAACTTCCGCTCAGGGCGCCGCGGCGCTCCGAGCGGAAGTGGGAGCGGGTACATGTCAAAACTAGGTACCCGCTACCCCCCCCCCCCCAAAAAAATGACATGCCAAATGTGTCATGTCAGGGGGTTAGAACTACCTTAAGCGGAAGTTCCACTTTTGGGTGGAACTCCGCTTTAAGAGGAAGATGCGACAGAGAAGACCTAAGACAGTTGAGCAACTAGAAGCCTGTATTAGACAGCAATAGGACAACATTCCTATTCCTAAACTTGAGCAACTTGTCTCCTCAGTCCCCAGAAGTGTGCAGACTGTTTTAAATCAAATAGAAGAGGGGATGCCACACAGTGGTAAACATGGCCGTGTTTCAACTTTTTTGAGATGAAATTTAAAATCAACGTATTTTTCCCTTAAAATTATACATTTTCTCAGTTTAAACATTTGATATGTCATCTATGTTGTATTCTGAATAAAATATTGAAATTTGAAACTTCCACATCATTGTATTCTGTTTTAATCACAATTTGTATAGTGTCCAAACTTTTTTGGAATCGGGTTTGTAATTTAATATTGACTTCCTGGTTATTTTTTATTTATTTTTTTTACCAGAAGGGATAAATCTATATTAAAACTTAACAAAGGGATTCAGTAAATAAAAGCATTGATATATCTTGTAGCACTTCATCACAAAGCCTGCAAGCCCCCAGTCCTGCTCTCATCACCGCTTCTACACACCCCCACCTTTGCTCTCACCACTACACCTTTTCTGCATACTGGCGCCCTACAATTCTCCCCACAGTGCCTCAACCTAACCTCCACATCCCACCAGTTTCAGCACCATGCCTGCACCCTGTCTCACTACATTCTAGCATCCCACCTCTCCCCCACACAGTACCTGACACCTTCCTCTTCTGTTCTAACCAACCCTACCCTACACCTGCTCTCACCATCATGTCTGTACTCAACAAGCCCCGCCTTAACCCACCTGCGGCCCCTCAAACACTGTGCCTGCCCCTTTTCTCTCACAACCACATCAGAAAGCTCCCCCCCCCCCCACTCATGGATGTGCCTGACCTCCAAGACCATCTTCACCCATCATCACCGCCAGTGTCTTCACTGCGCATGGCCCTCATTCCCCTCTCACCACTGCACCTGCCAGCACCTAAATCCTGTGCTCTCTCCACTGCAGCTGCCAAAATCTCAACACCTCCTGCTCTCACCACCACACTTGCCAAAAATCCCAATCATCCCCATCCTCAACCTTGCCCAATTTGGAAAGGGCACACTTTTGCTAGTTCATTTCTAAGATAACAGTGATGTGACTATCACGTTAATCACGTTAGAGATTCAGCACTAAAAAAAATAATTATTTTGTTTTATCATTGCTGTGACTGAAGAGACAATAAGTTGTATATAGGGGTCTATACAAGTAGGTTATACAGTAGAAATTATTTTACTATGGCTCAGGAAAGTATTTGTGACTAAGCTTTTTGGGTCCTATTTATAAGAACTGCAAACTGAATTCATATAAAGGCTAAGTTCACCTTTAGTAACATGGTACATGTTACACCCATATGTAGGGTGTAACATGTAACATGTTATTGTGTACCACTTCCCCCTCCCCCATGACAATGGGCAGGGGTTCTTCTCCCTGCACCCACTGTTACAATTTAAGAACAGCTTGGCTCTGTGGGACTCCACTCACACCATTCATTCACAGAGATCTGTGAATGAACTACACATCTCGTCTGCAACTGTGGCGGATGCTTGTAGTTTGCCAATGAACTGCGAAGGTGCTGATCCCTCGTAGTTAATTACACTTCCTGCACTTCAGTAACTGTCTGCCTGTACGGAGGTATGGGCAGACAGCTGTACTGAGTGTTTGCAGGACACTGACATTGCACCCGCAATCTGCTGATCGCAGGTGCAATGCTCTGCAGGCTTTTTTAATTAGTGCAATTCATTTTTTTAACATGAACTTAGCCTTTAAGTTTTTTGATTTTTTTTTTGTGGCTGTTTTACTTCTGTTTATATAAGCTTGAAACTGTTATCTGAAAGCAATCATGGAAAATAGTGTATTTAGGTGAAATACATGGGAGACAAAAACTGAATCCAGCAAACAAAAGAACAAATTTTGCAGTGAACCTACTGAGGGCAGTGATAGAACCTGAGTTATCACAAGGATAGTCCCTTTCCCAGCTTTCCTCCAAAATAGATTACTCCAGGTCAAGTGTACCATAAAAAAGCCTCTATTTTTAAATTGGTAAAAGACATTAAGAAAATGGATTTCACGGAAAAAGGGCTAGTGGATCATTTGGACTAACAGGCAATTTCATGGTCAGCTACTCTTAAAGTATAACTTTTTTTCAGTTTAAATAAAATGGGAACTAGGTAAAACTCCTGACCGAGACTTCTGACATCTGTGTTCCACTAATGAGATTTTCATTTAACTTTTGTTCTGTAAACAAAAATTAAGTAGGATGGAAACTCTCTAAAGTTAGAGAAATGCCTTCTTAGATGTTTCCCCATTGAAATAGCCCTAAAAACATGAGTATGCCCTAGGCCTTTAAATGAGGTGCAGCACACACAACCACTAAATACATAGTAGACATGGTTCACAATTTATTAATGAATAAATACAATTCTTGTCACATTAAATAGAATACAAATAGTTTGATATCAAGCAAATTTGTAGTAATTCCACAACAATACATTTGATACATAGTAAAAAGTTCAATATATCAAGACATGTTTGGATGAAAAATTGCATCTTGAACACTCAACGCGTTTTGTGAGCCAATGCTCACCTCCTCAGGAGTACATGCAAATAATAACAAATGTCTCTAACGTAAAACATCAGTATAAGGTATATAGGACAATTGATATCGAATAATGAAATTCCAGCCTCTACGGCCACTGTAGGGGATCCTATACTTACAAATCAGCTAAAGTTGGATGCAAATGTTAGTATTTCGGACCTGCGAGGACCCAAGGGGGCAAACAATGTCCATCCAATTATATTGCCCAGAGTGATCGCTACAAATCATCGCTTTGAACGATCAATGAAAAAGAAAAATGTTGTGAACAAATATATAAATGTACTGTAAGTCCAATGGTAGAAAAAGAAAGAAGAAAAAGAAAACCAAACCACCAAGTCAACAAGACAAGTAAAGAAAAGATTGAATGAATATTAACAGCAAAACCCACTATGGGTGTAACATTATGGAACTGAAGAGCCAATTGTTGCTTCGCAGTCTCAAGGTGGAAAAAAAAGCCACCACCTCCTATCCCTCCCATTTATACCCCAAGGGGGATCACAAATGCTACCCAACATCATGTGAGTGCAGCCAGAGGGGAGGTGCACACACAGAAGCGAGATTGAAATATCCCTGTTCTGGTGGCAACCAAGAATTTAGAATTTCTCATTACCTGTAGTCCCAGGGACACTGGTCCCTTAGCAGGGACGTGGACAGCAATAAAAGCCTGACAGAGGTTCTAACCCGCTACCACTGTATCCAAGACATAAAAAAAAAAACCCTTCCTATATAAATATGCTAAAATCTATTTTCCTTTGTAACTGAAGCGCTTACCCCCCACATGAGCCGCAAGTGATGGCGGGTCCTCTGTTTTGCTATGACTTTCTTAACTGCTCGGTCCCACACTGACACACTTGGTTGTAAACTAAAAGCCATTTACACCTATGGACTTAAGAGTTAGTAGGTTACCATTCTATAATGATGCACAGGAATTAGGCCACAAACAGCTTGGTGGTAAATTAATATTATAGAGTATGGCAATGAAATTCAACAAGGCATAAATCAACAAACAAGTAATTATTGTACACAGACCTAAGTGCGCTATAATAGATGAATGGTCAATGATGCACTGACTGGAACTTAAAGACAATAGCAAGGGTAAACTGAACTTTAACAGGTGCAACTAGAGTCTCTAGAGCGGCACCAACTAACTCAGAAGAATAAAAAGGGTTCTTAGTCCAAAGCGGTGCCTACCATGTTACTCTCGACTGACGCCGAAAGCATTCGATTGAGTTGATTGGGAATTTATGTCCTCTATATTAGCCTTCCTGGGTCTGGGAGGCAGTTTCCACGGATGGATATCAGCTATTTATTCTCATCCAACTGCTATGGTTAGGATAAATGGGACACAGTCAACCTCATTTGCTCTCTGAAGCGCTACGCGGCAGGGCTGCCCTCTCTCTGCACTCATTTTCATTCTTGCAGAATTAGGAACAGCCCTAATATTAAGGGGATAGTGATAAAATTGTTGTTGTTCCGTCATTTAGTCGTGTCTGAATCTTCATGACCTCATGAACCATAGGGCGCCAGACTTTTCTGTCCTCCACTGCCTCTCAGAGCTTGCTTAACTGTATGTTTATTGTTTCGATGATGTTATCTATCCATTTTGTTTTCTTTCGTCCTCTTCTCCTTTTTACCTCCTGATACCTCCCAGCATCAGGCTCTTTTCCAGTGAGTCCTCTCTTCGCATTAGGTGGCCAAAGTTTTCAAGTTTTAGCTTCATGGTTTGATCTTTTTGCCATCTAGGGGACTTTTAAGAATCTTCTCCAACACCATATTTCAAAAGCATCAATTCTTCAGTGTTCAGCCTTCCTTATGGTCCAACTTTCACAGCCATCGGTTACTACTAGATATACCATAGTTTTTACCTATGGCACTTTGTCAGTAGGGTGATATTTTTGCTTTTTATAGCATTGTCTAGATTTGCTATTGCTTTCCTCCCAAGAAGCAAATGTCTCTTGCTTTCATGGCTACAGTCACTGCCTGCCGTGATCATGGAGCCTAGGAAGATACAAATCTGTCACTGCTTCCATTTATTCTCCTTCTATTTGCCAAGAAGTGATGGGACTGGTTGCCATGATCTTAGTTTTCTTAATGTTCAATTTCAGGCCAGCTTTTGTGCTCCCCTCTTTCACCTTCATTGGGAGACTCTTTAATTCTTCTTCACTTTCTGCCATTAGTGTGGTATCATCTGCATATCTCAGGTTCTTGATTTGATGACCCTGGTATTTCGCATGATGTACTCTGCATATAGGTTAAATAGGTAGGGTCACAATATACATCCTTGTCACACTCCTTTCTCAATTTTGAACCAGTCAGCTGTTCCATGTTCTGTTATAACTGTTGCTTCTTGACTTCTTGACTTGCATACAGGTTATTCAGAAGACAGGTGGGGTGGTCTGGTATTTCCATTTCTTTCAAAATTTGCCACATCTTGTTGTGATCCACACAAGGATGTGTAGTCAGAGGAGACAGATGAGGCAGAGCCTCGCCTGCCATGAACATAAAAAAAAAAAAAAAACATCGAGCTTCAAAGGTCACAGAGACGCAGCTTGTCAGAAGCAACATATAGTGTAGCCAGTTTATATACAAGCTGGCACACACTGTTTACAGCAGACTGAGAGGATGAGCTCACAGTGCCTCTGAGTTTTTGTCAGAGGCACTGAGCTCAATGGACAGCTTGGAGCCTTGGACCAATTGTAAAGCACCATTGGTCCAAGCTGTCCAATAAAAATGCTGCAGTGGTGGCTCACCTCTCACTGCAGTGTCATAGAGGGGGGCATGTGTCTAAAAGACAAATGCTCCCTTCCAGCCCAGCCCTCTTAACTACAAGAAAAAAACATGGGTTTAGGGGTATAAGGTTTACCCATAATCCCATGTTTTTCTCACACAGTTAAGTGGGAGAATCTGCTGCTGCTGAAATGGTACTTTTTTAATCAAGCAAAATAATATATTATTATGCTATTTGTAATAACATAATAATTTATTATTTATTTACTGGTTTGAAGTTATAACTTCAGTAATTTTTCTGTTAAGCCACCTGCTTGAGTAGTTTTTGAAAATATAGTTAATTACCTTAAAACAATATATAATCATTGTTTGTATATTACTTACTTATGGTAATGAACCACTTGCCACCCAGGCCATTTCTGACACTTCTCTCATACATGTAAAAATCACCATTTTTTGCTAGAAAATTACTCAGAACCCCCAAACATTATATATATTTTTTTAAATGGACTGTTTCACTGTCTTACCGTTTGTTTTAAATTCTCCTGCATTTCACCTTTTGGTAAATAACCTTGAATCCATTATTGTTTCCTTGTTTATTACTGAATATTACTGTTATATGCTGGCTTCAGAAAATAAAGAGACATGTTTTATTTTTTTCTACAATCTTTATTTAAAAAAGAATAGCGCACACATGCAAAAGAAATGACTATCAAATATGAAGACAATCCATAAATAAAAATGAGGATTTCGTCCCACCATATGGCCATATCGTGCTCAAGCCCACCACTACATCAAAGTACCCCATTGTCAGTGGGTCCTACACTATCAAAAAAATCGGATGAATCCAGCCTCTCTAACCTTGGAGACAACACTCCTTGCTGGGAGAGATGTGCTAATGCACTACAAGGGACTCCTCCTATATCTACTTGATAGTGGACACTGATAGAGTACAGGTGTGTGTGTGGGGTGGGGGGGGGGGGTGGGGGGTGCTCAACCTCAGAAGTCTGGTCAGACCAAATACATAATAAACAAGCAAAAAGTTGGGGGAGCAAACCCTGAACATGTATTTCTAAAGCTGGTGCAGCTATGAACCAAGCGACATGCATATTAAAAAAGAATAGCGCACACATGCAAAAGAAATGACTATCAAATATGAAGACAATCCATAAATAAAAATGGGGATTTGGTCCCACCATATGGCCATATCGTGCTCAAGCCCACCACTACGTCAAAGTACCCTATTGTCAATCTTTATTGTCATCTTTGCTAGTAATATTGTTTCCAGCATCAACAAAAAGGGTGACTGAAAAGCATCTTTTTTTTTTTTTTTTTTAATCTTTTTATTTGGATTTAAACATGAATAACAATAACACAGTATGAACTTATGCAGGGAAGAGTAAAGAATACATTGATTGGTTGATGAAGTTACTCAAACAGTATGCATATAAAATGAGGTAATGCAGATGCAAACTATCGACATAAATTGAAAGCATAATAAAAAATGCGTGATATACAGTATGGGGTAAAACATTTAACAAGGAGGAGATAAAAAGGGCATAGGTAAAGGGCGCAGACAGATAAGGCAGGCAGGTACTGTACGCTCTCCCGGGGACACCCAAACGGGATCTCTTTACGTCCCAGGGGGGAGCCAGCTCCTCTGTTTACTAGTCGCCAAGCCAGTTTAGGGTACACCACTAAGACTTCTTGTTTACAAAAAGTTTCCACTGAAAAACATCTTAAAGGGACAGCATTTGTAAATATTTTTGTTAAATGAGTATAACTAGTAGAACTGCAATTGCCTACATAATGAGGCAATTGCAGCTAGACACCCTGAAATTAAGCCCAGGCCTGTACAGCAGTGTGCCTCTACAGCAGCTTCTTGGATTCCAAAACTCATTTAAAGGGACTGAGTGAGTAACTTCAACTCCTACATACCCCAAGTCTGTATACAGTAAGGACATTAAAGCATTTAGAAGCTTATAAAAAGCCAGGAGGCAGCGGCAGGAAGGGGTTAAGTCCTTCAGCATTTTTCCACAACTGCATTATTGTGGATGGATGTACTGTATGAATTTTAACTGAAAATTAACTGCCTATGTTACCATGTTGACGATATAATTTTGTAACATATTACCATAATAATTTTAGGTAATCCACACAAAGTCATACTACTTTATATCCCTCCAGGATATTATTAAAATTACTAAAAAGAGCTGGACCTAGTACCATAAACTATACTGTTAACTTACCCCCCCAGTTTAAATATGTTTTCGTTTGTAACACCCATTTCTCTTCTGTCCCTTATTTTAAATATGTTGATTGTATATTTTGCTGACAGTTATCCCAATTTAACTTTAAACAAATGTTCTTTTTCTAGTGACTTACGGGATGACAAGCTCTAGCACTTACTATTACACCAACGTGATGTCCAACCTTTTCCTGCAAACTGCTTCTGATAATGGAGTCACGTTCCAGAGTATCAACGACATGAATGATTTTTGGTCGGTGAGTGGAAATTCTCAATCAGTATTAAACTATTCTAGGTTTAGAAATAATTAAGTATTTAAAAATAACATCTATAGTTTAACTAAATGGTCAGCCTATCCAACTCCTATTTCAGTTCTGAGTAGATGCTGGAACATCCAATTCACCTTCTGGCTTCCTATAACCCTTACAGATGTTGGTTAGGAGATCTATGGAGCCAGTGTCATCAGTTGTCAGGGAGATGGGGGAGTGGCTTGGAGCAGAGCCTTGTGAGTTAGTGTGCTATAGTGATTCTATTGTGAGTCTAGAGAGTCAGTTTAGTGTGAATACAGTGATAGTGCAGGGTCAGAGTAGTGTGTCCGTGCATTTTTACTGTGGGGTCAGTGTAGTGTGTCCATGCAGTTTTACTGCAGTATATTGATTTGTGTCAGGGCAGTTTTACTGCAATATATTGAAGTGTGTCAGTGTAGTGTGTCCATGCAATTTCACTGCAGTACATTAAAGTGTGTCAGTGTAGTGTGCCAGGGCAGCTTCCCTGCAGTATATATAAGTGTGTCAGGGCGGTTTTACTGCAGTATATTGAAGTGTGTCGGTGTAGTGTGTCAGGGCAGTTTTACTGCAGTATATTGTAGTGCGTCAGTGCAGTTTTACTGCAGTATATTGTAGTGCCTCAGCGCATTTTCAATGCAGTATATTGTAGTGTGTCTGTGTGCTTTTACTGCAGTATATTGAAGTACGTCAGTGCACTTTTATTGCAGTATATTGTAGTGCGCCAGTGCAGTTTTAATGCAGTATATTGTAGTGTGTCAGTACAAGTTTACTGCAGTATATTGAGGTGACATGTCTGTCAGCGGCAGTCCCCAGTTTAAAGTGCACCAAACACCACTTTCCATTGATTAAAATGCATCCAATTACACATTTCCCCGTCTCTATTACATTTCGTAAATAAGCCCCCCCCCCATCATGTCTGGGAGGGCAACAAAAAGAGGCAGATGTTCCCATGCCACTGTGAGGGGGCCATCAGTGTATGTGTTGTATTGTGGCCTCATCATACAGACTGGCTCCTCAAGCTGTTGTTTACAAAATAAAGAAAGCTTGCATTGAAAATGGCATTTTTTTTTTCTTTACAAAGTTCATTTTTGCTGCAGCAGGTTCTCTACATGGTACCGATGCCCCACTTTATAGGAAGACTAAGATGTCCCACCAGGCACTATATTTAAAAGAATTTTTCATTTTTATTGTTTCATTTTCATCATCATTAAATCACTGCTCATTTAAAAATTATCTTTCTTAAAAAAATGTTTTATGCATTGATACATGTCCCTCAGGGCAGTATCTGGACCCCATTTCCTTTGTATGCCCAATAACTTGCATATAAGCCTTCAAAATGGGCACTTTTGGTTTTCCACTTTGGACCCCATAGCCTTTAATGGGGTTCTTTGTTCAGTTCCGAACTTTTGCGATGTTTGAAAGTTCTGGTTAGAACCAAACAGGGGGTCATTCGGCCCATCTCTTGTGAACACATTTTTGGAGCACTTGTAAACCAGGAGTGCTGGTGATCGGGGACATTGTTGACCAGATATCAGGGACACTGGTGACCACATCTGTAGAGATGCTAGTGACCAGATGTCTGCATCCACATTCCCAGCTCATCGCTATATAGAAAAATAAGTGAGAAAAGCTTTGAGCCTTGAGCTATGAAATCTAGCTCTCACTACTGAAGCTCCTAAGGTAAAAGAAGCCAGCTGGTGATAAGCCCATGAGTGTCCACACTCTGCAATACATGTTGTAAATGGACTAAGTAAATGGTAATATATAATGCTAACCACAATATACTATTTATTTCCCTCTAGTATACACAAGGGCCATTACTAAATGGCCTTTACTGGACCAAATGGTACAATAATGAAACTCTAGATAACAGCCAACATTCATTCATTTATTATGAAAATTTACTTCTTGGAGTACCGCGGATGCGCCAGCTGAAGGTGGAAAATAACTCTTGCGTGGTACATAAGGACTTTAGAGACGACATTTATGGGTGCTATGATGTATATTCAGAGGGTGAAGAAGACAGGAATCCATTTGGATTGATGAATGGAACACCGTAAGTAAAAATATTTTTCAGATCTTTTTAGGTCAAGCAGATAACAAGGAGGATGTTGTGACGTGCAGCATAAACAGCATATCCTGACTTTGCTTCCAAAAGACAGAAGGGAGTCATGGTGAGAAGGCTAGTATGAGCTGTTAGCAGCACCATTAAAATGAATCTGTTGCTTTACCCCGCATGGGTCTGTTATGTCTCAGTTCTCTAGCGATTCCCTATAAAGTATAGCAACTGTGTAAACTCTGTGTAAAAATCAACAAAAGTCTGATTTAATCTCCATGTTTAGTTTGCCTAGATACTGTAACATTACTTATTTTCCCAATTGGCTGGAATTATTATTTATTTTTTGCTTATTAAGGGACAAAGGATTCAGTTATTCTGATATGATTGGGTTATATTCAGCTCCCTGCAGGAAGATTTGGATAAAAGGCAAACAAAAAGTAATTGTCCAGCGAGGTATAACACCTCCCACTCCCAGCAAACTTCAGTTTTTTGCTTGTGTCCCAGGAGGATGGATACATTTTTTCTATTGAGAAGAGTTTACCCCCTTTTTTACTTACCATTTCATTTTTTTTCTTCAGTCAATACAGCTATTCGATGCTGAGCTGGGTCTTCTGTGCAGCTTTTTGGATTGGCTTATCCTTGGTGAGGCCTTGGAGGCCATACCCATACTCCACTGTAAAATTACTGAGGCTGCCTGGAATGTATCCTTTGGGCTCTGGGCTCCAACAGTGGTGCTTCCAAAACTCGGGTACTGTGTTAGATAGCCACAGAGTGCTTAACAGGACCAGAGCCATAGCCCAGCTTCTGGTGTGACCCAGTCTCTGAGGACTTTCAAACAGTATGTTATTGATCTGAGCATTGGGAGCTACCACACTATGCCACAATTACTCCCCTACTCCGTCGGTTTCTAAAAAGAAAAGGTTACCATGCTCAGAAGTTACATTCTGCATCAATGGCTTGAATGTCACCTGCACACCCTCCCTGTTCTGTTCCCAAAGTTTTTTTCCTTCGGCACGAGGTAGCTTCTTCCTAACATAGGTCTTATCTACATGTGACATGCAGTTCTTACCTTGATCAGTTCTTGCTGCTGTCCACATTGGCCTGGTCCTATCTGGCCATTAACGTCCTTTTCTTAAGCAGTTGGTTGTGAGTAAACAAAATCTTTTTTTTTTTTTTTTTGGTCATTTATTTATTTTTTTGTAAAATCATTTTTATTGTTTTGAATTAAAAAATAGTACAAAACAGTTCACACAGCTACCACATAAAAAAGAAACAGTGTATAAAAACAAGTCACATTGGTTCAAAAGGAGACATTTCCTACAGCATCAGGTCTCTGCAGCTCACAATCCACTAACAGTTGAAGGATGATCTAGGGCAGGGATATGCAAACTGTGGCCCTTCAGATGTTGCAGGACTACAAGTCCCATGAGGCATAGCAAGACTCTGACAGCCACAAGCATGACACCCAGAGGTAGAGGCATGATGGGACTTGTATTTTTGCAACAGCTAGAGGGCCACCGTTTGCCTATCCCTGATCTAGAGGGAAGCACAGGCTTTGTCAGCAGCTAGTTTGGTAACAACTATGTGAGCCAAAGAATAATGCTTACGTATAAGACTAAATAGTGTCAGAAAGTAGCAGGCTTTTTATTCTTTATAAGCCTGGCTCTTTTTTGCTCACATTGTTGCTGCCAAACTAGCTGCTGACAAGGCTTGCACTTGTAATCACCCTGAAAAAAGTAAGGTTGCTTTTCATTTCCCCACCAGATCTTATCAATAATAACTTGAACTAAAGCCAGCCATATATGGATCAAAATTTGTCCGGTTTAGCAGGAACCGACCAAATCTCAAACCATGTATGGTAGGCTGGTTGTACAAAAGTTGATCTACCAAATCACTTCTGTACAACTAGCTTGTTGGAAAATTTCCATGATCAGCACTGCCAGCGATAGCAGCGGGGAGACTCAAAAACGCAACAGGGAGGATTCTTCCATCTAAATCGTGTGTGGATGGGGGAAATCAAGTGTTTTTCTTTTCTTCAACCCGCTGGATGAACGAAAAAAATGACTCGTATGAGCTGCTTAACACGTAAGCTAGCCATAGATTAGTCAGTTATTTTTGTTTAACACAGCAGGTTAAACGAAAAAAAAACTGACCTGATTCCCCCATCTGCAATTTCGTGATGGATAGAGAAATCTTCCTACTGTGTCATTGTATTTTGACAGCGGGGAGGCTTCCCCGCCATTAGAATACACAGATCGAGAGAAAATTTTCCAGCAGGGCAGCTGTACAGAATTCAATCAGTAGATCAGTCGCTGCTGAGCCGGCTCAATTTTGATCCATCCATAACCAGCATTGCTCTGCTTTCACTCTGTGATTTCTACAGATAACATTAAGCCCAGGTTCACACTGAGGCCATATTAAAATCATGCGAGTTCAGCTGAACTCGCACGATTTCAAGCCAACATTTCAGACCGACTTCGGGGCGATTTCACAGACATCTGTGCGGGTTTCTGAAGTCACCAAAAGTAGTACAGAAACAACTTTTGGGAATTGGTGCGGCGCCGCAAAGTCAGAATCAGACATGATTCGGACGATGCAATTGCCAGCAGTTGGCTCCGATTTGACATGTCAGAACGCATGTACAACCAGACCAATGTGAACCTAGGCTCAAGGTTCAGTTCACTTCTAGTCCATTCACATTGTTTTCAATCAAGGTAGTTAACAGTTTTAACTCTTTTATATTCATCTTTGCAGTGTATATAACTCACATTAGTCGCTATTTGTGCATTTTCAACTCATGAGACTGCCTGTTTATTAGACCACATCATGCTGATAGGTTAATTGGCTCCTTTCTAAAATGGCCATAGTATGTGCATGTATGGGAAGGAGCTTAGACTGTAAGCTACTTGAGGGCAGGGACTGATGTGTATGTACAATATATATGTAATGAATCAGATGTGTCCTTTTTTCCGCTGTGCATTGACCCAACAGCTTCCAGGTGTGTTGGGAGCAGGGCTGCAGTCCAACTATCTTCTGCCATGCACAGGCCTGACAGCTTCCAGGTATGTGTCAGGGCTGGAGTTCTTCCCTCTGATTTCTCTGGTCAGTTTCAAATTTAATGGGTCCTGAGGGTCTACTTTACTCAGCCAGGAGTCTGTGTGGTCAGCAGCTCACTTTGCCCTAGAGTGATGTATCCAGGGGGTTACCTCGGCCACCTAAATGGCTGCGGGAGTTGAAAGCAGGACAGTATAGGGGCCTCTCCATCTCTGCCCTAAAGGGGTTACATTCCACTCTTTCACCCACACTACATCCCTTGGTACAAAGGAGTAGAATGGGTTGGACAGACTTATGGGGAGTCTCTCCTGAACCCATTTCCCTATGCCCTGCATTTTCTCCCCTAGTTTCTGTAAAAGTTCACCACCCTCTCCCTTTCCCTTGATATCTTTTAATAATGGGAGGGGACCTACCATATAATACTTCAAAAGGGGACAAATTTGTCCTCTTTGTGGGGAGTACTCAGAATTCTCAGCAGAGCAATGGGCAGCATTAAGGTCCACTTCATTTTGGTTTCCTGGCAGAGTTTGGCCAGTTGCAACTTTAGGATGTGATTCATCCTTTCCACTTTTCCAGAGCTTTGAGGCTGGTACGCAGTATGCAGTTTCCAAGTAAACCTGAATGCTGTTGCTAATTCCTGGAGACACAAAGGCAGGACCGTTGTCTGAGCCTATGGAGGAGGGGATTCCATATCTGGGGATGATTTCCTGGATCAGGCTTTTGACCACTTCTTTTGTAGTCTTAGTTCATGTGGGCCAGGCTTCTACCCATCCAGGGTAGGTACAGACTGCAACCAGCAGATACTTATATCCTTCTGAGGGAGGCATGACAGTGAAGTCAACCAATTAATTTCTCCATCGGTGAGGCTGCTTGTATTCCAGGAGCTGGTACAAGCCCTTCTCTGGGGTTGTTTCGGGCACATTATACGCATTTACTGGCTGCAGCTTGTGCCAGTGTGGGTAGCCGGGGAATATAAAATTGTCTCTGTAGGGCCCTTTTAATGACTGTTTTGCCCATGTGTGTTCCCCTGTGGAACTCTGTCACTTATTCAGTTGCTACAGCAACTGGGATGGGAATTCTTCCGTCCTGCAGTTGATACCACCGGTCCTGCCTGTACGTTCCAGGTTCAGGCTTAATCCATTCTTGTTCTGCCTTTGTATAAACCGGATCCCATTCAGAGAGTGGTACTGGGAACAAGGGGGAAATTATCTGTGTGGGGGCCACTGGAGTGCTGCATGCCTGGCTGCTTGATCTGCTTTTCTATTGCCTCTAGCCACCTGGGAGTGATGGCCTTGGCAGTGGATCACTGCAACTTCAGAGGGGGCACATACTGCTTCCAAGAGCTCCAGTATTTCTGTCCCATATTTGATGCTCTTCCCTCCAGATGTAATGAGCCCTCTTTCTGTATACAGGGCTCTGTGAGCATGGAGAGTCAGGAAGGCATACTTAGAGACCATATAAACATTCAGTCTTAGTCCTGCAGCCAGTTGCAATGCTCTGGTTAGTGTGAGTACTTCCGCTTTCTGAGCAGAGGCTCCCTGTGGTAAGGCTCCTGCCTCTATCACTGTCTCCTGTGTAACCACTGCATAGCCGGCATAGCAAATCCCATCTTTCACAAAGCTGCTGCCATTAGTGAAGTTCTCAACATCTGGCTTTCCCAAGGGGCTGTCTTTCAAGTCTGGCCAGCTTGCGTAGACTTCATCCATTACCTGGAGGCAGTCATGCGCCTGAAGTTCTTGTGAGGTGGGAAGCAGAGTGGCTAGGTTTAGGGTATTAAGAGTCTCTAAATAGCAGGGCTCGAGCCCTGCGGGAACACGTGGGAATTGCGTTCCTGTACTTTTTCTACAGCAGGAATGCCCGTTAGCAGCCGTGTTCACCCGACACGATCCCAGTGCCTGGCGCCTACTCTGGGATAGCGGGTCAGCAAGCCCAGATTGCGGGTTCCTGACCCACCATCCCCGAGCACAGTGTGAGGAAAGAAGCCGCACCACAGGAAGCAGAGCTGATGCTTCCTGTATAGTGCCGGCTAGTGTCACAGGCGGAACAATACCAAATGCACTCCGCCTGTGACAGGAGCAATACAGGAAGCATCGGCTCTGCAGAAGAGAGAGGGAGGTAGAGAGAGGAGGGAAGGAGAGGGAGATGTAGAGAGAGAGAGAGAGACGAGAGAAGGAGAGGTAGAAGAAGAGATAGGTAGAAGGAGAGAGATGAGAAAGAGAGAGAGGAAGGAAAGAGAGGTAGGAAGAAAGAAAGAGAGATGAGAAAGGTATATATGTGTATATATGTGTATATATATATATATATATATATATATATATATATATATATATTGTAGAGAGTCAGCCTGGGCCAGGCTGAAGAGAGGGTTAATTATAGAGGGCAGGTACTTCCCTTGCAGACCTGCTTATTAGGCAGCTGGTATGAAAGTGTGTGGTGCAGGTCAATGGACAGAAGGTAGTAGCGCTCCTTGACTCCGTCCGTGCAGACAGGTTACAGAAAACCCTGGTGTCAGGGAAACAGGTTGGGGTCATCTGTGTGCATGGTGATGTGAAGGAGTATCCGGCGCCCTGTGTGACCCTGTGTACACCTGCAGGAACTGCTACACTAAAAGTGGGGGTGGTCCCAGGATTGCCTCATGACTTACTAATCGGGCGAGATTGCCCCATATTTTGGGACTTGCATGAGCACAAGCTCAAAGGTTCGGGGGTTTTCCCCCAAATGCAAGACCCCACAGAGGTTGTGGATAATGTTGCAGAATTTTAATACTGATGAAAAATTCCAGGTAGCTGAATCTGCAGAAAGTGAGCCCAGTCCCCTGGAGGTATTAGTGGGGTTGGAAGCCAGAGTTGTCAGAGCTCCAGGGCTCCCAGGAAGATTTCCTTAGTGCCAGGGAACAGACCACGGTATTGAACGGTGAGCCACAGCAACCAGGGGCGGATACACAGTTTCCCCATTTTGCTGTGAATCATGACTTGTTGTACAGGGTAACCAAAGTCAATGATAAAGTGTTGGAACAACTGGTGATACCCAAAACTTTTAAATCTAAAGTGCTACATTTAGCTCATAGTCATGTACTTGGGGGTCACCTTGGCGCGGTTAAAACTCAGGAACGGGTTTTACAGTGTTTTTATTGCCCCGGGCTATATCTGGAAATTAGGGACTACTGTGAGTCCTGCCCCACCTGTCAAAGAACCGCGCCAACACCCCATTTTCTTAGTCCGCTGGTACCGCTTCCAATTATCGAGGTAGAGACCATCCAGAAGTGGCCCCGCCCACTCACAAAAAAAACAGGTGCGTTCCTTTGTTGGCATTGTGGGGTATTACAGGAGGTTTATTCCCAACTTTGCCAGTCTAGCAGCACCTTTAACAGATTTTACAAAAGGAAGGAACTCGACTGTTGTTCTGTGGAGTGCTGAAGCAGAAGCAGCATTCTGCCATTTGAAGCAAGCTTTGTACCAGGAATCGGTGCTTGTAGCCCCAGACTTCCACAAAGAGTTCCTGGTAAAAACGGATGCCCCAAAGTGGGGTCTGGGTGCAGTTCTGTCCCAGATGGTTGGGGAAGATGAGCACCCCGTTGTGTACTCGAGCCGGAAGCTATCACTGGCCAAGAGGAATTATTCCACTGTGGAAAAGGAGTGCCTGGCGATTAAAATTGGCTTTGGAGACACTCCACTACTACCTGTTGGGCCGACCCTTTAAGTTAGTGTCAGACCATGCACCCCTTACGTTGATGGCCCAAAACAAAGACAAGAACTCCAGAACCACCCGGTGGTTCCTTACCCTACGGTACTTCAATTTTACGGTGGTACATAGACCAGGGAAGGTACACCAGAATGCTGGGGCCCTTTCCCGGGTCTATTGCTATTTTGTGCATGGTGGCCAGAACCCTGGCCTGGAACGGGGGGGGGGGGGGGGGGATATGTAGAGAGTCAGCCTGGATCAGGCTGAAGAAAGGGTTAATTATAGAGGGCAGGTACTTCCCTTACAGACCTTCTTATTAGGCAGCTGGTCTTAAAGTGTCAGTGGAGCTATTTGCTAGGAGTGGAAGAGACACTAGCACGTTGGGAGGGGAGCACCGTTGCTGTCTGTGACCTGTATTGGGTGAGCCAAGCCTAATGAGAGACTGTAGCTCTGGCTAGAGCTGTGTAATAAGTTTCCTATAAGCCTGTTTGGTCCAAAGACTGTGGAATATTATTTCAAGACAAGCCTGTCGTTTTCTATTTGTTTTGCTGAATAAAAGCATATTTAATTTCACTGGACTGTCTCTGAGCCGGCTGTTCACCCCTCTGATCCCGTAGAATATATATATATATATATATATATATATATATATATATATACACACTATCACACAAAAATGAGTACACCCTTCACATTTTTGTAAATATTTTATATCTTTTCATGTGACAACAGTGAAGAAATTACACTTTGCTACAATGTAAAGTAGTGAGTGTACAGCTTGTATAACAGTGTCAATTTGTTGTCCCCTCAAAATAACTCAACATGCAGCCATTCATGTCTTAACTGCTGGCAACAAAAGTGAGTACACCCCTAAGTGAAAATGTCCGAATTGGACCCAAAGTGTCAATATTTTGTGTGGTCATTAATATTTTCTAGCACTGCCTTAACCCTCTTGGGCATGGAGTTCATGAGAGCTTCACAAGTTGCCACTGGAGTCCTCTTCCACTCCTCCATGATGACATAACAGAGCTGGTGGATGTTAGAGACCTTGCGCTCCTCCACCTTCCGTTTGAGGATGCCCCACAGATGATCAATAGGGTTTAGGTCTGGAGACATGCTTAGCCAGTCCATCACCTTTACCCTCAGCTTCTTTAGCAAGGCAGTGGTCATCTTGGAGGTGTGTTTGGGGTCGTTATCATGTTGGAATACCCAGGCTCCGAAGGGAGGGGATTATGCTCTGCTTCATTATGTCACAGTACATGTTGGCATTCTTGGTTCCCTCAATGAACTTTAGCTCCCCAGTGCCGGCGGCAGTCATGCAGCCCCAGACCATGACACTACTACCATTCTCGACAGTAGGCAAGACGCACTTGTCTTTGTACTCCTCACCTGGTTGCTGCCACACACGCTTGACACCATCTAAACCAAATAAGTTTATCTTGGTCTCATCAGACCACAGGACATGGTTCCAGTAATCCATGTCCTTAGTCTGCTTGTCTTCAGCATACTGTTTGCAGGCTTTCTAGTGCATCTTCTTTAGAAGAGGCTTCCTTCTGGGACCAGTATGAGAGAGTGAGAGCGATAACGCCTTATTTAACGCACCTGCTTTCCATTCACGCCTGAGACCTTGTAACACTAATGAGTCACATGACATTGTGGAAGGAAAATGGCTAATTGAGCCCAATTTGGACATTGTCACTTAGGGGGTGTACTCACTTTTGTTGCCAGCGATTTAGACATTAATGACTGTGTGTTGAGTTATTTTTTGAGGGGACAGTAAATTTACACTGTTATACAAGCTGTACACTCACTACTTTACATTGTAGCAAAGTGTAATTTCTTCAGTGTTGTCACATGAAAAGATATAGTAAAATATTTACAAAAATGTGAGGGGAGAGGAGAGGAGAAAGAGAGAGAGATTTGCAACTCAAAGTAGACGTAACCCACCATAGTACCCACCAGCAGTACCCACTAGCAGTATCCGCCAGCAATACCCACTAGCAGTACGAGCCAGCAGTACTCAATAGCAGGACCCACCAGCAGTACCCGCCAGCGTTTACCCAGCAGCATTACCAGCCAGCAGTATCAGGCGGCAGTACATACCAGCAGAACCCACCAGCAGTACCAGCCAGCAGCAGCCACCCAGCAGTACCACCAGCAGTCTCAGGCAGCAGTACCCACCAGCAGTACCAGACAGCAGTAGCCAGCACCCACCAGTAGTACCAGCCAGCAGTGCCAGCCAGCAGTAGCCACCACCAGTACCAGCCAGTAGTTCCCACTAGCAGTACCCACCAGCAGTACCAGTCAGCAGTACCCAGCCTGCAATACCCACCAGAATTTCCCGCCAGCAGTACCAGCCAGCAGTATCCGCCAGCAGTACCCACCAGCAGTACCAGCCCTGGAGGACAACAAGTTAGCAGCCACTACCCATACCTGCCTGGGGGACAGCAGCAGCCAGCGATACCTGCAGGAACCCAATTCAATCCAGTTTAAAAAAAAAGAAGGGGATCGGTCCCCTTCTGTCTGGGCAGATTAGATTGGAGGGCCTATAGAGTAGAGCGGGCTGTGTCCATGTCTGCTCTGCATATGCTGACACAGACCTGTCATCTGATCTGCCCGCTCCATTCATTGTGGCCCACGACCGGTTATCAAGTTGCTAAAGTGGCCCTCGCTCCTCAAAAGGTATATATACACGAACACACAATTTTTTTTATTTTTGAGGTGGAGGGTGGTAATGTTGAGGAAGTTCCCACTCTTTTTTTCCCAGGACTTGACCCCTGGATAAATCTGCTCAATCTCTAGACCAACTTATTTACCTGACACCCAAGACCAAGTCTGGGCTCTTCCAACTTGACCGGATCTCCTATCTCAAGGTCTAGTTTACTACCCTGCTTCATTGCCACTGGTTTTAATGTCATGGCTGTTGAAGTCAAAGTCTTGAGAGACAGGTAATTTCCACACCTATAAAAGCTAGGAAATCTAACTCTTAAAAGGTGTACCATCATACATCTCACCTGCAACTCTTCTGTATAACCACCTGCAACTTGAGGTAGTATTGACACCTAGAGCCTCCTTCCTTCTTAAAGCAGTTTCATCCTTTCATCTTCACCAGAATATTGTTCTTTTACCTCCCTGTCCGGTTCCAGTACATTAGAAGGGAAAAATTTCCCTTCACTGCATGGATGTAGTTCATGCTGTATGTGTTAACCTCTTAGCCATTGTTTCAGTTAGAAAGACTGATTTTCATTTTGCCTTTCCTGACAGTCACTGTCTAGCACAGGGGTCTTCAAACTATGGCCCTCCAGTTGTTTAGCAACTACAATTCCCATCATGCCTTGTCATGTCTGTGAATGTCAAGGTTTTACAATGCCTCATGGGATGTGTAGTTCTGCAACAGCTGGAGGGCCGTAGTTTGAGGATCCCTGGTAGCAGAACAAGCTTCTCATTCCACCATTTCTCGGTGGTTTAAAAAGATTATTTTTCAAGCTCATAGTCTTAGTTCCTCCTTTTCCTGTCGAGGTTCCCTTTGGGCTTTTAGACATCAGACAACTGTTTCCCAAATTTTTAAGACACCTGGTCCCCTGTTCACACCTTTTTACAGGTTTTACAAGGTGACTGTTCAGGCGTCAGCTGATGCCAGCTTCAGCAGAAGATGTTCATTAAGGGACACAGTTTCCTCTGTGTTTGTGATCTTCACCTACATACTGCTAGGAGTACAAGGGATTATATTTGGCTGGCTAATGGCTTTTTTGTTTGCCTTTGTCCAAATCCTCCTGTGGGCAGCTGCATTTTACCCATTCATAAAGAAATAAATGAATCCTGTGTCCCTTCATGAAGTTCAACCGAATTTTACAGTAAGTGCAAAAAAACTGTTCTTCTCCCTACTCCACTAACTGTACAATTAAAGTGGTGCATGAAGGTAAAAAAGCTTCTCTGTGCAGCAGCCCCCCCCAAAAACTTACCTGAACCCCATCGCGATCCAGCGATGTGCACGAGAATCTCCACTCTCCTGGGATTCTCGCTCCTCATTGCCTGAGACAGTAGTGGGAACCATTGGCTTCCACTTCTGTCAATCACAGCCAGTGAGCCAATGAGGAGAGAGGGGGCAAAACCAAGCCACTTCTCTGTGTGTGATTGGACTCGCAGAGCCGTGACTCTGGAGCGAGCCTGCCTGGGTGCCCCCATCGCAAGCTGCTTGCTCTGGGGGCACTGGGTAGGAGGTAGGAGCCAGGAGCACTGGCGGGGGACCTGAGAAAAGGAGGATAGGGGCTGCTCTGTGCAAAACCACTGCACAGAGCAGGTAAGTATAGCATGTTTGTTATTAAAAAAAATCCTTTAATATGTAAGGATGATAAATAAATGAGTAATTAAGGATTTAAATACCACTTATTGGTTGTAGAGAATTTGTATTTGCCCCAGGAGCAGTGGTGTAGTCTTAGTCTTTCAGACTTCTTCCCTCACATTATGGTCCTGTAGCTTAGAAGGTAAAGTGAACCTGTATCCAGACTTTGCACACTAAAGTAGTAGCATCATTTAAGCAAGTAGTAAAACACTTTAAAACAAGCCCTTATTCACCTCTGTAACTATAGTTATTGTGGAGAAATGTACCATTTCACAATCGCACTAAAATCTTGGCTGTTTTCCTACAGAAGCTTTACAGCATATCAGTTCTATAATGTAAACAAACAGCAGATGTTCCCAAGGTGTTAAAGGAGAAATATAGCCAAAGCTTGTTTAGCTGTACTTCTCCTTTGGATCCTTTTTTAGCTGTACTTCTCCTATGGAGCACTTCTCCACCCCTGTTTTAAGCCAACAGCGGGCTGAAATCACAGAGCCAGTCCAGGCTTGGGAAAGATCCCGACTTTACAGTCAGAATCCACTCAGCTGTCTCAGCCTCTCAATGAGTTGTTGAGAGCCTGAGCCAGCTGCTCCCGTCCCCTCCATAGCCCAGTGGTCTAGTGAGTGCTGGAGGGACAGAGCAGAGAGCTGGTGACTGACAGTCAACAGCTCTCTGCAGTCTGAAGACTGATCTGCGGTGTTTGATCGCTTAGTTCTCGGTCTGGAACCGGCAGGGGACAGATGCAGCATCGGCCGATGCTGCATCCACCTAGGTGAGTATAATTTTTTTTTTCAGGAATACCAACTAAAACTGAACTTTAGAGTCTCTGTTGTGATATTTGAGAATTAACACCTTACTGACCCCTCTCTAAAGCCAACAGACGGCTACAGTCTATGCATTAAGGTAAAAAACCTTCTGTGTCACAGAATCCCCCCTCAGCCTACTTATATTTACCTGAGCCCAATTTTGATCCAGGGCTGTGCATGAGAGAAGTGGCTCTCCCTGTTCTCTCCCTCCCCACTGGGCAGATTGAAAGCAGGGGGAGCCATTGTCTCCCACTTCTTTTAATCAAATTCTGAGAGGGTGTAGAACCACACTGTCTGTGTCAATAGACGCAGACAGGGGGGGCTTGGGAGCGAGCCCGTTCAAGTGCCCCCATAGAAAGTAGCATCCTGGGCTTTAATCATTTTTGGGGACTTCGGCCACATGATTACCCCATGGACTTTCCTTTTAAAATATTGTGTAAAATAAAATAAAGGTATAGCTGACAACACTGTGAATTTTTCCAAATGCTTTCAGTACTTATATTTTGTTTAACTATGAAATTTCCAGGTGGACATATTTCCCAGAAGATCAGTTGAAAGGCTCTTCCCATTGGGGTATATTAGCAACCTATAGTGGTGGAGGTTATTATCTAGATTTTAACACGACTAAACAGGACACATTAAGGAGTCTGCAAATACTGAAAAATAATCTGTGGCTGGATAGAGGAACTCGGGCCGTCTTTATTGATTTTTCAGTATACAATGCCAACATTAATCTATTCTGTGTATTAAGGTGAGTGCATCTAACTTATACTTATATGAATGATAAACTATAACAGGACACACCTAAACAGTTTATTCCATCTGTATTCATTCGCACAGACCTTTACAATAAATAGTTGTTGGTAGATCTAAAGGATATTGTTGGTGGATCAGATTGTATATTATATAGTAACTTTTACAATGATTGTAGCTACACTACTATAAAACTGCTCACTGGATAAACACACTGACAGATCAAACATGTATTTTGTAGGCTTGTTGTGGAATTTCCAGCAACTGGTGGTGCAATATCATCATGGCAGATCCGTACCGTCAAGCTCATTCGCTATGTCAACAACTGGGACTTTTTTATTATTGCCTGTGAAATAATATTTTGTGTATTCATATTTTACTATGTGGTGGAAGAGTGTCTGGAGCTAAGAATACACAGGTTCAAATACTTCACTAGCATCTGGAACATTTTAGATGTTGTCGTTATAATGGTGAGTCCACTTTCTGTAGAAATATGTGGCTGCTGTTAAGATTTCTTTATTTCTATAAAGGAAAATGACTTAAAGTGGTTGTAAACCCTTACCTACACCCAGAGAAGTGACTAGCCTAGTAGACGATACACAGAAATTAAATAAATCCTCCTAAATTGTACCTGTTAATCTACTTCTATTTGAAGTCCAGAATTTATACAGCTTGGCTGTCAATTACAGGCTGTGTGCTGGAGCTCCTTCCCCTGTCACCTTTTTAGCTCTTGGAGTCAGGAAAACATGTCAGAAGTGATAGCAGAGGAATGAGGCAGCAGACAGAAATGATAGTTAGTGCTTTGGATTGAGACAAGCACACACTATGGAGGGATATGTTTTCTTCATATTTCATGTCAAAGATTTACAACCACTTTAAGGTAAATTTATTGCAATTTTGGCCAACAGAAACAAAGGATATGTTGAAGCAAACGCATAACCACATATATCATGATATAGATGAGCTGCTATTGGGGATCCATCTCTAGGGGCCACACACAAAGTAACACAATGCTCTGCACAGCATTATTGGGTGTTGGGGTGTTCTGCATTAGAAAGCCTATTTCAAATTAAAAGGTAGCAATGCACCCTATTAAATAAAAAGGTTCTGGTAACATTTTATCACAGCACAGTGCAGTGCACAGGAGACCGGGCATTGTGCTGTTCTTCAGGGTGTTGCAGCACACATTTGTGAATGTGCATTGGGGTGCTATTCCACAATAAATGAAACTGCTGTGCACAAGCACATGTAACGTTTGTTATCAAAATGGGCTGATGTGAATAAATACTAGTTGCCAGGCTGTACCCTGTTTACCTACTTCTTAAGCTGGCCATAGATGGAACTTTTTTTTTTTCCTGCAACCATGGGCTACAGAAAAGAAAATCGCTCAATTCCCCCATCAACAGTCAGTGTTAATGGGGGAATCCCTCCGGCAGAGTTTGTGTTTACAGTGATTACTGCTAGTGGCTGTATTAGCTGCTAACAATAATCGCATGTAAAATCCGACAGGGTCATTGTACCCAAGTTGATTGATCAATCGACTTGGGTACATTCAGCCTGCCCATACATGGTTGGAAATAAATAATTAGACCAGCGCAGGTGAAATGCAGCTGCTTGCAATCAAAAGATATAACACATAATCTTCAATCAAATAATAAAATAAAGGATTGCAGCGCCCATATAGAAACACTTAAAAAGTGTACTCATAAGAGTAGCGGTGAACATAAAATCCATCAAGTCCGTGAATGATTAAAGTCCTTAAAGGTAAAAAGTCACTCACCAAAAATCTCCAGAGTATAATGGAAATACCCGGTAGATTCACCAATAAGGAAATCAAGAATGTCCGTGTTGCATTCAGTCTCTCCCATAAAATCACATATGAGGAAAAAGCAAAGAAAATAAAACTCTCATAGTGTAGCCTATAGTTGTAACGGTACAGTCTTGCACAGCAGATAGGGAAGATCACCCGTGTTGAAAAGGCAAAAGACAGACTCCAGTGCTTTACTCCTGTTGCCCCACATGCAATGCGAACTCACCTGACAAATGATTATATAGCGCTTAGCACCATGATCATAACTCCAATCATCCTGTCACCAGGGTCTCAATAGCGGTGGGTCACACACTCTGTCCTCTCCACATGACAATCAAATAGAACAGACAGTGTGTCACGGAAATCCATTTATTAATATCGCCCAAGTATAAAACAATGTTTACAGAGATGTAAATAAGTAAAGGCCACTCACATGTAAAACGCCGCCATGAGCAATGATCGTGGCGGCGTGACGTCATGTGAGCAGCTCTGCCCAACATGTTTCCAGCCAATGCTCGTCCTCAGGGGCCTCTAGTGTCCAACCAACTGAGATTCGAACCGTCTATAGCCGGCCTTAGAGGCTACCATTGTTCACCTCTCCTGAAAATGCTAGTTGCCTGGCTGAAATGTTAGCTTTATAGTGTATGTAAGTCCTAACAATGAACAATGGCCTCTCTTTCTGAAAATTCTATTTGCCTGGCTGCCATGCTGACCCTTTTGCTTTTAATAGTTTGAGTCACTGACCTGAAACAAAAAAAGAAAACAGGGCTTTAGCTTTTTTTCCATCTTTCCTTATCCCTGAACTGTGTACGTCAGGAACGGAAAAGGGAAACCAGTGGGTCAGCATTTTTACAGGGCTCCATTTTTCACTTGTGATGGCTTTACTCTAAAGAAAGCCTTTACTGAGAATGACGACTGAGAAGACTGCTATTGCGACTCTATCTGAAGATGCTAGCTGCCTGCCAGTCTATGGCATTAGTAATATCTGAGTCTGTGACCTGAAAGGAGCATGTAGGAAGCAAAGCCAGGAAAAGCAGAACTCCTGATCTGCATACTCGTGTCAAGTCAGTGACTTGGAAACTGTGTTGAAGTCAATGGATCAGCATGACAACCAGGAAATAAACATTTTGAGAAAAAGAGGCCAGCAATAACAAACATCTTTACCTTTGCAGATTTACCTTAAAAATGTTGGCCCAGTAGGTCTCATGGCTTTCCAAAAATCAGACTGGTACATTAAACCCATGAAAAGGACTTACTGTATTTTGTTAATCTCGCTTTACATAAGCAAAGGTATCATCCAACCAGGCACAGTATTTTCATGAGTTGATTACGAAAAATCTGACTGGTTGTTGCAGGCTACTATCATTACCAGTATTTACAGAATTTACCAAGCCCAGAAGACTCTTTTATTCAGGACATAGAGATACTGAACTCTGGTAGACATTTAAAAGGACATGAATTTAAAATGTAATGGATTCAATAGAACAAACTGATAGCTTATGCAGCCTGTGTTTATGATACCTTCAACATTACAGAATGATTTCTGTTTTCCTTTTTTGTTGTTGATCCTTTTTTGTTGTTGATATCATGACTTAATACATGAACTGTGGAAGTATAAGTAATTGTCACAGTTTTGTCAAGCTTTCTCTTGTAGCCATTGCATTCCACATCTTCCGAACTCTGGAGGTCAATCGGCTTATGGGGACCCTTTTGGAACAACCCACCATGTACGCAGACTTTGAATTCCTGGCCTTTTGGCAGACACAGTATAACAACATGAATGCAGTTAATCTGTTCTTTGCATGGATTAAAGTGAGTATCCAATGGCAAACAGATAATCAACTGTACTTTAAATTTAGTTGTGTTATTAAAGTTCCATTCTGCATTCATATGAGTAAAAATGGCAGAAACTCAATACATAGCAGAAGATTTCTAAATAATGCAGACAGAAGTGGGGACATGGCCTATTAGTAGTTAGACATATGCCGGTTTTCGGTAATTCGATATATCGCGGTATTGCATAGCCACGGTATTGTTATTGTGGCATTTTTAAAATACCGAGTTTCTCTGCTCCTGGGTCTGACTTGTGAATTGATACATTTCAGTGAGCTGGATGACTCATTCACTCACACAGCTAACGCCTAACTATAAACAAAAATGATTACATTGTATCTTTTCCTTCCCTCTGCCAGGGAGAAAGGAAGTTTAACCTCTTAAAGACTGGATCTTTTTCTGACACTTGTTGCTTGCAAGTTAAAATCAGTTTTTTTTTTGCTAGAAAAGTACTTAGAACCCCCAAACATTTTATATATTTTTTTAGCAGAGACCCTACAGAAAAAAATGGCGATTGTTGTAATATTTTATGTCACACTGTATTTGCGCAGCAGTCTTTCAAACGCAATTAATAGACTTTAAAGAATAAAAAAAAAAAAAAAAAACGTAACAGTAAGTTATCCCAATTTTTTTTTTTTGTTACACAGAAAATCGTGATCTTTATTCCAAGCTAAATAATCGCGATTCTCATTTTGGCCAGAATCGTGCAGCTCGTGCATACATATATATATACACACACATGCATAGCAGCCCACATTACATTATTATATAGCCATCAAGCAGTGTCTGGCCTACCTGGTGATGACTGGTCCTGGCGCTCTGATCCGATGGCCTGGTCTTTAAAGGGGCAAATCCTTGCGATCCAGAAGTGGTTAAACCTGCAGGAGGAGGTGTTTTTACCTATTAATGACTTTACTATTGCTTTAGGCCTGGTTCACATGTATGCGGGTTGGGGGCCCACATTTGCACAGGCATAGCAGCCCATTGATGTGAATGGGCTTGAGCTGCTATGCCTGCATTTTCAGCTGAAAAAAGGTGCATGCAGAATTTAAAAAAATGCAGTGGCCATGAAATCCATCCTTCTTTTGCACCATGCGACTTACCTGCCGTTGCTGCACACGCAAACTGTTTTTAAATGCCGTGCCCACATATACAAAAAATGCAGAAAGCTTGCCAGAGCAGGAACTGCAGGTTAGTCGCATGGTGCAAAAGCAGGATGGATTTCAAGGCCACTGAATTTTAAAAAAATGCTGCATGCACCTTTTTTCTGCGGAAAATGAGGGCATAGCAGCCCGTTCAAATCAATGGGCTGCTATGCCTGTGCAAATGTGGGCCGCCAACCCGCATACATGTGAACCGCCAACCCGCATACATGTGAACCACCAACCCGCATACATGTGAACCAGGCCTAAAGCAATAGTAAAGTAATTTATAAACAACACCTCCTTCAGGTTTAACCACTTCTTGACCACAAGGATTTGCCCTCTTAATGACCAGGCCATCGGATCGGAGCCGAGCGCCAGGACCAGTTATCACCAGTTAGGCCAGACACTGCTTGATGACCTATTTTAGGCCTGGTTCACAGAGTCTGTACTGACTGACTATATAATAATGTGCATAAGTGAACCAAAGCCCCTAAATTCAGCAATGAAATTCAAGTGAGGTAGAAATTTAATAATTTAAATTTAATAATAGAATACCGTGATAATACCGTATACCGTGGCAAAACCTTAATCAATTAATCGCAGCATGAAAATCTGATACCGTCACAAGCCTATTAGTAGTAAGCTAGGAAATCATTTAAATTATTTTTACATGCCATTGTAATTAATATGGAGTTTTGTAGATTAGCTACTAGACCAAAATCTGTGCATTTGCTAAGTCTTTTTGTTTAATCAATAATGAAATACAATATATGATACATAGTGGCCTAATATTATGTCAGACCCCCGTGTACATATATAATTAAAAACTATACATTCGATTATAAATATTAAATCCCAGCTCAAAGATTCCTTTTTTGGTCCTTGACAAGGTTATGTGACATCACAAGCCCTGGTCCTCCTTTTGTCTTCAGAGGTGAATAATTCTGAATGCTGCAGATAATGCTCCTCGTGCTATTATGTCAGTGCCATTCTCTTCAGCATTCTCCTGGCAGCTGAGGTTGGATGAGAGAGTACACTGTGATGTCTGTGATGCCTTGGGCTCACAGAAAGTTGGTTGAATTATGCTGGCCATCAAACCTAGAAGAGGGACCCAGCTTCAGGATGAAGAGGAGTATTGCAGCGAAAGCTATTTTTTTTTTTAAGTAAATGACTGCAGCAATTAATATTTTGGAAGCTGGGCCTTTACATATAATAACAAGATAATTCATATTTTTTCCATAAAGGCTTTGAGTTTTAACAAGAAACAAGAAAGTATGACTTGTTTACAGCTTCAATAATGTCCAAAGAGACAATAAGCGTAAAATTGACATGAGAAATAAGAGAGCATATGAGAGCATATTCACTTTGGGTATGTAGAATGGGCAAGTTCAGATGTAGCAAATAATTTGAGTAAGTCCATCAAATATTGTACCAAAATGTACTAGTAGACTGTAGCAGGTATGCAAGGAGCCACATATTTTGGATGCCTAGTCTAACCGAAGCCTCTTCGTAGATTAGCCTATGAGGGGGGCTCTGATCATAAGGCTGGTAGTAAGGAGGACATTTACGTGAGGGCACACGGTGCCATGAGTTGGAGAAATGTGGGTAACTAAGATATTTGGAAGAGGAGAAAGGAAAGGGAAAAATAAAGAAACATGGTGGAAACTTCAGCATGATAATTAGTATTAAGCTGATTTACTTGACATGTATTTCCTTAAAAAAAAAAAAAAAACATAACATTTAAAAATCCCTATTTAATTATGATCTATGTATGAGAGTTGGTAATAACATTTACCCTGTGGTTCCATTCCAAAGAGTTAATGAATGCTATAAGGCTTTAGGTACTTTCAGTCTGCTTTTATGAGTGAGCCACATACATTCTTATTAGAATTTATATTTTCTTTCAGATCTTTAAATACATTAGCTTCAATAAGACAATGACACAACTTTCATCCACTCTTGCCCGCTGTGCTAAGGATATTCTTGGCTTTGCAATCATGTTCTTCATAGTGTTTTTTGCCTATGCCCAACTTGGATATCTTCTTTTTGGCACACAAGTGGAAACTTTTAGCACGTTTGTTAAATGCATGTAAGTTTAAGCTTTATTTATGTTTCAAATGTCATCTTTGGATATAGTCTGTTTAGGAATAAACAGTTTGCAAACTTTCTATTTTCCAGATTTACCCAGTTTCGAATCATTTTAGGAGATTTTGACTATGACGCTATTGACAATGCTAACAGAATTTTGGGACCAATTTATTTTGTAACCTACGTATTCTTTGTCTTCTTTGTGCTGTTGGTAAGATTGTGCTAAATTGTAATTGAATAAATATTCCATTGCTCCAGCAAAGCAGCACTGCAAGAAGATCGTGGCTTGAGGGAGAGGAAGACAGATTAGGATGTGATTGTAGACAGGGGAGAGTAGAGGAAATGCAGGGGGCAATTCATACTAAGGGGTAGATGGAAACAGGAGCAGCACCTGATCATTGTACACTGAGAACAGCATGTGGGCTGGGGTGGGGAAAGTTGAAGGTGATCATGGCATGACAGAATGTGGTGTGTGTGTCGCCAAAACAAATGTCTGATGCTGCATGCTGTGTTGGTTGATTTAGTAACATCCATTAAACTTATTTCTGGGTTATATATGAACTAATGCAAACACAAAGAGTCAAGATATGTATGACAGAAAAACTAGTCTCATAAATTAACTCGCCCCGCGTACAAAAATATATATAATGCTGATGGCAACTGTAGTGGAAAAATATTGAAGACCCAAAGTCTAAAGCAGCTGCTATACAGTAACAAATGATGAAAAGGTGTCATAGAATATTTAAATCTTAAAAAATAAATCTAAAACACTAGCAGCGCTAAAACCAGAACTTGTGTGTACAACCAAAAAGTCCTTCAAAACCTCATATGATGTATAGGCATTTAGTCCATAAAAATACTTGATCAAACGAAGTCCATCAAACAGGGTAGGGGAGTGAGAGATCTTGACTATTCACCAAGCTTCCACCACCCTTTGGTGCTCCCCCCCTATTTGAAACACTCACCAGAAATCAGTGAAAACAGATCCTTCAAATGTATCCACCAATCGACGGGTGTAGGACTCACAGCTGGACAACACCTAGCTCCTTCCTCCTCAAATAGTCCTCCGTTTTTGTTTTTTTTTTGGTTGTACACACAAGTTCTGGTTTTAGCGCTGCTAGTGTTTTAGATTTATTTTTTAAGATTTAAATATTCTATGACACCTTTTCATCATATATGAACTAATGTTCCTCACACCAGTTACACTGAACCATGGGTTAAGTTACAATCAGCAAGTTGTTTTAAATTTCGAATGATTTCTAACTTGTATATTCTTGAATATACTGCAAATGGATATGAAGGTCCTAGTACACTTAAGTTTGCTAATAAAAGAAGCTTCTATTATTAAAAATGATTCTAACTTTTGCATAGCTACTTTAGGTGGCCATATTCTTTAGAAAAGGTTACTGCACTGGAAATTATAGATCCATTACCAATTTTCTCCAATAAAGTACTAGATTGTATACTCTAACGAGCATGGCCCTCTGATTCCTACTGTATTAAATTGTATTGTAATTGTACTGTCTGCCCCTTATGTTCTAAAGCGCTGAGTAAACTGTTGCCCTTATATAAATCCTGTATAATAATAATACGGGTGAACTATGTCTTACAACCCAAGGATTCAGTATGCATTGAAAGTAAAGCAGAAACAAGTGCTTGGCCTTACTTTTGCAAAATTACTATATTGTGTTTTTTTTTCTTTTCTGTAGAACATGTTTTTGGCCATCATCAATGACACCTACTCAGAGGTCAAAGAGGAACTTTCAAACCAGAAGAATGAGCTACAGTTTTCTGACATTTTAAAGCAGGTGACTGTAATTACTAAACCTTAAATCAACAGCAAATTGTCACAATGGAAATTCATGAATGTCTCAGGGCTTGTGTATATGTCCATTTGTTACCATTAGAACTGTTTTTTTTTCATATACACATCAATTGGAAAACAGAATAAAAATGGCCAGAGTCTACATAAGCCCTCAGGCATGTGTATGTGTAATTTCTGACTATTTCCAACATTTCTAAACAGCAACCTTTCACTAGTAATTGTTATTTTTAAGTTTTTCAATATTTTAAAGTATTTGATAAATGTGTTATCAAGAGCATAATCACTATAAAAGATATGTGCACCTTACTTCCTATATTTAGGGTTACAGGAAGACATTGATGAAGCTTAAGCTTAAGAAAGAACGGATTTCAGATGTACAGAAAGCATTACAGAACGCTTCTAAAGAGGTGACCTTCGAAGAGTTCAAGAACAGTCTAAAAGAGTGAGTGGTAAAAAAAATGTACATTTGTCACAACACATATATCAACAGGTGTCCTAGTCTCTAAACTGTCTCTAAACAAATAAAACGGTGTTCATCCCCTAGCTGTCCCCTATGTGATGTGAAAAAAAAAAAAGTTACACCCACGCACCTAAACCTCAGCCGCAAACCCCCCCCCCCCCCCCCATACACACGAGCATTAACACATGTGTTGTGGGGTGTCTATGCGCAAAAGTTAACATGATGCATACTGCCAAACATGCCAGACAGAGCAATAATTCCTAAAATTTCAAGCAATTATTTACGGTTAACACTAAACTAGTGACATGTATGGGCTTTTAAAATGCCGCCTACCAAAGTTTGTTACGGTTTCACAGGTGCTTTATATATATATATATATATATATATATATAATTTTTTTTCAGTATCTCACAAAAGTGAGTACACTTTTCACATTTTTGTAAATATTTTATTATATCTTTTCATGTGACAACACTGAAGAAATGACACTTTGCTACAATGTAAAGTAGTGAGTGTACAGCTTGTATAACAGTGTAAATTTGCTATTCCCTCAAAATAACTCAACACACAGCCATTAATATCTTTAAACCACTGGCAACAAAAGTTTGTACACCCCCTAAGTCAAAATGTCCAAATTGGGCCCAATTAGCCGTTTTCCCTCCTCGTTGTCATGTGACTCATTAGTGTTACAAGGTCTCAGGCTTGAATGGGGAGCAGGTGTGTTAAATTTGGTGTAATCGCTCTCTCTCTTTTACTGGTCACTGGAAGTTAAACATGGCACCTCACGGCAAAGAACTCTCTGAAGATCTGAAAAAAATAATTTTTGCTCTAAATACAGATGGCCTAGGCTTTAAGAAGATTGCCAAGACCCGGAAACTGAGCTGTAGCACGGTGGCTAAGACCATAGCGGTTTAACAGGACAGGTTCCACTCAGAACAGGCCTCGCCATGGTCGACCAAAGAGGTTGAGTGCATGTGCTCAGCGTCATATCCAGAGGTTTGGGAAATAGACGTATGAGTGCTGCCAGCATTGCTGCAGAGGTTGCAGGGGTGGGGGGTCAGCCTGTCAGTGCTCAGACCCAATGCTGCACACTGCATCAAATTGATCTGCATGGCTGTTGTTCCATAAGGAAGCCTCTTCTAAAGATGATGCACAAGAAAGCCCGCAAACAGTTTGCTAAAGACAAGCAGACTAAGGACATGGATTACTGGAACCATGTCCTGTGGTCTGATGAGACCAAGATAAACTTATTTGGTTCAGATGGTGTCAAGCGTGTGTGGTGGCAACCAGGTGAGGCGTGCAAAGACAAGTGTGTCTTGCCTACAATCAAGCATGGTGGTGAGAGTATCATGGTCTGGGACTGCATGAGTGCTACCGACACTGGGGAGCTGCAGTTCATTGAGGGAACCATGAATGCCAACATGTACTGTGACATACTGAACCACAGCATGATCCCCTCCCTTCGGAGACTGGGCCGTAGGGCAGTATTCCAACATAACTACCCCAAACACACCTCCAAGATGACAACTGCCTTGCTAAAGAAGATGAGGGTAAAGGTGATGGACTCGCCAAGCATGTCTCCAGACCTAAACCCTATTGAGCATCTGTGGGGCATCTTTAAACGGAAGGTTTCACCAGCTCCATTATATCGCCATGGGGGAGTGGAAGAGGACTCCAGTGGCAACCTGTGAAGCTCTGTTGAGCTCCATGCCCAAGAGGGTTAAAACAGTGCTGGGAAATAATGGTGGCCACACAAAATATTGACACTTTGGGCCCAATTTGTACATTTTGACTTAAGGGTGTACTCACTTTTGTTGCCAGTGGTTTAGACATTGATGGCTGTGTGTTGGGTTAATTTGAGGGGACAGCCAATTTACACTGTTATACAAGCTGTATACTCACTACTTTACATTGTAGCCAAGTGTAATTTCTTTGTTGTTGTCACATGAAAAGATATAATAAAATATTTACAAAAATGTGAGGAGTGTACTCACTTTTGTGAGATACTGTATATATATATATCATATTTACCAATTTAGGGAGTCCAGAATTGTTCTTCCTACACTGCTTTTCTCCAGGGATGCCATCCTAAATCAAGATCTGGTGAATGTGCACACACCGTGGCAGTCCTTTCCAGGTCTAAAGGGTGAAGATCCACTTTAAGAAAGTTTGGTTTGTGTACAGTGTGGAGGATTTTGTGACCTAACAATCACATATACTTTTGCAGGATGGGTCATGATGATCACGAAATTACAACAGCCTTTTCCAGATTTGACCAGGATGGTAACCGGGTCCTTGATGAAGAAGAACAGAAGAAAATGAGAAACATTCTGGAGGAAAAGAGGGTAAGCAAACAAAAGATATAACCCAGTATCAGGATGTTATGGTACACACTGTCCAAGTGTATCTCAATGTCCAAATAAATATTATGTTAGTTTTAGGGCCAGCCAAACACAAAATATTTATGTAACATATAGGGATGAACGATATTCTCTATTAGCTTGTATTGACTACAATCTCCAGCAAAAATTGTCAGAGGATTTCTGGATTCATCCCCCTTAAACTGTGGCAAGCTCATTCCTCCCACTACATTATCTGTAACATCAGTATCAATTGAAGTGAGATACTTTCATAAGGACCACAGAAGGAAGGTAGTCCTGAAAAGATCAGAACAGAACTCTCTAGACTGAGTACCTGAGAAATACAATACTTTGGTGATTAACCCTAATAGCATTTAGCAAAGTCAATTGATCTTTTAAAAACTCCCTCTCTACAAAATTTTGGCCACTGTTACACAGAGCTGGGCTCAGGTTGTGATAAACCCTGGAACCCGTGCTCTCTTCAAACTTCGAAACTTGCAATTTAAAATACATCTAATTATTTATAAATGATCAAAGAGCTGCATTGATGTCCATCTTTTATATCGGGTCAGGGTTCAACTTTTAAATGAACAGCTCGTGTAAAAAGAAACAGGTTCAGGGGTGCATTGGGCTCCACTTGGTGTAGTGGGCCTGACTGTGGAAGCAATACAAGCACCAGGAAACTGCTTTTAAAAAGTAATACAACTTTTTTTGTAACATGAAAGGGCAAACAATGTTATGCAAAAACATATCAACTCTTGTGGATGAAAGCAGTTACAAACTAGCAGTGGCCTCAGGAGTAGGGCGATCTTTATCAAGGGAAGCAGATATACACTATATTGTCAAAAGTATTGGGACGCCTGCCTTTACACACACATGAATTTTAATGGGTTCCCAGTCTTAGTCCATAGGGTTCAATATTGAGTTGGCCCACCCTTTGTAGCTATAACAGCTTCAACTCTTCTGGGAAGGCTGTCTACAAGGTTTAGGAGTGTGTCTATATGAAAGTTTGACCATTCTTCCAGAAGCTCATTTGTAAGGTCAGGCACTGAGGTTGAACGAGAAGGCCTGGTTTACAGTCTCCTCTCTAATTCATCCCAAAGTTGTTCTATCAGGTTGAGGTCAGCTCTCTTTGCAGGCCAGTCAAGTTCCTTCACAATGGGGGGCGGGGGAGTGGCTCAGCGCTGTAGTGAGCAGCGCATATAGCTCACCTGTGCTCCTTCATGCTGATGAGGTGACTGGTGTGTCCCCAGTAGGAGTGGGAGATAGGAGCGATACGGACGGCAGAAGGACATGTCGAGGAGCGATGCTTTGGACGCTGGCAAGGTGGCGGTAAGGAGAGAGATCTCTCTCAGAACTCCATCTCAGCAGGTCAGCATCGGTGGTGGCAGTCCTCTGTGACTTCCCTGCATGCCCGTGTTGCCCGCTGTTGATTAGAGGAAGTGTAGCCGCATTGTGGGGGATGAGCGTGGGACAGATTCCTTCGACCCCTGGCGGGTCCTATTTGTTTCTCTTCAGCTCCTGTTGGCTTCCTCCAGATTCCTTCGACCCCTTTCGGCTCCTCTCTGCTTTCCTCTGCCCCCCCCCCCCCCCACTTGCTTTTGACTGTTCTGGCCATCCCTCTCCTGACTTGGAGGGATCCCCTGAGGTTTCCTGGGGATTTCTTTTTTTTTGAGAGTGCATCAAACTCCCTGTAAATTCTCTCTGCCATTAACCCCCTATTAGCCCTCTATTGGATTGCAGAATACTTTCACCTCATTGACTGACTCCCAGACCCTTAAATCTGTACGTATAAGTGAAGTTTATTTTATTTTTATTTTTTTTTACATTAATCTGTATCTAAAATAATTTGGAAAGGGGAGAAAGGAAAGTAACAGCTGCTGCCACCTGGTCAACATGCTTATAACAAAGCCCTTACTTATTATATATCTGAAATACAAGATTAAAAGCAATGACAAGGAGAAAAAGGAGACATAGTGCCACAGGAGGCCTCTAGCTCGCAGCCCCAATGAGCAGTAAAAGAAAAAAGTAAAAAGGAAGCGGTAGCCAAATTGGAATGGTTGGCACATAACCCATCCCAAAATTAAAGGGTCGCAAACCTATGATATCTTTGTCACCTTTTACAAGCCTTAAGTTTGAGTAGCAAGCCCTCCAAAATGGATTCAGCACCCTCTACCCCGATTGCAGGGGGATTACTTGATCTTTCTGTTTCAGAGGTTTCATTGACTGATTGAGCCATCCTTAAGAGAGGTGTTAATGGCAGTAAATGGATGCAAATCTGCCCTGTCAGAAATTACGGATCAGCTGAAATGTATAAAAGAGGAAATGTCATTTTTTAGGCATAACCTACAAAAGGTACGGGGCTGGAAGGCAGAGTTAGTGGAGTTGAGGATGAAATAATACCTATGAATCAAGAAAATAAACTACTAAAGGGAATAGTCGAGAAACAGGGTGATAAATTAGAAGATTTGGAAAACAGACTGAGGAGGAACAATATTTGCATAATTGGTTTACCAGAGAAATGTGAAGGGAACAACATGAGAGACTTTTTGGAAAAATGACTTCTGCAGGTGTTTGGGAAGGAAGAACTGTCCCCCTTTTTTTCTATAGAAAGGGCTCATAGAGTCTCGATGAGAACCCCTGCCTCGGGAGGGATTCCAAGACCAGTGATTGTGAAACACCTTTTTTTTTTTTATGGACAGAGGAATAATATTGCGAAAAGCAAGAGAAAAGAAGGAAATCAGGTTTAATAGGGAAAAAAACTAATTCTTTCCAGACTTCCCTGCAGAAGTACAGAGAAGAAGGGTGAGATTTATAGACATCAAGAGGTGGCTGCGGCAGTTAAATGTGCAATATGCTATGTTATATCCGGCGCGAATGAGATTCGCAGGACATGGTGAGGTTAATTTTTTTGAGACACCTACTGCAGCCGCAACTTGGTTAGAAAGAAATGAGCAGTCTATATAAGTCTTGAGACAAGAGGTACAAATCTTAAGATAGGGACACATGGGTCTTTACCTTAGTTTGGTAATATTTTTTGTACATAGGAGCATTATAATGGAGTTATGATTTAAGAGTGGAATTGTTTAGAGTGTCACAGGTGTTTTGACAAGTTATTTTATATTTGACCAAGTTATTTTTTATAGGAAGGAATCCTGGTATATACACAAGTGGATTATGGGACCACAATTAATACCCCCATGGGGTGAAGGGGTGGGTGGAAGAGGAGGGGGGAAGGTGGAATACCCCCAGGGGGAAAGGGGGGAGCTTTTTTGGGGGGGGGGGGGGGGCAAAACTAGGACAGAAAGAAACAGACTCACTTATTTGGTATAGAAAAAAAAATGGGTATGAGCCAGGCACATTGGAATTTAAACACGAGAGTATGTTCAAAACATTTTTGTAGATCTCGGGTTTAAAGTATAGAGGTAATGAGCTTAAAGAAGATAGCACCTATATATATATATATGTATATATATATATAATATATATATATAGCAGGTCTTCCAGGCCTGTGGCCTGATGTGGGTCTGCCATTGTTACCGGTTACCTCTCCAGCCCATGTGAGCTGCGACCCTGGGTGGGAGAACTGGGGATGGGAGAAGAGAGTGAGTGGGATACTCCTTTAGGCTTAACTAATTACACTTGGGACCTAATCCTAGAAAAATGCCGTTGGCGTTTCCTTGACGCCAGCCAATGCTCACTAACACTGAGAACACACTGTAGCTTGATAGAAGTGCTGGATCCTCGACAATAAGTCCAGAAGACCCAAGACTGTAAATTGTAGAATTACTGACACTGCTGCACTGCAAAGTCACTGAACACTCCCCTCCTGCCTTGCACTGGCTTGAGCTAGTAATCTGTAGATTTCTATAAAGCTGCAACTCTCACACTCTGTCCAATTCAGGGCCCATAAGTGGGTGCCCCCTTTAACCTTGAACTCTTCGGGGTTCACTGACTATGCACCCCCCTCTGTAACTTCAGGGTCCTCTACCCAGGTACCCCATTTCAGCTAGTGGCACTGGATCCCAGAACCTCTTCCGGAGTGGTCCCCTCTGACTCTGGCAGACCCCCAAGGCCAATCCACAGTACTCACGACCTGTGTAGGCTTTCCTGGGACTGGACCCCTCTTTCGCTCCGCAGGCTCTCGGCACACTGGATCCCCTCAGCTCAGCTCAGCTCAACACTCCCTGGATCCTCAGGCATCCACCTCCTCAGACAGGAGGAGAGACAGCCACACTCTCCCTCCTGGGACTCTGCTCCCGCCAAAGACACCCTGTCGTGCACTTCCCCCAAACTTATACCCACTCCCAGAATCCTTTGCAGCATAATCTGCCTTCTTGGGTAGTTAAAAGCTTGGATGTGTCCCCTGATTGGGCTTCCCACTCTGCCCTATGAGAAGCCTCTCACAGGAGCCAGTGGGGATACTTCTCCCCTCAGCAGGCACATCTGGAAGCCCTGACACCCTAACTAAATAAATCACAGCCCTGCTGTTAGGCAGACAAGGCCCACTATACATTTACCTAGCACCTACCTGTATCTATATATATATATACACATATACATAGGAGGGTACACAAGTTATATATATTAAAATTTTCTTTTTTATCTAGAAGTAGGATGTGTGGCGAGGTGACGGTTTGCTCATGGAATGTGAGGGGACTGGGAGACTCGCTTAAAAAATAGCCCTATTTAAGTCTCAATTCTTAGAGTATCTGTCCTTTGTTTGCAGGAGACACAAATGTGGAACTTTTCCACTGCAAGTACCGGCTAGTACCGGCTCGGCTCTACTCGGCCCTGCTTGGCCCGGTTTGCTTTTCCACTGCGGTACCGCATGGTATAGTGTCGGAACGGTTCGGTACGGTACGGTACGGTATAGGTTTGCTTTTCCACTAAAGTAGTACTAAAGTTAAGTGGGTGGGATAACAACGGGGTGGGTGTGATTCTCTGACCAATCAGTGGCTAGTAGTGACTGCATGCAAAGGATTGTGGGATATGGTACCAGTTTGGTACCTGTTGGAACCACAATCGAGTAGGTACTGTTTTTTCAGAGCCGTACCGTATCGTACTGTTCGGTTCCATGCAGTGGAAAAGCAAACCTATACCGTACCGTACCGAACCGTTCCGACCCTATACCATGCGGTACCGCAGTGGAAAAGCACAAAAGCGTGCCGAACCGGTACGGTTCCATGCAGTGGAAAAGCGCCATAAAGAAACAGTGTCACGTTTCAATTCTAAAGCATTCCCTTATCAGTACCACTCAGTGTATACATCATATTCAAGTGGAACGAGTATTTTAATACATAGATCAGTAGGGTTTTCCTGTAGACAAGTTAAAATAGATGGGGAAGGTAGATACATATTTATATATTGTGTGCTGGCCGAGATGCCATGTGTACTTGTGAATGTGTACATTCAACCTCCTTTTAAAATATAAGTAATTACCATTTGTTGAAATTTATAGTTGATAAACCAAGGGTGCCAGTCCTAATAGTAGGAGATTTTAATATAGTGATGAACACTCAGGTTGATAGATTCCCATTGGGAAGGAGACCGGAACAGAGCCCTTATACGCCACTGTATAGGATACTGGAAGAGATGGGGCTGAGGGACATTTGGCGTTAACGCAACCCAACAGCCCAAATCTTTTCATGCCATTCCAATACGCATTCATCACTTTCTATAATAGATATGGCGATAGGGAATGATACCCCTATCGCATTGGTTACAGATATTAGATATGAGGCTAGGGGATTGTCGGATCACTCCCCTTTAGTCCTAACATTAAGGTCGGGGAAATGATGGGACAGGGGGAGTAGAAAGTTAATCCTTTCTGGCTACAGTTAATTTCCCCTAAAGATTACATGATAGACACACTTCGGGAGTTTTTGGGACATAATAGAACAACAGCAACACAAGGTATAGTGTGGGATACCCTCCAAAGGCTACTTAAGGGGAATTAAATCCAGCAAAAATCTAAAAGAAAGAAACTCACCAGGGATTGGGAGCTGAGTATAATGGGGAAAGTGATTGAGATGGAAAAAGTATATGTAGAAGATCCATCATCACACAACTTAGCTAAATGGACAGCAGAGGTACAGCAGTTATACCAAACATTGTCCTTGAAGAAGGCTGAGAATATAATTTTTTTTTCTAAAACAGGCCCATTATGAAGAGGGAGAAAATACTGGACACATTCTGGCCCTCCTGGCAAGGTCTCAGAACACAAGTATGCCTACTACAATGTCAGTTGAGACTCATACTGGAAGGATAACCATGTGTCCAGTAGAAATAGTGAATGTCTTTAAAGACTATTATTCCGATCTACAGTATATAGGTCTAAGGTAGGGGAGAAAATTAGAGAAATGGGAGATTTTAACCAGGGTTTGGCTATTCCGCATCTATCAGAGGAAGATGGGGCATCATTGGAAATGCCTATTACTTTTACTATTAACCACTTTAAGACCGGAAGGATTTGCCCCCTTAATGACCAGGCCCTATTTTGCACGGTCGTGCGATGCTGTACCCAAATAAGATTGATGTCTTTTTTTTCCCACAAATAGAGCTTTCTTTTGGTGGTATTTGATCACCTGTACGATTTTTATTTTTTGCGCTATTAACAGAAAAAGAGCGACAATTTTGAGAAAAAAAAACTATATTTTTCACATTCTGCTATATGACATTCTCAAAAAAAAAAAAAATTAAAAATCTAAATTTTTACATTTTAGGCCAATTGTTTTCTGCTACATGTTTTTGGTGAAAAAAAATCGCAAGGGGTTAAATGTGAGCCTAGGGGAGTGATTCTAACTGTGGGGGGGCAGGGTTTCTGAAATGACCATAGAGACATGAGATCCTTTATAGAAGGATCACATGGGCTCTATGATCTTTGCAGGGAGAAGAACGATCAGCTGTGTTTACTCTCTCTTTCTTCTCTCTCAGCGGGGAACGATCGCGGGTGTCAGGCAGCAATCGGAGCCACCTAACACACGCATCGGCTTCCCTGCTGACGAGCGGGGGCTGTAGCGCACCGCTGGTGTCGCACGCTCACCCCCTAGACTCCAAAGAACGAGTGACATATACCTACGTCACTTTGCCCAGGAGCAGCTGCCTGCCACAATATGTCTGTGGTGGGAAAAAAAATAAAAATATAAGAATGAAAAGAAAAAAAAGGTCCTCCACCCTAAACTTGCTCATCTATGTGGTTAAAGAACTACAAGAGGCAGTAAAGGAATCAGCTGATCATAAAGCACCAGGGTCAGATGGATTGCCATATGAGATCTTTGGGGAATATGGAGAGATAATGTTGCCAGAGCTGCTACAGGTGTTAAATGAGGCATTGGAAAAGGGAGAACTATCATTATCAATGACAAAGGCTACAGTTATAATATTACCAAAAGAAGGGAAAGATCCAACTCACCCTGCCTTATACAGACCAATTTCTTTACTTTGCACAGATGTTAAATTATTGGTGAAAGAAGTAGCTATTGGATTAGGTAAAATAATTCATACTATAATCCATCCCAATCAATGTGGATTTATTCCTGGTAGATCAACATTGTTAAATATTAGGAGATTATTTTTAAATTGACAAATTCCAACAGAAGAGTTGAGATCATAAGCAATATTGTTCCTTGATGCTGTCAAAGCATTTGATAGCATCGAGTGGAATTTTTTGTGGTTGGGTCTGTCGGCATTTAATGTTGGTGCCATTTTTATAAATTGGATTAAACTGTTGTATGCTGGCCCAAGGGCGAAAGTGAAGATTAACGGAAGATCCTCGGAATGCTTCCCGTTGTTCCAGGGGACAACGCAGGGGTTTCCTTTGTCGCCCCTGCTTTTTGCCATGGTGGTGGAACCTTTGGCCATAGCCAATGGAATAGCAGAAGGCATAAGAGGTTTTAGAAGAGAGAAGGATGAGGAAAAGATTTTGCTATATGCGGATGATGTCCTTTTTTTGGAAGATGTGAACCATTCATTGATCGGATTGGATATTATGAAAAGATTTGGTTTGTTCTTGGGACTCTCCATCAACTGGGAAAAATCTGTTCTTCTCCCAGGGGATGGATTGGAGCAGGAGCTACCGAAGAGTGCTAGACATCTGCAAGTAGTAGAGAGTTTTAAATACTTAGGAATAAATATAACAGCAAACCCTAAGCTGTATGTATTGAAAAACGTAGAGCCCTTAATGAAATAATTTAGATTAAAGTGTGTCATTGCAGCCTGATTAAAATTGAATTGTTGCCTCAATTGTTATACATCTTGCATAATTCTCCAATATGGATTCTTGGAGTATGGTTTAAGAAATTGGAGGCTTTTTATGAAATTTATTTGGAGGAAAGGGCAGGCTAGAGTTTGTCTGCGAGTACCGCAGTTGCCGAGAGATAGGGGGGGTTTTGCCATCCCCCATCCCCGGAGCTACTTCCTGGCAGCCCAGCTACAACAAGTAGGGGGCTGGGAAGTGGGTAATGACACCACCAGTTTTAGCTCACGAGCCTTGTTGGCCTTTACCTCACATACATTGCTAATAGAGGATTTGGAAGCAAACTGGGGGGAAGGGGGGGGGGGGTAGGTCAGTGGCCATCGGCAAGGTTGCTGCAGAAGGTATGGAATATAACAAGATCAATATTTCAGTATTCAGGATTTACAGAGTATACACCTATTTGGGATAATGTAAATCTAACTGAGCTTATGAGATTGGAGAATTTTAGTAATTGGAAACAGAAGGGGCTCATAAGACTATCACAATTATATAAAGCAGGGATATTGAGGACATTTCAGGAGCTGAAAGAGGAATTTGGTTTCTCAAACAGAGATTTTTCTATATATTTACAATTGAGACATGCGTTGACAACACAATTTAGGGAAGGAGGACTAGAATGGAGTAAAATCCCTTTGTTGAAAACATTGATAGAGGCCACATTCTTAAATGAGCTGATCGCAAAACGATATAAAAATATACATGTAAAAGTATTGGAAAAAGACTCTCCGCTGTCTAGTAGAGTAAAATGGTAGGAGGACGTGGGGAAATTAACATACGTACAATGGGATGGTATAGTAACCTCAATAGATACATTATTCCTCTCAGCAGCCCAGAAACTTACATAGTTTTACATTATTCATAGAGCATATTACACACCAAAATAGTTTTTTCCGTTTGGGGGACGCTCGGATGCATCCTGCCCCAGATGTAAGGTTGCAATTGGGGTGTCCAATGTAACATAGATACTGGGAGGAGGTGCTGGATAGAATAAACTCAGTGTTAAAAACATATCTACAATTGGATCCAGTACTATGTGTATTGGGGTACATGGAAAAGAAAGTAATATTAAATGTTTGTTACTGTTTTTTGTATGTGAACTTTTGTTTATTGGAAAAAAATAAAAATATAAGAATGAAAAACAAAAAAGCTTCTCCACCCTAAACTTGCTCATTTATGTCTTTATGGACCTTGCTTTGTGCACTGGTCCAAATAATTTGTTGGAGAGGGGATTATAGTGTGGGGTTGTTATTCAGGGGTTTGGCTTGCCCCCTAGTTCTAGTGAAGGGAACTCTTAAGGTGTCAGCATACCAAGACATTTTAAACCAGTTCATGCACCCATCTTTGTGGGAACAGTTTGGGAATTACCCCTTCCTGTTCCAACATGACTGCGCACCAGTGCACAACGCAAGGTCCATAAAGACATGGATGAGCGAGTTTGGGGTGGAGGAACTTGACTGTCCTGACCTCAACCCGATAGAACACCTTTGGGATGAATTAGACTGCAAGCCAGGGTTTCTCATCCAACATCAGTGCCTGACCTCACAAATGCGCTTCTGGAAGAATGGTCAAACTTGTGGACAGCCTTCCCAGAAGAGTTGAAGCGGTTATAGCTGCAAAGGGTGGGTCAACTCAAAATTGAACCCTTAGACTGGGATGCCATTAAAGTTTGTGCGCTTGTAAAGGCAGGTGTCCCAATATCTTCAACAATATAGTGCATCTCTATGTGTATGCTTACCCTGTATGGCAAGAACACAGTGCTGGGAAATTTGTTGTGTCTGGTGAGCTTTATTTTTCTATTATTGAATTTTTTTAGCTGGCACTGAATGCTGAAATTGAAAATCTTGGAAGATCGTATGGCAGCAAGGCTCTGGCTGAAGGGCTCAACTTATCGGACATAAAGAACAACCTTTCTACCAAAACCAACTGGGTGTCACAGGAAGAAGTCACCACGTATGGCACTTTCTTTTTTTTGTTTAACAGTAGAAGTGCAGGTTGAAGCAAGGTTTCATGTGCATTTTTAATGTATAAATCTGATTATATTATACCAATTAGTAAACTAGTCATGAGAAATTATGTAGGTTGCCGATTATGACTGCCTTCTTGAAATGCTTTTAGAGCTATTAACCCAAACCAAGGAAAGAGATGTGGTATTAAAGCAGAACAAATGTTCGGTGGACAAAATTATAAACATTGCTGAACAGGTAAGAGTGCAGAAGAGACTTTGTATGTCTTACCTTCCAGCAATGTTTTTTTCTGAATGTTCACTGAAGGATCCAGAGACTCTGAATAAGAAACGGGAGGTGATCTCTAAACTGAAACACAGGGTTGTTCCTATGCAGATTCTTTACTACAATCATGATTCACACAACCAAACTGAGTGGAACTGAAATGTAAAGGCTGCGTTCACCATCTCTTTATTTTTTTTCCCTAAATTCCAGGTTCCTTATGTACCAATACACCATTTTCCTGGACCTCCTCTTGTCAGCCTACTATGGGTTAGCTCCGCCCCTCTGACCCCTTTAGGACAACCTCTAACAAGCCTTTAAAGTGTGGCTGTCTCCCCTTTTTCGTCCTCGCTCCGGACACCTTTTAAAAAAAAAAAAATTTTACCTTTCCTTGTGGCCTTCCCAGGTTAAACAAGGAAAGGTCCTAACGCTTATGGTTCTGTGAGTGTAAATCAGTATATAGAAAATATAGTTATGGCGGCTGCTGACTAATAAGGTGTCTGTGCCTTTAAAGTGAATGTTGGGGCCAGCGCTGCCTTCAGTGTACAAATTCTTACAATGTATAAATGAATGTACCCCTAAATAGCACAAAATGTATGCATAAATAAATATAAAAATAACAAAGTGCTGGGTGCAAAAAAATGTTCAAACCTCCGTGAATGCTCAATAAATTAATCAATAAATAAATGTCCTTCAATATAATAAGATCAAACAAATGTCCTTCAATAAGTGCCCAAAATTTCATAAAGTGGCTGTGCTGCAAGGTGCTCCAGTGCTCCACTCCTGTAAAAAAAGTGCTGGTGCTCCCCCTTAGGTATCCCTACTCACCGGAGCTCTGTGAGTGTAAAGCCTTGTACACAGATGCTGTTATCAGGTGATCCAACGTTGTGTCTATATTTCACTGCAGGGGCTGCTGGAACTGTGTCGCTGGCTGCATCTCCACGCATTCATTAAAGAAAATAGATCTTGCCATGGTGAAATACGTTTACATAAATTTATTAAAGCAAAAGAATATATATTGCACTTACAAAGATAAAATAAATACTGTGTGTGTGTGGTCCAGTGGATGCTGCTCCCGCAGCGTGCGTTCCACCGACCGGAAGTGCCTGTGACAGGACATTACGTTGTACGCCGCACGCTCTCTGCCTTGCTAGACGCTGGAGTTGGAGGTTCTTTCCTCGTTATTGTTACAGTATGAATGATGATAATGAAGCTGGCTAGCGATTTTCTTGCTGTATTTTTTTCCCCCATGTAGTCCGCTAGAGATGGTGGTTTTGCATTCTCCAGCATGGGGGGAGGGGGCCAGCCTGGGCTTCCTCTGATCACTATGGAGCTGTCGGGACGCTTTTAATCAGCGGAGGCAGTCTCCGGGTGTGGCTAACTTCCTTTTCCCTCTGCGGCCAATACACTGTGTAAACTGGGTCTCTGCCGCCCTCACTGTGAGTACATGCACATACTTGTCTACTTCGCCTGTGTTGAAGCTTGGGGTATTTTTTGTCTAAAGCTGCAGCCAGCCTCAAAGCACTGAAGATTTTTTGAGAAGGAATTTGTTTTGTTTTTCTTTATCTTTTAAAAAAAAAAATAAGAGAGTGATGCATGTGGCCAGGACAGAATACATTTTCGTCAGTTGGTCACTCCGAATAGACCTGATCGAGTGGGGTCAGTTTGACTCAGTCTTGTGTTTAAATTTATGTGTGCTGGCCGGAGGAATGTGTTTCAGCTGCTTTAAAGAGGCAGACAGGATCTCCCTCATATTGTGTGTAGCCACAATCAAGTGCTGTCAGGGTGCGGGGTCGCAAGGCTCGCTCCATGGTGTAGTGGGGATGAATGTGAAATATGCACCCTGTAACCTTGGGTTCAATTCCCCAGTAGATCACATACTGAAATATTGATATGGCTGTGAATGCTGTCACTTGGCGAATGCTTTACAACATCATCTTATCACTAATTTGGAAGATGTGTCAGCAATACCTTAAAGAGGTAGTCCAAGGATCTTCCCCTCATTGTGCCACATTAAGGTGCTGGGAGGCTGCGTTGCCAGGAGGGAGAATGTGTCTATGCCTTAATGGGGTAGTCAGATATTCTCCTGTTCAGTTTTTATAGCCTCAAAGTTACTGTCAACACTGGATGTAGTTACCATACCCAAGTGTTGGCATATAGCTTGCGCTGCTTTACAATACTGTTGCTACCTGCTGCAGAGAGCCTCCCACAACAAGGTTACTTCGGTTGGCAATAGTGTTTGTTTGGAAAAGTATGGACTTTATAGGCACTGATTAGATAAAAAGTAAAATTTTTATTGATTGACAATTTTAAAAAAGAAAAAGAAAAGGGAAACATATACATACATAAAATGAATCGCCTCAAAAAGGCGTTAATAACAGTAGTCCAGCAACCACAATGTTGGTATAGGGATATAGAAGAATTATTTAAATGCAATAGAGATCTGAATATATACGTCACATCATATAGGTCTCACAGACGATGACAGAGACTTGTACTGTCCTCCATGAGGCCCACTGGTGCGACATCTAATATGTAGACACTTCATGCAGCCAGAATGCTCTACATGTTTCGCTTGGAAAACAGCTTCCTCTGGAGCTACTGGTACATTTGTTCTGTATGATAGAATATTAACATTTAGCTCAGATATAAATATCATACATTACACAAAACACAGTGTGATTTTGAACAGGGTAGAATACTGTTATACAAAAGCCAGTAAAACCGGTGAAACATAATAACAAACCAAAGAATATAGAGTACATTTATATAAATGTCAATCAAATAGGTTTTGTCAAGATGTATGAGTGTAACCATGGTAGACACCTGAGAGGGACCAAACATAAGGGAAACCCATATGGGGACTGGTGCATGAAAACTCTAGGTAGAGAGGCTAAGTATAAGAAGTTAGGTCATAATCTCGCATACCTGAGTATATCCAAATAGTTATTCAGCGGTAGCCAGTAAGGTAAAATGTAGATAACGAGGAAGGTGGAATATGATGCCAGAGACGTAAAAAAACTGGTAATAAATATTTATAGGGAAATCACCTGGAATGTTAAATTTAGGATGATGAGTATATATATTTCATTTCAAACATATGATACAGCTGGTATAGGCCAAAGAGGGGGAAAAAAAAAAAGGCCCGTAGTTCCAGGATAGTGTAGAGGGGACACCCATGTGAATAGTTCAAACACCTGCAGAGTGGTGGTTGTGTAAAAAAAACACACAAGGTGATCCTCACATGTTAGTTTGATGAATAGAGCCAACCTAACTAATAGAGTGAACACACACTATCTAGGAAAGTGGAGTGGAACCAGAACCACCAGTAGATAGGTTAATGTAACTAAGAGGTAATGATGGGGTAGAGTGGAGATATTTTTAAATTTGGGGGGTCCCAGTGCTCACCCGGTCATATATGTGTTGAGTAAGCGGGCCTGAAAGTAAGTAAGCCCAATAATCCATATAGTAACACGAATATATACTTGAAGTCAGTACCTAATGGATATAAATCAAGAGGTATAGGCGATTAATATTAAGCTTATAAATTGTTATTTGAAGAGGAATGGTGTGGGATCATACCTGAAGTGTAAAGATTCTTACCAGGGAGTCTCTGAGCATGACATCTCCAACCTTTCCCGTATGGGGAACCGCCGCCATGCAAGGGCTTGTTTGTATGCGCCAATCCCAGATGACGTCAAGCCGCCTGGCCGGTTCGACTGCGCATACGCGGATCCGCACGTGACGTGATAAGCACTGGGCGTGTAAGGGAGATGCACATGCAGAAGAGAAAGGGCTGGATCATCCAGACAAAGTCTGAACTGATCAGCCCTGGTGCCACGAATAGACCACGCCCAAAGGGGCGGGGTACAATGCGCGGCTACCCGGCCGTATATGGGTCCCAATAGGGTCCAAAACAGGACAACTGACAACTATAGTAACAATACATCGAGACAGAAAAACTAGTAGGAAAAAGGAGAACAGTATGGAGAAAAGCATTATATGTATGTGGTGAGCATGTATGTGTGTATATCATCCGGGTGCCAGATAAGGCAACCCGGTGAGAGATCACAATATACTTAACATATAAATCTATGTAACATGCCTGTATAGTGTTCAGGCATAATAGTTATAAATTATAAATATAAAGAATAAAAAAGACTCTATGGATAATGAAAAAAAGGGGGGGAAAAAAGAGGAGGAATGAAAAAAGAGGGAGGTAGAATAAGGAAAAACAGAGAAGGGGGGGGGGGAGAGTAGGGGTGCTCCAATATATATATTGTAAACATATATTTGCTAAACTGGATTTTTACATATGGGGGTATTTTATAAATCCCATAAGGATAAGTGTAGGGGACAGCAATTACCAAGTTTTGTTTAGTAATAAGAGCAGGTATAATTTGATCAAAAACATACGTTACATGGGGGGCGGTCACGTATGAGGGGGAAGGGGGGAGGGGAAAGGGAAGGAAAAGGTAGATAATTATATCTGTCACCAGGAAGTTTAAAATATGCCCTATAGGAAAGATTTGTGTGATTGGGTTTCGTTCAGCCCAGGGCGGCAAGTGGCATTCAAACGCTCAATCAGGTGTTTCCCTCTGGAGGATGCGTTGATTCCAGTTGCCGCCAGGCGGGTCTTGGGGCACGACCTCCAAAATGAAAAAACGAGCATTGCTTGTGTTGAATCTATGGTATAGATCCAGATGCCTGCTGACAGGGGTAATCATTTTACCCCCTGAGGAGAAATATACGTGGTCATTGATACGCCGACGAAATTGGCGAATCGTTTTGCCAATGTAAAATATACCACAAGTGCAATGCATAAGGTATATAACGACTTGGGTGTTACAATCGGCTCTGAATGTGGGGACAAATTGGTCGCCATTGGGCAGTGTGAATTTTTTACCCTCGTCGACCCATGGGCAGAGAGCGCATTCGTGACATTTATATGTGCCCCTAGGTCCCGTATGAGGAGAAATATGTTTCCGAACTATAGGGTCTTCTTGTAGTAGATGCCAATGATGGCTGAGTATATTTCTAAGTGTACCTTGGTGGCTAGAAAATTTGGTTATTAGTTTTACTGTGAGTCTTTTGGGAGTGGAGTGGGTTTTAAATTGTAGAGAGTTCCTGGTTTGGGATAGAGCTTTATTATAAGCTCTACGGAGAGTGCTTTTCGTATAGCCTCTAGCGACTTCGCAAAATTGGCCTGCTTTTTGAAATCCTCAAGTGAGGTACAATTGCGTCTAAGCCTTACATATTGTGCGTAAAGTATGCTACGCACCAGAGCGGGAGGGTGTGTGCAAGAAGCATGGAGAATGGTATTGCCCGCTGTTGTTTTACGGTACAAGTTAGTTGTTACATGGCCCTTCGAGTCTTTCCTGATTGTAAGGTCCAAAACGTTTACCTCTGATTTGTCAACTGTAAGCGTGAGTTTCAAATTGAAACTGTTGATGTTTAGATGTTTTATAAATTCAGTCAAAAGTTGGTGTGAGCCCGTCCAGACTACAAACACGTCATCAATGTATCTTAGCCATACGGCTACGTAGGCAAAGTAACTTCGGTTGGCAGGTGACAGACAACAGCATAAGCTGGCACGTTATGTGCAGCTTGTGGCTATCCTATTAATCCTTATTGCTTATGGCAGATTAGGTTCTCCATGAGTGGAGGAGAAAGGGATCCAGGGCTCTGGTTGGGAAGCTTGTTTTAAGCTTTCTAAGTTTCAGGTTATGGCTTGTTTCCCTGGCTGAAGACAGTGTCTCTTGGAGATGGCCCAGGACTACAGCATCAGAGCTGCCTTAGTGGAGATAGGCTATGGCCACACCACCCTGTATGTGCTTGATCTCAGAAGCTAAGCAGGATCAGACCTGGTTAGTAGATGGACGGGGGACCACCTGGGGAATCTCAGGTTCTGTACTGCAGCACATATACCTCTTAACCAGCAGAGGGCAGTAATACTGTTAATTGTGCACTTAGGTTTCTGGGTCAAGCCGCCCCAGTGCTGTGGGGGATAGTTTGCCACTCTAAGTCCATGGGGGCCCTTACATGTTCTGCATCTTGGGGCTCTGCAAAACTCTAGCAGTCATAGGCATGCCTCCTCAAGGCAGAGACAATAGGGGGTTTGTGGTTTCGGATCAACTGCAGGGCTGCGATTGGCAACCCTAGTTTGCCTTGCTCTGGGGTGGTGATGGCTTGGTGCTCTGGATGCTTTGGGGCTGCATTTCCCATAATGCTCATGCACTCTGCAGTGTGGTTCTGGGGTGCCGGGGTTCACCGTTGCTGCTCTAGGGCTACGGTCAAATGCAGGTTTTAAGAAGAAAGCAGTGTACAATATTTGCATTGCTTCTCATACCCTCCCATACCCTGGCAGACCTTTTTAACTTTTTGAGTATCAATGATAGATAAATGTTCTCATCCCTGCCTCAGTTTCCTGTTCCTTACCATAGCTCCCATGCTCCACCAATCTGTCAACAGTTTAAAGGAGTAATTTGTGGCTCAGGTCATTTTTTCGATACAGATGCAGAGGTGGAGCACGAATATTCATTCCCTCCCTTGGGTCGCAAATATTGGATGGCCTTGGATTTATTTTAGTGCTAAGCACGTGGATGTGTTTATGAAAGGTTCCTGTCTTCATGACAGAATCCTGGAAAACCATTATTCTGGTGGTGAGGAAGGGACGCTGATGCCCTTTTCTGGACTTAGCAGACGCTAGTCTACATATTCCTATAGTCTGGGTTCGCCTGCACTTTTCTAGCAGACGATGACTTGGCCTAGGTCATGGTATGTTTTTTGGTTGGCATTCTCCCCAGAACCCTCTTGAGGGTACTATCAATATTTATGGCATTTATTTCCTCAGGTGATATCCTGCTGATAGCTAAGTAGAAGTGCTGCTGCTAGGTAATGTTCTAGCCTGCAGGACCCTCTAGAGCTTTGAGTATCTTGTCAATTTTTAGTGGATTCAAATTCAGTCTACTTAAGTCCTGGATCGCTGTTCATTGCAAGCGAAGGTCATGTCCATCCTTCGGAGTCCTGGTATGCTTTTTGGTCATGGCACCCACCCCCAGAACCCTCTTGGAGGTACTATCTATCCTTAGGGCATTCGTTTTCTCAGTGATATCCTACTTATAGCTACGTAGGAGCGCTACTGCTAGATAACGCTTTAGCGTGCAGGACCCTTGAGAGCTTTCATCATGTCAATTTTTAGTAGAATCAAATTCAGTCTACTTAGTCCTGGATCGCTGTTCAATGCTAGTTAAGGTCATGCCCATCCTTCGGGGCCTGGGATCCTGAGCATTTATGCAGGAGGAAGGTGGAGGACAGGCTCTATCTATTAGCAAGTGATGTGTGCTTGCTTGGTCTTCCTATCCTCCACCATGCCTGGGCTGGCAAGGGGCAAGCGGTGAAGTAGATGACTTGAATTTATTTTTCCTCTACAATGGGATTGCCATTCTTCACTGCTGAGAGCTGGTTCTTCCCAGTTCCATTAGCCCACTTGTATTGACCCTCTGCCTCTTGCCAGTGACATGGGCGCTAGGAGGCTAGGCCCAATACTAGCCTTAGAGTCTTCGTGTGATCTTGTGGTGACTTCTTGTTAGGTGACAATTGGCATGGGCTCTATTGACCGACCCAAAAAGATCTTTCAGGCATTCCAGTAATTTGGATGGGCCAGAACCTCCAGATATCGTCTCTGGGACTAACTCACCTTTTTGAATATCTGGATATTCCTGCACACAGCTCAGGAGAGGGGCTCTTTTCTGACTGATAACTCTCTCTCTTCCTGGTTCTGCTCTTTTCTGTAACAGGCCTTAGTCCTAGGGTAATGTCAGGTGGGGCATTTCCTGTGCACCCAGGCAATGTATACGCCTCTGTTTCTTCAGTAGACAGGGTGTCTCAGTCTTGGAACAAGTAACTTGCCTATTGCTGGGATTTAGAGGTTTGTCTCTGGAGCATAGAGGAAGGAGCAATTGATGATTGGACAGATGAAAACAAATCGACTGAAAGTGAAGATGATGAAGTAGAAGAACCACAAGGAGCCAAATGTCCTATGTTCAAGAAAAAATCTCATATTTTTCCCTCACTAAATGAGAACCCCTCAATAGCCCTCTTCGTTAGGGAAACGACCAAAGAACTTGAAAAACTAAAAAGCAACAAGATAAAACAAAACCTTACCAAGGAACAAAAAACTGCCCTACAAGGACTCAAAAACAACAAATCCATCACAATCAAACCTTCTGACAAAGGGGGGAACATTGTGTTAATGGATAACGACGACTATAAAGCAATGTGCCAGAGGATCCTTGACAATACACGATGCTACAAAAAGATTATGCCCATCATGGTTGAGACATACAAAGAGGACTTCTACAAAAAAATTGATGGAGCTCGGAACCAAGGAATGATCTCAGAAACACTTTGGCAGTTCATGAGGACAAAACATCCTAGAACCCCGACCTTCTGCGCTTTACCTAAAATCCATAAGGATAAAAATAACTCCCCAGGTAGACCTATCATATCAGGGAATGGCAATTTGACGGAAAACACAAACAAAGTCATAGATGCTTACCTAAGGCCTCATGTAACTAAACTCCCCTCATACACCAGAGACACAGGACACCTCCTGCAGATCATTGAGGGTATCACCATACCAGATGATGCATTCCTCATCACCATCGACGTTGAGGCTCTTTACAATAATATTCCACATAAAAAAGGATTGGAAGTCATCAAACGAACATTAGAAGAACAAAGTGGACAGGACACAAAATTTAATGCCTTTATAATCATGATGTTGGATTATATCCTCAATAACAACTTCTTTGTATTCAACGGCACCTATTACTTACAGACGTGTGGCGTCGCAATGGGCACTAGTTGTGCCCCGTCCTACGCGAACACATTTCTTGGAGCATGGGAACAAGAATTTCTAGCCGAGGAAAAAAACAGTACCTTCGCCAACAATATCATCGTTTGGCAGAGATTTATAGATGACATTTTTATAATCTGGACTGGCTCAGAAAGCATGATACATGAATGTCTTCAAGCCATGAATAAGAACACTTATAATATGTTCTTCACAATCAATTATGACAAGGAAAAAATTCCCTTCTTGGATACGTGGATCATGAAAGACAAAAATGGACTCCTTAAAACAACTTTATATCGAAAAGAAATGGCAGGTAATTCCATATTACATGCATCGAGCTTCCATCCCTCCTCACTAAAAAGTGCAATCCCATACAGTCAATTTCTTAGGTTAAGACGGAATTGTACCACTGAACAAGACTTCCAGAAAGAAGCCGATTCCCTGACTGCCAGACTAAGGAAAAAGGGTTACACAAAGACGACCCTAAGAAAAGCCTTTAATAGGGTAAAACAACAAGAAAGACACGAGATCCTATTCAAAAAGAAACAGATATCAGACAAACAAGAAAACCAAACTAGGGTCATCATGAGATTCACAAACGACCACCCCAAAATAAAGAATATCATAGCCAAACACTGGCAGATCCTACAGGAGGACCCTGCGATAAAACCTTTCATACCGGAATACCCTCAGATCACATATAGAAAAGCGGGATCTATGAAGCAATCACTCACCCACAGTGAGTATAAAGAAACAAGAAAAGATCCCTGCAAACAGAAGGGCACATTCCCATGTGGGAACTGCGGGCAATGTAATGTCATCAAAAAACGCACAACCACAGCACTTCCCAATGGAGAGCCCTTTATACCTCGACATTTTGTAAACTGTCGAACGAGAGGGGTGGTCTACCTCATGAGGTGCCAATGCGAATCCTATTATGTAGGAAAAACCAAACAAGAATTTGGAAAACGTGTAAACCAACACATCAATAGCATGCAGATGTGTAATTTTTATGTACCCCTAGGCAGACACGTAGCACATCATCACAAAAACAAAATGCCTAAAGTCACATTCACAGCACTGGAAAGGATTCACATACCGTGTAGAGGGGGGGATTGGAACAAACGCCTGCTACAAATGGAAATGAGATGGATAAGACGTCTCCAAGCCACAAAACCACCTGGATTAAACGAAAACGAGAGTTTTCGCCCCTTCCTAGAAGGGTTTGCATCAGGAAAGACAGATTAATAAACCAATAAACCTCTCCTAGGTAAATATAACAGATGGCAAACATTGGTATAATTATCGACCAACACACCCTTCTGTCTTGAGTTATCACCTTCCCTCCTCCAACTGAGATTGTATGGTCTATGGCAACCCAATCTATAAGATCTATCCATATTCCTTATTCCCCCTCTTTTTCATTTTCTCATTTACGTGCTCTTTAACAAATTAGACTCGGAATGAGACATTCAAACCTGCCCCTTACACAAGAGGTTTCAACCTTTCAATGTATATATACCCTATATACACTGACCTTCCATGTCCAATCTTGTTAAACATGATCCCGGGACAACCCTGGATGATCATGCTATCGGGATTCCCTCTCCCTATCCATCAGGTTCACTGTGAAGTGGGTTTTTAATGTTTTTCTGCTGCAAAAAATACTCCTTGTTTGTACTATATTTTGTGTATATTTTTCGATTTTCTATGATAAATGTGTCTTGGTACACCACTAAGTTTGAATACACACGACTCTGAGTTTAATAAACGATTATCCAATCATTGTAACAAGCATATCTTGCTTACATGATTTGTAGCTGTCAGTGCTGCAGACCGGCCCCTTTTCATCCCGGCAATCACACCCAGCACGGGTAGCCCCTACGTATCCTCGTAGGGGCTGTCCGGGACCCATCCAATCACCCTCGGGGAAAGGAGGGCCCCTCCTCCCGTGCTGGCAGCCTATGAGCGTCTCCTTACCATATACTCCAGCGCCTGCGCTCGCACCCTCTCGGCGCAGGCGCACAACCAGGTGCCACGTCACGCTCGGAACGAGCCCTCCGACGTGCAGCAGCCACTGCGCATGCGCGGAGGGCTTTAAAAGGCCGGGGATCGACGTCCAGTCCTCACTTCTCTCCAGCAGAGGAAAGAGGACGGACGAAACCTGCGTTAGCCGGACGGATCATCTCCACCAGTTTCTTCTACATAAACGTAAGCTCCCATGGACTCCCTACTTTTAAATAAACCTTGGGCACCGAAAGTCACCTTTTTATTGTATAAACACAAGGAGTTTCCAACACCTACATTGGGGCAAAAGTCACTATACCAATATGTATACACAGTGAATTGAGGTAACAAAGACCACTTTTACTGCATTTCAATATAGACCAAGAAACTTGACAAAGAGAGAGGGAAAAAAACATTCCCCGTGGAGGAAGTATTTAACCCCTTCAGCTCATACAAATGTAAGTGGTCTTACCTTCAAGAGACATCTGATACAATGTGTCCCATAACCCACTAACAAATTCCCATCCCATTACCATCCTAGGCAATATGCATAACACGATCCCGCTGCGATTGCAACAGGATGAGGGGAGCCGTGCGCAGTAACTGTTAGCTACATTCATGTATGTAAAAACTCTTTTCACAAACCGAATTTAAATTATACTTGACGACAATAAGGACATAAACCTATATATATATATATTATCTCCATAGATTAAAGTACAGAGTGACCCAACGCTTTGAAAAAGGCTCAGAGAGAGCCGAAACGCATCAGCCAATAGGATCCCTCTGGGGGACAAGTGTCCCTTCAAACATCTGCCGGAAATCCTATTTATATGTCACTAATTTCACCATTGTCACTGATTCCTTGCTGAATCAACTTCTTTATTACTTCCTTCACACCGGGGTCTCTACCCCCAAGCACAATTGTTCACCAATACATTACTTTACAATACTTGGAATAATATCTGTTGTAAATAAATTTTTGTTTATTTTTGCCAATTTTCTATCATTTATGTATATACTTTGTTCTATACCTATGCACTTGCCCATAAAGTCCCATTTTCTTTGGCCTGAGGCACCAAACCCCCCCCCCACAATAGTTTCACCTCCTTTTCTTTTAGATGGAGTTGGGAAGGAGAGTATGGTTGACTTTTCGTGGTTTTTTTATCTCCGTCTTGCAGCTCCAAACTAGTGTCTACACACGGCAGTCCTTGGGACTGGGGTGCTCAGTGTGTGGGTCTTTATGCCAAGGATTAGAGAGGGCAAGAATCAACCTCAGTTTGAGTCTGTTGAAACCAGAAGCAGACTGATTTGTTCTGATAGCAATTCGGTCTCTTTTAGGAGGTCAGGGTGTGCTTTTCAGACAACAGGACCATGGTAATTTGCTTAGTCCACCAAGAGGTAGTAAGGAGTCTACCACTCTAGAGTGTATTGTGCTGATTTTATCCTTTGTCCCGAGTGCAGGTATTATCTTGGAGGGTATTAAATCTTCCATGGTCACAGTTTTACCAGTCTGATTTACCAGAAAATTCATAGATCCCTGTGAATTCACTCTCAACCTGGAACAAGGGTGGTTCTTCTTAAAACATTAGGTTACGCTGCCCATACATCTGGTAGGGTCAGCAGAGATATCCCAGTGTCCTTTCTACTTTTCCTGATCCTGGGACTCTCAGACCATAGGTCAGGGCGCCTTGACTAAAATGTGGAAGCTCCACCTGGTGTGGTTTTTCCCTCCAACTCTGCTGATTTTCAGGATGATTCAAAGATTTGTTGGCCATTTCCACTATTGTGCTGCCATGATTTCATATTCCAGGAGACTAGTATTTCCATCCAGATTTGGAAAGGCAGAAATGGATGGTCTGTAGGTTGAAATGTGGTACCGGTGATCATTTTATATTGCCAGAGGGAAAATAGGCTCCATATTGCAGAATCAAGTGGCTATTCCACTTATCCCCACAGGTGGTAGTCTTCTTGCGCGGTTCTTCACGGAGGATTGTCTTCCTCAGGTTTAGATTTTGTTGTATGCCACCAAATTGGTTAGAGAATGATGTGGCATTCAACTCATTGAATACCCTACATCCTGCGGCAATGGATACTTGCTTCTCTAGAAAGTATCAGGATTATGCGTTTTGGTAAAATAAAAATAAATTAAAAAGTCTTCTTTAGGTCTTTTCGGCCAGATGGCTTTTTCCCAAGTTCCAACATTCCATGGACTACGTTCCAAGTGAACTGAGAAACCACTCTTTTCAGAAGATTAAAGAGAGAGTCTATGAAAACGAATTCAATCTGAGTCTTCCCCTTCGGCTTACTTGGGATCAGTTTGGTCTTTTCAAACGGAATGACCACTTGGTGTCCCAAGTGGGTTTAGGGGAGTTTCATAGCATTGGCAGGGGTTAGTCCTTCCTGAACAGTCAGAATGGTTCAGTTTGACTATCTCCCTGCGGCTTCCTCTGTCTTCAGAAATTACGGCACATTGCACAAAACTAGAGCAGTTCCTTGAGCATATAGGCCAGGGGGTTGGCAGAAGTTGAGTGTAAGCATCGGGCTATGCTGGTAAACACTTTCATTCACCAATAAAAGAATAGGCCTGAACTTGCTGCCTTCTGAGGAACTTCTTCATATGATTTTCTGCGGCTGTCTCTCGTGTAAATAGGTTTAGACAGCAGGTTGAGTTATTTTGTAGTCTTTATTCCCTCCCTTCCTGAAATATTGCTTGGTATGTCCCATAGTAGGCTGACATGAGGAGGTCCAGGAATAAGTAAAATTGTTTTCTTACTTACCGTAATTTTCCTTTCCTGGATCCTCCTCATGTCAGCCGAGAATTTCCCACCCAGGTCTCCGTCACGAGGCTTGTAAGGGAACAGTTTCCTAGGGGAGACAGCTGCACTTTAAAGGCTAGTTAGAGGTTGTCCTAAAGGGGTCAGAGAGGCGGAGCTGACCCATTGTAGGCTGACATAAGGAGGATCCAGGAAAGGAAAGTTAAGGTAAGTATGAAAACAATTTTCCTTAATTGTACCTCTGTTGCAGAAAAAAAAAGCTTTCTCTGTCTCTTAGGACAGGCCTTGCCTCAGCCTCCTATTAAAAACTCCTTTATTACCTGTCCTGAAATTTGGTATTTGGGAAGGAAAAACCGTTACAAGGAAGTACTTCACCAGCTGATCTCATTTAACACACACCCTGCACTTGCCCTCCCCCCTGCAGGAAATTACCCCACCCACCTCTGCAGTTACATGCTTTTCCAATGCAGACATTGTCGGTGAGCCTCTCCCAGGGGTAGGCAATCATTGAGCAGTGGAGATCTGTTTGAACAACATATAAGAGATCAAATATTACATTGGTTCAGCACCCTTTTTTTTAGGTTTTTAAGAAATTTACTAGCAGTGCCTAACTAAATAGAGGAAATCCTACAAACATATAATAAAACAAATTCCACTGTAAAAATATAAACTTACCTTAACAGTGGACAGTGTCAGTCAGTAGTGCAGTGGACAGTGTCAGTAGGGCAGTGCACGGTCAATTAACCACCAACGAGAAAGCCTCTCCAAGTGAGCACATTAGCCTTTTTATCCACAGCATAGCCAGGGTTTAGGTGAAGGTACTAGCACAGCTCCTCTGTAGATACACAATCGAAAGAAATCCAGAATTCGCTGAAAGACTTCACCTTTATCGATCCTTCACGCAAAAGACATCACAAGTTATATCAACATGGGGAAGTAATATATTCACAAATAAACTACAAAAAAAATTAGAAGTTGTTCAGACCCCCATTTGTTCCCATGAAGTCAAAGTACAACCCTCATGCAGCTTAGCATGGGACATGCAAGGTTTGTCTAGTACCACCAGGCCCTTTGATGTATCATTTATAACAACATATACATGTATAAGTAGAACAATTCACCACAAAAGAGATTTCTGAAAGCATAGTTTACTATATTACCAACTTTAATAACTCCTAAAGATGTATAGTTATAAGTATCAAAGTTGGAGTTTGGAATATAAAAGCCTGTATATAACCTGTATTCCAGAATTCTGAGACGGCTTCAGCAACTTGAAATGTCCATCGGTGGAATAATGAGAAAAGTTGAAACGGTAGAGATGAAACTGGAGACGATGGAAACAAACAAGATGAAACAGACAAACCTGGTAGATAATCTACAGAACAATATAGTGAAGGTGAGTTTATGAATGCTGAGCTTCTACAAACACAGCTGCTCAGAGAACTATGTAACCAGAGCTATCGGCTAGATCACCATACAACCTAGAACTGTGCTTTACTACAGACCTTAATGAAATTCCTTAATTGACAATGCCTTAAGGTAAAAAACCTTTAGAACCACTTTAAAGCGGTATTAACCTCCCTGGCAGTCTGATTATGTCCAGATTTCTGTGCTAAAAGCAGTACATTCTTTTGCATGGAAATCATTTGTTTTACATTTTAAAACTCACCTTCCGCTGCGATCCCCCTCCGTCCTCCCGCTGTGTGCTTAGCCAATGCCTGCACCTGTCTTCTGGTTCCCTTCCCTGTGAGCGTTGCGTCACAGGGGGTTGGAACTGGCGGCAATTTAAAAAATGTAAATACACAAATGACATGATACAAAGTTGTGATCCTAACAGGTTACACTGTATCATGCTATTTCACCACAGGATTTCACCTGGTGACTTTTCCAGTGCCCTGCCTTGTGCTTTTCCAGTTTTTTGTGCCTGGAAAATTTTGAACGACCATGGTGTCCAAGAAGCGCTCTTTTTGCGCAAAAGAGCTTTAAGACCAATTGGAAGACAGCAAAACTGAGTTACTTGAAGAACTGAGCGATAGCGAATCATGGGAAAATTCATCATCGGGTACGGAAAGTGACGACAGCAACGATTCTGATGCCTCTTTCTGGCACATAGCTCCGTTGGAAATTCTGAAGAATCATTTGATATACTTCCCAAATTCCACAAGCTATGTGCCAGAAAGAGACATCAGAATCGTCGCTGTCGTCACTTTCCGTACCTGATGATGAATTTTCCCACGATTCGCTATCGCTCAGTTCTTCAAGTAACTCAGTTTCGCTGTCTTCCAATTCGTCTAAAAGCGCTTTTGCGCAAAAAGAATGCTTCTTGGACGCCATGGTCGTTCAAAATTTTCCAGGCACAAAGTACTGGAAAAGCACAGGCAGGTGCAATCCTGTGCTGAAATAGCATGATACAGTGTAATCCGTTAGGATCAAAGCTTTGTATCATGTAATTTGTGTATTTACACTTTTGAATTTGCTGCCGGTTCCACCCCCCTGCGCCGCAACGCTGGCAGGAGGGAACTGGAAGGCAAGTGCCGGCAATCGGCCGTGCACAGAGCGGGGAGAGAGTGTGAGGACGCCGGGGAGGACGGTGGGGGATCGCAGGGAAGGTGAGTAACATTCTTGGGTAATCCCGAGTGTGGCTCAGGGTTACAGCTTTTGGTACTGAAATTTAACCTCGAGCCACACTCGGGAATACCGCCAGGGAGGTTAAACCGCTAAACAAAATTACTTGTTTTTGTTTTAAACCTGCAAGGCAATGTCATAATGTGCTAGGATGCATTGCATCCTAGCATATTATGTGAAATGTACCTTAGAACGAAGCCATCCAGCGGCGAGCTGTCACCGCTGAAGGCGTTTCCATCTTCACCTGGTCTTCCTTCTGGGTTCACGGACTCCAGCTGTGTAAAGTAGCCAAAGCCGTGATGACGTCACTCCCACGCATATGCGCAGGAGCCGCTGTTTACAGCACGGGACTCTGAAGGAACGACACCTTTAGGAGATATTTACAGTACCTATAAGTAAGCCTTATTATAGTCTTACCTATAGGTAAAATTCATGCATGGGAGTTTACTCCCACTTTAATGTTGAGAATTTCAGTTTTACTTTGTTCTCTAAAAAAGGTCAAAGTTCATTTATCCAGAACAGTTTAGGGTGGATGCAGAAAGTTTAAATTTTTAATTGGCAGGAGACAGGATTTGAATGAGGAACCTCATTGGGAATACAGACAGTATTTGAAAACCTGACTTATTCTTATCTTACCCCACTATCCCTATTACAGGTACTTATATAGAGCCATCAATTTATGTAGCGCTTTATATCTACAGTGTATTGTACATTTACATAAGTCCCTGCCCTCAAAGAGCTTACAGTCTAAGGTCCCTAACTCACATTCATACATACACATATCCCATCCCCCACACACACCTGTACTCTATTGGTGTCCTCTATCAAGTAGATATAGGAGGAGTCCCCTGCAGTGCATTAGCACACCTTCCCAGCAAGGAGTGTTGTCTCCAAGGGTAAGAGAGGCTGGATTCGCCCCTTATTTATGGATAGTGTAGGACCCACTGATAATGGGGTACTTTGACGCAGTGGTGGGCTTGAGCACGATATGGCCATATGGTGGAACTAAATCCCCATTTTTATTTATGGATTGTCTCCATATTTAATAGTCATTTCTTTTGCATGGTTGCGCTATTCTTTTTTAATATACATGTTGCTTGGTCCATAGCTGCACCGGCTTTAGATATACATGTTCAGGGTTTGCTCCCCCAATTTTTTGCTTGTTTAATACATACACATACTAGGGATAATTTAGACAGGAGCCAATTAACCTACCAGCATGTTTTTGGAGTGTGGCAGGAAAGGGGTACCCAGAGGAAACCCACGCAGGCACAGGGAGAACATGTAGACTCCAGGCAGGTAGTGCCATGGTTTGGATTTAAATCAACAACCCAGCACAGTGGCTAACCACTTAGCCACTGTGCTGCCATCAGGAATCTCTATGTCTGAGCCCACTGGGATAGGTGGTGGCAGGTGTTTAAAGTCCCTGCAAAAAGGAAGAGCTACGATGAGCACCAATTAAAACATTAATCCTTGTATAGTAAAAGAAAAAAGCCTCTGGCATGAGGAAGGAAGAGGAATAAGCAGCTGAAGTTAAAAGAGGGACTCTGGCTGCCACCAATGGATGTGGATCAGAATATGGGTCTGTAGCAGGTGCATAAAGCACAATCCTTTCCTGTACTTAGTTTAGGCCTTGCAGAGTACAAATAGGCTGGCTCTGGCTATGAGGAAGAGGCACGGCCTCGAAACACATCAGCCCTCCGTCTTTACGAGATATTGGACTCCTATAAAGATGCTGCTTTATGGAATTGAAATGCTTGACCTTTACGCATGTTTGTGAGTAGCTGATTTTAAACTTTTTTATCATTAAAACTCGCTGAGGATAATGCGCTAGGCTGGTGTGCCCCTTTCTTTGTTTTCTATTTACAGAGTACAAATAGGGCCCTGGTTAGATGGTTCACCTACAGTGGCAGACATGCTAAATAGCATGGACTGCTGTAATAGATGGAAAAGAGACTTCCCCCCAGAACTTGCTGGCACGACCTTTAAAATGGTGGGCAAACAAAAACAATGCTAGGTCACCAAAGGAAGAGAAGAACAGTGAAATGCTCCTGTCTCTCCCCAATAGAAACAATAAATGGAAACGTATCTTTGCTTAGCTGTCAGAAGCAAAGGGGACAGTTTAACAATTTACAGCATGAAGCCAACATTGGTAACTACCAACAGTCAAAACTTGCAGTGCCCAGCCTGTATGTAGAAATCATTGAAAAGTACAAAAATATAGAAAAGCTACAAATTTTTTTTTTTTCTCTTCACGTAAAATTTCAGCCATTGGGGATACAGGAATTCAGAAACAATCAGGTTATACTTCCACCTACAGTAGGTTGGGACAATCTCCATCGTCCATTGAGGGGCACAGGAATTGAGAAACAGTTCAAAAGAAGTCTATCTGATAGAGTGGGCACCAGCCTTGGATAGGAACAAATTTGGGAACCATCTGCATTTTAGGGGTATCTGAAGGACCCATGCTCAAATCAAGGCTAGATCGGTAAAACCCTTGCAAGACAGGGGAACTACTACGACCCAGGAAGGGCACAGAGGATCAACCTGGTGTTCCAGATCATGACAGAGTCACCAAGTGGGAGCTTCTACATGAAGGAACAATGGGCTCTGACCAGTGAGAGACTGGAAGGCCCCAACAGTCCACCAAAAACTGGTGGGAAAACAGTATCTAGTACCTGAACAGGAAGAACTGACCTAAAAATGAGATTTGGTTAGCAAGTAAAAATTCACATGGTCCAGCCCCAGATCCCTAGAGGAAAGTTTGGGCAAACAAAATAAGTCCAAAAGAGAAAACCAGAAAGTCATCAGCAGAAGGCTCAAGCCTAGCATTCCCAACACTGAAATTCAGGGAATAGAGGATCTGCAAGGAGGAAAGTTTTTGTCCAAAACAGACAACCATTGTTGCAACAAGACAAAAATGGTTTTTAGAGCGCTCACAGAATACTAACCCAAAGGATAGAAAAATGTATCTCCAAGACAGGTGGAAAAAAAAACTAAGGGTACCAACACTGAAGTCCACCTAAAGGAAAGAGTAAGGTGAGCAAGCAGGGGTGAGGTATACCAAACACTAGTGCACAAAAAAACAGGATGAGCAGGACTTCTTCCAACCAAACACCATGTGGTGTTTCATTGGGGTGCAAACCTGCATTACCAAGTACAAATTCCATAATTCTAAAAATAAATAAAGTGGATGTAAACCTGATTCATGAAATTTGACCTAGGCACATATATCTGCAGTGTTTTCTTATCTCTCTTTAAAGCCCTGAGTCCTGTGTGTTTCTCCAGCGCTATTCTTCTGTTACCAGCATGATAACTTCTGATGTTCTCCAACAACCAAGATAAAACCAGGCTGAAATTTGTGTTGGGTAGGTGCTATAAATAGATTGGCAGAGAACTTGTTCACAGCGCGTATTCACAGCACATTCCTTTCTTTCTTTACCTATGTGGAGTGACGGTGTGTGCCTTTCCTCCAGTCAGCTGTCTCACAGTGTCTGCCAAGACTCCATACCCAGTGCTGAACAGGAAGAGAAAAATTCTAACACAATGTGCACTATCTAAAGAATATAGCAATCTGAAGACAGCAGATATACATGTAAAACTTATGTAGGGAGGTTTGTTTCATCTCTGTGTATCATCTGAGGCTGTTCATTTCGCTTGGTATATGTGAGGGTTTACATGCACTTTAAACCTATCCTGGATCAGTGCAGCATCCTTAAACAATAAGTAAGTGGAGCCGCTGAGAGCCTGAGCCCGCTGCTACCACCCCTTCCACAGCCCAGCGCTCCAGTGAGCAAAGAGAGGGCAGAGCAGAGAGCTGCTAACTGACAGTCAGCAGCTCTCTGCTCATGGAGCTGTGAGAACTGAGCGGTCGGTGGTGTTCAGACTGATGCTGCATTCACCTAGGAAGGTATAAATAATAAAAAACCTACATCTCTTTTAATCACACTACTAAGAACATTCATCTCTTTGGGAACAGAAAAGAGTAGGAATCTAAGAGGACTTAGTTCACCCACAGAAGAGAAACCTCTTTCCCGGAGTTGATCTCTTAGGTCTTTGGATTTATCCCATTCCCACGTAGGAAAGACCTTCACCAGCAAGTTCTAAACAGGGCAATCCAAGGATTGACTCTTCCTTTCAAACAGGAAAAGGGGGGGGGGGCACTCAGGTGCTAACCTTTTAACCTTTAATGTGGAGACCATCCACTGAAGGATCCAGAAGACATGCGTTGTCTCTAGGGTAGGAGATGTCAGGAAAGACACACTCCGTGGCATTTGACAATGATAGCAGGTCATGCTGTCACAGGAGAATTCCCAAATCTTCTCAGAGCATTTGCAGTGTTCAGGTGCAGTGTTCAGGTGATGTCCAACCAAGGGATATGGACCATGTCAGGATATAGACCCAATGAAATACCCACAAATTGGTAAGTGTCTGTTCTGGGGACCGAAAACAATTTCCTAAGCATGAAGATATACCCATCAGAAATCCCCCCCAGGATGGAGGGAAGAACCTGTCCTACTTCCGCTTGAGATCAGCAGATTGTGTTGGGGAGTTCCTGGTCCAAGGAGACCAATTGGATGTATCCCATAGAGTCCAAGTTCCTAAAAATAGAAGAGCCGAGTCCGTACAAGATGGAGAAACCATTCCGAAGAGGCATTGTCCACCCACACCAAAAACCCTAAATGGGGAACATGGGGGAACTTCTGTGCAGATGCAAAATGTCCACAAGAAGTGGATTACCTTAGCAAGGGTCTAAGTACAAGAGCTTCCTCTTAGGTGACCCAAGGTTACCAGTGCTAGATACGTGGTATAACAAGGTCTGCAGATGATGAAACTCACAAAAGGGCTCAGACTACAAGAGTCCAGAAAATTGATCTTATTCAGGGAGGATCTTCTAAATATTCCAAAGTGGTGGGAGTGTCAGGAATAAGCACTAGCATAGGCATGAGAACCAATGCTAAATACAGAGACTGGAAATGCTGGAGGACACTGAAGGGGCAGGTCCTTACTAGGGACAGGAACAGAGGAAACTGGTCCCTGTCAACCTTGTAGGTCAAGAGGTCTCTCAAAAGAGAATGGGAATGAGGAGTATCAAGTACTATAGTACTTGAGGCCTCATGGCGTGGTGCACCCAAAAGAAGCCTGGGAAAATACATGATTTTTAGCAATATGAAGAAAGGAGGAGGAACAAATAAAGGAGATGACCCACTCAAAAGTCAAGCTTGAAGGCTACAGGGGGTTACATGTGCACCCAAATGATAGAAAGGCAAATTACCAGGAGATCGAGCTGGATAAACAAAGATTGCCCCACACGTGGAAGTGAGGGGTGCACATTTATGCAGACCAGAAGGGTTTGATGAACTCTGGCTTTGAGCCATACCGCCTGAATGAGATGTAGGCTCTTAATACCTGTGTTCTACTATAGTTGAAGTAGATGCATTATGTAATGGGTTCTTCCACTCCTGGTTGACGCAGAAGTGTGACTTGGCCACCTGTGGCATTTCTACTGACATTGTCAAGAGTAGCCTGAAGAGACAACGTCCCTCAAAGAATAACTGAGTCAGATGCTCCTTAGCTGTGTCATCAACATCCCAAACACAAAGCCAGAGTGCCCTATGCATGTAAACAGACAGTAGTCCTATGTGGGACAAGTTTAGATGCTTGTAACAAGCTATTGCAACTAAAGTGCAAGGCTCCTGACATTTGCTTCAAGCACTTTATAAAATTATGTTCTACCACAGTGATGGAAGGATTTTACTCACTCCGATACAGTTTGACAAATATAAAAGTAATTGGCACGCATGATAGACAGCCACCCCAATTAATTCAAACTGGGATCTATGAAGGAAATTTAACATTCCTTCAGTGAAATTGTGGAAGGTGAGAATGCCATCAACCCATTTTTATTGCTGTTAACGTATATCACTGGAGCGGGGACAAAAAAAACAGAGTAGTAAAGTACCTCTCAAGGGTAAATAGCTCCGACACACACTCAGGAGGATCCCAGGATCCTACAGTGTGCCTCCAGTCCTCATAGAGGAATGACTTAAAGTATAACTAAAGCAAAAACCTTTTTCTAAGTTTTGGACAGAGTAGAGGTGAATTGGAACCCCTGTCAGGTATTATTGCTATCTGTGTCACCGTTAGAGCTATTTACCTTCTTTATTTGTCCTAAATACAATTATCAGTAAAAGTAAAAGAAAATCTAAAATTCTGAGTTATCCACAGAACAGTAATAGATGGAAAATTTTCCAATGGGGACACTAGTTCTAATGACCTGGGGGCCTCCAGAAATTCCTTTCATTTGCAGGGATTTCCTCTCAATTCCTGTTTTGGCAATGGGACAGGAAGTGAAGGGAAATCTCATTAATGGGACAAAGACGGCAAAAAAAATGACTGACCATACATGGATCTAAATTCAGCCGGTTCAACAGGGGCTAGCCAAATTTCGATCCATGTATTGGCAGACTGATTGTATCTAAGCGAATCCATCAATGACTTAGGTACAACCAGCCTGTTGGATTTTTATGCATGCGATTACTTCCAGTGGCAGTATTCAGCAACAAAAGATGAACACAGGAGTCACCAAGAAAAATCTTCAAGTTACAGAAAATGTTTCTTGTGACCTGTATAACTGTTCTGCTGTTATCAAAGAAAATAAAATGCAGCCTACAAATGTAGTCTGACTCCTGACAAATACCTTTAGTAAATCTAGTCCCCTTCTGAATTTCCTGACAAATATCATTAGTAAATCTAGCCAGATTCCTTGTTTTCAGTCCATTACTGTAATCTATGTAAGGATCTTTAATAAAAAATCCTTTACTTTTCTTAAAAAGGAGAAACATCTTAGCCAGGAAGAAGCTCTGCAACACAAGGAAGGCTGGGAGTCTGAATACAAACCCAGGAACATAATGGAACCATCATACAGAAACAGTAATGCAATGTATCCGAATATTAACGGCTCACAGAACTCTTTGAACTACCCTTAGATTGAGGTAGTGTGGAATCTGAATGTGAATCACAGACCTGGTACCTCTAAATTAACAATGCACAAATGTTGAAATTCTGATTAAATGTACAGTAACTGTCTGTTTATGCTAAACATATCACTCAGAGCCACTTTAAAATGGACTGCACTTTTTTTTATTATTCCATCCAATATTTGGTACATTGACTGCACAATACAGTTAGTTGTACCTTGTTACATACTGCCTCAATTTACAATAGATGAGGACATTTTGGATTAGTCCTGAAAGTGAGGAATCATACCCTTTTACTGGTACAGGTAATGCCCACTAAATCTCTGAAAGCCTTGGCTTAGAATAAAAAAAGGCTTCATTTATGTTAAAAAAAATGCATAATTTTTGCCAAAGCAGTTAAAAAATAATTAAAGTGATTCCTCCTCTACTTCTAAAATATTAAAAATAGAGCTACCCTGTAAATGGAAGATAACTACAATATTTGTTCATTAGAGCTATAGGCAATGCCAGTATCTGTACTTACCTGGTCCCCCACAGGGAACTGTGATTTCTCCTGCAACCTGCTACATTACTGCGTTGTCCTGTGATGATGTAGTGGCTGGCGGAGGAACCGCAGCACCAAGCAGGGACATGCTATACAACACTGGTAGTGTTCAGCTTTTATGCAGGCTGTGTAAATTATGAATCAACTAACCATAGGACTGGTCCATTCTAAAGAATGGTTGTGTGATATGTCAAATTAAAAGATTTCACATGACATTAAAATATTATGTGCAGTTGGCATTTGGAGCAGTGTTCTCTGCTGTAGGTCTCTATGTTGCCAATGATTTGAATGCTCCAAAGCCTAGGAGTCACTACCGCATTCATTCCATTGGTGAATTTAGGAGGTGGATCTGTGACCACTTATGTTCCACAATGCTTGGAGGCAGAATGGAGGTGTGAACAGCATCATCCTTAGAGAACTGCAGGAAAGTGCTAAAATAAGTTAAAAGAAACCTCTACTGAAAGGAATATGGAAGCAGATAGTGCTGAACTTCTGAATATAGTAGTGGCCTGGGTGCCCCTGGTTTAATACCTTGGAGGTACTTACAGAACAAGCATGCAACAAGTGAAGTCAGAACTGCACGCTTGTTCCATGTCAGTTACTCTGAAAATAATGAAGGTATTGGATCAGCATAATAGCTGGGCAACAAGCACTTTTTAAAAGGAGCACTCAGCAGCAACAGCCCACATATTACCCCAGTAAAGGCGACCTTTAGACTTGAGCTACACACCTCTGTATGGGATTGCTGTTACAAATCTGGAGGAAGAGTGAAAATATTACGAGCGTACTGATCAATACGCTCATATTCCTTTGAGAACTGCAAGCCCATCTGCCCGGACCTGAAGTTTCTTCATTCACAGAACGCAGTGAATAAATGACATTGCTGTGTGAGTAGGGGCCCGCATGGCTATACCGATTTTAAATGTGGCAGTGGGTGTGCGGAGGCTCAGGAAGTGAGGGAGAGAGCTGGAACATGTTACACCCCAAGTATATGTGTAAAATGTTCCCAATATGAAATTATCCTTTGACACTAAAAAGAAAAATAAATAAACCTGTGCTAAATGTCTATGTAAATAACAGTGATCTTTTCAGCTATCTGTAAAGGAGGCTATTCTACTGACCTCTAGTGTAAGGAACATTCTTCTCAATGGCCACCAGTGTTAAAGGATAAACTTAATTTGAAACCACAGCGCAAACCCAAACTCAACAGTCAAACCTCAAAAGTCAATAAAAAATGTACCCAACGTAACACCACCAAAGTGCTAGTTGTACAATAACTAATATAATAAATACACCTTACATAAATTATATATGGTGCAACAAACATATACATTCAATGTGAAAATAATAGTCCAGCATTTTAGGACAAGCAAGTAGCCAGTGAAAGTCCTCAATTGAATAAGGAAAAGTGCTTTCGTGCTAAAAAATCCTGTCAATATAGTGACATGCATGTGGCCAGTGAAAGTTTCTTGATGATACTCAAATAAAGTGCTTCTGTGCCAAAGTGCTGAAAATGTTGAATATCTCAGACTTTCTCAAAAGTTTTTGAGAAGCCGACACCGAGACCTGCACTTGACGTGCGTTAAACATGTGTACCACGGAGAATCAGATGTGACGACACTGAGAGACCGGTATCCGCATTGACGTGTTTCGCCCCTCCCACAGGGCTTTCTCAAAGTCTTTGAGACTACCCTGTGGGAGAGGCGAAACGCTTCCATGCAGATTCCGGTCTCTCCATGTCGTCACATCTGGTTGTCCGTTGTACGCATGTTGGAACGCACGCCTAGTGCAGGTCTCGGTGCCGGCTTCCGAACCAGTTAGAATGTCACATCTCGCTTCTGTTTGGAAACTTTGTGAACTGATGTCTACATGATTGTAAGTGCATATTTTATTGTTTAAGCTTAAAATAAAAGAACGTATTACACTATTTCTGGATTCTCTTCTTCCCATTTATGAGCCATGGTCCTGTCAATGACTTACAAGAACTGAAACTGGTTTAATTGACCAGACAAAGCCTGCTTGATTCCCGTGCTATATGGCTGGGGGGTCCACATCATCTGGTAAGAGTTTATGCTGCTTGGGAATGGAAAACTGAGCACTGCATGAGCTATTCAACATTTTCAGCACTTTGGCACAGAAGCACTTTATTTGAGTAAAGCGTTGGACTATTATTTGCACATTGAATGTATATATTTGTTGCACCATATATAATTTATGTAAGGTGTATTTATTATATTAGTTATTGCACAACTAGCACTTTGGTGGTTTTTAGGCACGTTGGGTGTATTTTTTATTACCTTTTGAGGTTTGACTATTGAGTTTGGGTTTGCGCTGTGGTTTCAAATTAAGTTTACCCTTTAACAGAAGAATGTTCCTTACACTAGAGGTCAGTAGAATAGCCTCCTTTACAGATAGTTGAAAAGATCACCGTTATTTGCGGTTAGTGCTTACATATCTAAGAGGTAGATCTTTGCTCAAGAAACCCCTTGCAAACTCTGGAGGAGCTCTAGTTAGGAATGACTGAGCTAAAAACCCCTGAAGGACAGTTTAACTAAGTCCCAAATCGAGTTACTATGTGATGCACAAGTCCCATTACAGGCGTAGGCAACCTTTTAGAAGTTGAGATCTACCTGGACAACATGGAGGAAACTAGTGTCCTTCTCCCCTTCACAACCCCCCCTCCCCCCCACTGTACTGTCCTCTGATCTTCTTCATATCAACCCACTGTAGTGTCCTCTGTCCCCCCTCTATAACAGTGTCCTGTGCCCCCCATTCACATCACCCACCGCCCCCATAGTGTCCTCTTCCCCCTTAACAAAACCCACATGTAGTGTCCTCTGCTCCCCCTTTACATCACCCCCCCCCCCCCACCAACTGCAGTGCCCTCTTCCCCTTTGTCCCCTTCACATCACATTCTCCCCCACTGTAGTGTCCTGTGTCCTTTGCCCCCCTTCACATCACCTGTCCCTGTAAGGTCCTAGTGTCCTCTGCCCCTACTGCCATAGTGTCCTGTGCCCTCTGCCCCCCTTCAAATCACCCCTCCCTATAGTGTTCTCTGCCCCTCCCCCTTCTAAACCATCTGTCCCCAATACACCCCCTTCCCACTGTAGTTTCCTTTGCCACGCCATCACAGGAAGCTGCATTAGGTGGACTTCACTGCCAAGCTCAACAGTTGTGTGATATTACCGTATATACTCGAGTATAAGCCAACCCGAGTATAAGCCGAGGCCCCTACTTTTACCACAAAAAGATGGGAAAATGATTGACTCGAGTATAAGCCTAGGATGAGAATGCAGGGCAGCGGGCATGGTACAGGAGAATACAGGGCGGCAGGCATGGTACAGGAGAATGCAGGGTGGCAGGCATGGTACAGGAGAATGCAGGGTGGCTGGCATGGTACAGGAGAATGCAGGGTGGCTGGCATGGTACAGGAGAATGCAGTGTGGCTGGCATGGTACAGGAGAATGCAGTGTGGCTGGCATGGTACAGGAGAATGCAGGGTGGCTGGCATGGTACAGGAGAATGCAGGGTGACTGGCATGGTACAGGAGAATGCGGGGGGACTGGCATGGTACAAGAGGATGCGGGGTGACTGGCATGGTCCAAGAGGATGCGGGGTGACTGGCATGGTCCAAGAGGATGCGGGGTGACCGGCATGGTACAAGAGGATGCGGGGTGACTGGCATGGTACAAGAGGATGCGGGGTGACTGGCATGGTACAAGAGGATGCGGGGTTGTGGGCTTACTACAGGAGATGCAGTGCTGTGGGCATGGTACAGGTGGACCATGCCCGCAGCACTGCATCCCTTATAATATGCCCGCAGCCCTGCATAATGGCAGGTAGTGCAGCTGTCTCACTTACCTGTTCCAGAGGCGCCTTCAGTTTAAAAATGGTGCTGCCCGGCGCCGACACGTCATTGCGCACGCGCCGCCGCCGCTCATATACGTTCGGCTATTCCCGGCCTGTCCCGAGTGGAGGCAGCGCATCCACGGTGACATATATGCGCCGGGCGGCGCCATTTTTAAAGCTTAAGCACGTCGGAGCGGCCAGGGACTTTTTTTTTTTTCCCTTGACTCGAGTATAAGCCGAGGGGGACGTTTTCAGCACAAAAAAATGTGCTGAAAAACTCGGCTTATACTCGAGTATATACGGTAATTTATCTGCATCCGATATTAAAAATCTCCTGTGTAGTTCTTTGCAGTATTTTTTGAGTCACTGACTTAGAGCAAGCATTAAACATGTTAACGCTGAACTACACTGTATCTGAGTACCACAAGCCAAAAACTATATTTCATTTATTTTTAATATCCAAAGCAAACTCACCTATCCATCCGAGTCCCCATGCTTTATTTTGGTGAGAAATCACTTTGAAAATCACCCCCTACCATTTCTAGCCTTGGCCATTTTGAGTAAGGGCAGATGATTCATGTAGCATTGACTTAGAATCCATGTGCCCCCTGCTCAGGCATTTAAGCAGGAGGTTGTGCTTAGCGGAGAACCCCCCCTTTCCTCCTAAAGACTATTGGGCTGTATGATATCATGTGCCTAAGCTTGGAAACCAGGAAGCAGTGGCGGCTGGGGAAGTTTTAAGATGGTGGGGCGCCAGACTTCGCACCTTCCTTTCGGACCCCTCCCACTTTTCATAAGCCCCACCCATTATAACTCCACCTACTCCGTCCCCTGTGCCCATAAAGCACAAAATGGTTACACCATGTAGCATAGCGACCTATATAAATTATAGAAATATATATAACATACAATATTGCCCATAAATTCCCAATTAACTTTTTTTTTTCTTCTGCGGTGCTTTTCACCTGGCTGCAGGCAGGGGAATTAATATTTTTCCAGAACTCTACTTTCATGTTCTCCTTCTAAGAACCCTTAATATGGGATATACTGAGACCCCCTAAATATAAAAGAGGAACTTTCAGTATATATCCCATATAAGGGGTCTCTCACTTCCAGTATATCCTATACTAAGGGGTCTCTCAGTACTAGTATATCCCATAATAGGGGGCAGGAGCCCTATTAAGGAACATACTGTGAGAGACATCCTAAAGCAGGGATCTCCAAACTACAGCCCTCGAGCTGTTGCAGAACTATATGTCCCATGAGGCATTGTAAAACTCTGACATTCACAGACATGGCTAGGCATGATAGGAATAGTAGTTCCTGAACAACTGAAGGGCCATAGTTTGGAGACCCCTGCCATAAGGGATATACTGAGAGACTCCCTATTATAGGGTATACGGACTGAGAGTGAGAGAGAACCCCTATAATAAAATGCTCTCAGTCACTCTCAGTATATCCCATATTGCCTCTCAGTATATATCCCATAATGGGAGTTAGGGGACCTATTATGGCCCAGTCCGCACTCACTGCTGCTGGTACGAGCTGACCCCAGGCTCATTGTGCAGGTGGCTTCTGTTGGTTCCCCCACTCCTGGCCGGGAGGAGCCCCACCAGCCCCCAGAGCCGCCATCACCTGCTGAAGTTGGGGGAAGATCCGGATCATCCGGGGAAACCGCTTAGCGACTAAACCCGGGCAGATCGCATCCCTTGCCCAGGGAATCCCGCACTGAGACCCAGGAGGGAGAAAGACAGAGACAGAGGGGGAGAGGAGCCTCACACAATCTGTGCATGCCATGCCATGCAATCCCTACATACTTCTTCTATGGGGTGAAACTGCACAAGGGGAAGATCTCCACCCCCTGGTGGAAGGAGAAAGGGAGCTTAAAAGGTGGGCCAGGTCACTATTTCCACCCGCCTATTGAGCTCTAATTAAACACAATGGGGAACTGCCAGGCAGCCAGTAAGTGTGGATAAATTGTTATTTTCTAAATTACAGTTGCAAATGATTTTTCAGATGGATGGTCTGCTAGGCAGATTACAGAGAAAAAAAAAAGTCTAATCATGATCAGACTTTTTTTTTTTCCTAATCTACCTAGCAACAGCAAAGAGAAATATAACAATTAGGGAAGGGAACTGCAGGTGCAGGACTAGCAATTAAAGGCAGAGAACACATTTTATTACACAGACACATATTAGGTGTAAAATTACACAAAGTTAAAATCTTAACAGAAAAAATTATATAGTTTATTTTTTCCTACAACAAAAACTGGTGGGGCAGTGCCCCAGGAGCCGCTATGGGTGAGCCTCCACTGCAAGGAACTAACTAAAAAAAAAAAAGAAAACTAAATGAAATATTTACTAATGCTAGCTGCATAAGGATTAAAAATAGCCATTGTTGATTGAAAGTGAAGTTCCACTTTAGGTAAGACATCTGATTTTCAGACTTGTTCCAGGACAGCCTCAAAGTATGAACATGATGAATGCCAGGCAACTAGTATTTTAGAAGATCAGCAAAGGTAGGCTGTATGCTTCTTTGCACAGGTTTAATTTAGTGACTATAAAATGAAAAGGCTATTAATAAAAATGTCTCTCTACAAGTTAGGTTATATTTTGGCTATCTATACATCTTAGTCAAATGTGCAGTAATATCAATATCTGATGTAAAGCAATGTGATAACTTGTGGTGTATTAGATCTTGTGACTGCTGCTCACATAATGTGTGCCCAGCACCTTCACGCTCTGTCAATACCTAGTGTAGGCTTTTTAAAATATAAGATCTCTTCGATTGATGGTATCTATATATGTGCTGAAAAAATTGTAACAAAAACACTGACTCTTATATGAAAACTTGCTGTATGTAAATAAATAGTATATGATGACTAATAATCATGAATTGAAGTCTATTACAATACAGAGTATTAATGGGGAATAAAACATTTCAAAGGATTATTTTCAAAAAACATTTTGCATAGTCAATCAATAAAAAGTAAAGTTTAATTAAAGATACAGTTTACAGGGCGTATTGATTTCTTACTCATTCCAGTATATCAAATAAAATGGAACACTGCTATAATCAGAGAACACACAGATTTACCCAGCAGAGCAGATGGAAGATCACAGCGATGAATGCCGATTGCATGTGTGTATGGACTGCAGAACAGTTCTATCTTTCAATTTGCAACCAGCTTGGAATCCCCAAAACAACTGGACAGATGGAAAGTCCACGGAAGCTGTGAAATAGTTAAAAGTGGTCAAAAAAATATTTATTATCTTGTCTGTTCCTATAAATAGCTGGTCTATCAAAGCTCTGATCACAGTGATGGTGCTTTAGCTAAAATAAAATGAACACACTGCTCAAAGAAGCAAAGGTCTTAATTATTTACAGAGAAAATAGAATACTAACATAGAAATCTAAGAATATTACAGAGCATATAGAAATAAAAGAGCAGAGATTATATGTTATGTAAATCCATCCTACGTTTTCTGTGTCTTTTAGCTAGGCTCAATGAGAGAGAGAAGAAGAAATAGAAAAGAGAAGAGGCCTTCATCGCTGCTTTTTAAAGCACGCTCAGACACAACCTGCACAAATACCCTCTGCACGCCAATGTAGTTCTCTGTCCAATGAACAAAAAGGCAGTAAACTTTCAGGAAGAGTGTTGCTGTCCTCGATAACCATCAGCAGATGGCGTTGCTATTTTGTCGTCTCTAACCCAGGTCAGCATCACAGCCCACATCTGGTCCCTTTGATGTGTTGGTTGAAGCAAAGCAAAAAGGCAGTGTAATCTTCACATCACCAGGTCTGAGCTCATGCTCTCTTAAGCCTTGTACACACGATCAGATTATGGGACAAATTTTTGTCTATTTTATTAGGTTACTTTCATATGAAAATTCTCGTATGACAGAATTCAACTTCAGAAGTGATATCATGTGTTGAATGTTTTTGTATGTATTCTTTCGTTTGGGAGCATGCGTAGTTTTACTCTTACGATTTTTTTTCGGATGAAAAATTTACTAATTAACCACTTGCCTACAGTGCACTTTCACCTCCTTCCTGCCCAGACCGATTTTCAGCTTTCAGCGCTCTCACACTTTGACTGAGAATTACTCAGTCATGCAACACTGTACCCATACAAAAATTGTGTCCTTTTTTTCCACACAAATAGAGCTTTCTTTTGATGGTATTTGATCAATACTGGGTTTTTTATTTTTTGTGCTATAAATAAAAAAAGACTGAAAATATCGTGAAAAAACGCATTTTTCTTTGTTTCTGTCATAAAATTTTGCAAATTAGTCATTTTTCTTCACAAATTTTGGCCAACATTTATACTGCTACTTATCTTTGGTAAAAATAACCCAAGTAAGTGTATATTATTTGGTCTTTGTGAAAGTTATAGAGTCCACAAGTTATGGTGCTAATCATTGAAAATTGATCACACTTGACCACACCTGATGTACTGAAGGCCTATCTCATTTCTTGAGACACTAAAAAGTCAGGAAAGTACAAATACCCCCCAAATGACCCCTTTTTGGAAAGTAGACATTTCAAGGTATTTAATAAGGGGCATGGTGAGTTTTTTGAAGTTGTAATTTTTTCCCACAATGCTTTGCAAAATGAAGATTTTTTTTTTTACAAATTGCCGTATTAACAGGTTATTTCTCTCACACAGCACATGTATACTTGCAACTACACCCCAAAACACATTCTACTACTCCTCCTGAGTATGGCGATACCACATGTGTGAGACTTTTTCACAGCCTGGCCACATACAGAGGCCTAACATCCAAGTAGCAGCGTCCGGCATTCTAGGAGCATAAATTACACATATAATTTCCTGACAACCTATCGCACTTTTGAAGGCCCTGGAGCACCAGGACAATGGAAACCCCCATAAAATGACCCCATTTTGGAAAGCAAACAGCCCAACGTATAATTTTTGAGGCATAATGAGTCTTTTGAATATGTCATTTTTTTCCACAAGTTTTTGGAAAATGTGGAAAGAAAATTAAAACACATTTTTTTTACACAAAGCTGTCCATTTATGCAATATTTCTAACACATAGCATGTACATAGCAAAAATTGTACCCCAAAATACATTCTGCTAAATACATTCTGCATCCTCCTGAGTATGGCGATACCACATGTGTAACACTTTTTCACAGCCTGGCCACATACATAGGCCTAACATCCAAGTAGCGCTTTACACAAAGTTGTCCATTTATCCACTTTAAGACTGGGCCTATTTTTGACACTTGGTGTTTACAAGCTAAAATCATTTTTTTTGCTAGAAAACTACTTGGAACCCCCAAACATTATATATTTTTTTTTAGCAGAGACCCTAGAGAATAAAATGGAGATCGTAATATGCAATAATAATAATAATAAAGATGCAATATTTTTTATCACACCATATTTGCGCAGCAGTCTTCCAAATGCAATTTTTTTGAAAAAAATTCACTTTTTTTGAACTAAAAAATAAGAAAACAGTAAATTTAGCCCAATTTTTTTCCATAATGTGAAAGATAATGTTACGCCGAGTAATTAGATACCCAACATGTCATGCTTCAAAATTGCGCATGCTCACAGAATGGCGCCAAACATTGTTACTTAAAAATCCCCATAGGCAACATTTTAAAAATTTCTGCAGGTTACTAGCTTAGAGTTACAGAGGAGGTCTAGGGCTCAAATTATTGCTCTCGCTCTAACGATCGTGGCGATACCTCACATGTATGGTTTGAACACTGTTTACATATGTTTGCGGGACTTGCGTATGCGTCTGCTTCTGCGCGCGAGCTAACGGGGACAGGGCGCTTTAATTTTTTTTTTTCCTATTTATTTTATTTATTATTTTTTTATTTTTACACAGTTTAAAAAAAAAAATGTTTTGATCATTTTTATTTCTATTACAAGGAATGTAAACATCCCTTGTAATAGAAATAGGCATGACAGGTCCTCTTTATTGTGAGATCTGGGGTCAAAAAGACCTCACACCTCACAACTACACTAAAAAAGAAAAAAAAAAAAAAAAAAATTGTTGAAAGAGGAAAAAAAAAAAAAGAAAAAAAAAAAGAAAAAAAAAAAGCGGCCATTTAAACCGGTTGCTAGGCAACGTCTTTTGACGTAGCTCCGGTCCTCCAAGACCATAGAGTCGAGTGAGGGCCATCTTGCCCTCACTCGACTTCCTGTCTCCGAGGATCCGGGACCGGATAGTTTTCCCCGCTGCCGGCGGGTCCGGTAAGCTGGGAAAACGTCTGGGACGCGGCAGGAGGGGGGGGGGGCACCTCTTCCCCTGCACCGTAAGGGTAATTCCGCGGCGAATCTGCCACTGGGACCACCCTTTTCTGAAAGCCAACCGCCCGCCGTTTCAAAAAATACCGGGGTTATGGGGGCTATCTGCTGCCATAACCCCAGTATTTAGCTTTTAATGGCCGACGCATATAGTCGTTAGGCGGTCAGTAAGTGATTGCATGTATATGGCAAACAGGTGACGATGACTGATAGGGTGACAGGTGACGATGACTGATGGGGTGACAGGTGACAATGACTGATGGGGTGACAGGTGACAATGACTGATGGGGTGACAGGTGACGATGACTGATGAGGTGACAGGTGATGATGATTGATGAGGTGACAGGTGATGATGATTGATGAGGTGACAGGTGACGATGATTGATGAGGTGACAAGTGACAATGATTGATGGGGTGACAGATGACAATCACTGACGGGGTGACATGTGACGATGATTGATGGGGTTACAAGTGACGATGATTGATAGGGTGACAGATGACGATGACTGATGGGGTGACAGGTGATTGATGGGGGTGACAGGTGATGGTCACTGATGGGTGACAGGTGACGGGCGATGGTGCACGGCGGTACTGATGGCAGTCTCTGGTGACCGGTGAACTTTAGGCTATGTCCACATGTGAGCGTAGCGATCATGGGCAGAATCACTGCAATTCTGCCCGCGATCCAGAAATCATTGCAAATCGTGGGGCGCCTGTGCGTTGCCCGTGATTTGCAATAGCACCCCAAACGCTGTGCGATGTTGCCGCCATTTCCGCCTGCCGAATCGCGGTAACATCGCGCAAACAACGCATGACGCCCCAAAGAAACTCTTGTACCTTTTTTGGGCGTCATGCGTTGTTTGCGCGATGTTACCGCGATTCGGCAGGCGGAAATGGCGGCAACATCGCACAGCGTTTGGGGTGCTATTGCAAATCACGGGCAACGCACAGGCGTCCCGCAATTTGCAATGATTTCCGGATCGCGGGCAGAATCGCTGTGATTCTGCCCACGATTGCTGCGCTCACATGTGAACGTTATGGGTGTCAATTTCTGGGCAATGTTGGGTGACAGGTGACATTGGGGGGGGGTGGGGCTGAGGACTGTGTGGGGACATTTATTTCTGTGCTTTTACTTTGTGACAGGTACACAGAGCAGTAACTCCCTGTTTCTAGCTCTTCTCCCCTCATACTGGAAACTGTATGAGGGGAGAAGAGCTAGTAACAGTGAGTTACTGTTCTGTTTACATTTTGTGATCGGCTGTGAATGGATTCACAGCCGATCACATAGTAAACAGTCACTGTTAGTGACTGTTTACTACTGCCGGTGACAGCTGTGTTCCTACGGAACACAGTGCCACCGACATGACCGCGCTGCGCGCTCCCGATCGCGCATGCACGGTCATCTTGTGGGCGCCTTCATTGTGATCGGCTGTGTCATTGGAACACAGATCGCGCGCCTGCCCTGCTTAAAGTGCCGCCGTCATATGACGGCAGCCCAGGATAATGGTCGCTCCGGGCGGCAAGCGGTTAAATGAAAATCAGACGTTGTGTTCACTTAAGATAACAATTTTATAACCTGCAACTTCCGATTTTGTTGTCTGAAAATTCGTAATCATCTGTCGAAAGCACCATATGAACGATCGGAAAATCGGCAGATCATTGGAATGAAATTTTACTTCCGATTTTCTTATGTGTACGGGCCTTAAGGCAGGCCATACACTGTTTGAATCTCGGCCGGTTCCTGCTGAACCGGCAGAGAGTCGAACTGTGTAGGGGTAGGCTGAATTGGGTACCAAGTGGATCGATCAACTTGTGAACAACCATCATGCCGGGTTTTACCTGTGATTATTGCTAGAGGCTGCTATAGCCACTATCAATAATCAATGTCTTCTCCTGGCGGGGATGACTTCACCCTCCAACCTGCCAGGGGAAGACAATGCCCAGCAGGAAGGATTCCCACATCAACGCGGTCTGGGGGGATAGGGAAATTGAGTGAATTTCTTTCCTGCAACCTGGGGATGCAGGAAAATAAGTGCTCTGTGTATGGCCGGCGATATTCCCCTACCCCACTGCCAGGGGGCATGCATGAATCCTCTCCCATATAAAGACCTGATATGCACACCATAATCAGTTATCTTGCTCTGCTGGTAGGATGCCATTTTTATTATTTAAGCCTGGCTTATATATTCATATATATATAGGCTTCAGTGGTTTAAAGGGCGGCGTGTTCAGCAAGCTTTAACAAAGTAAAAGTTAACATGGATGTCACATCAGGGCCTGTTATGTTTTTTTTCTACATTTAAAAACTGGAACTTTCCAGACCCAATTTGAATTTATGGGTGTCTGCTTCTATCAGAAACTCCAATCCTTCAGGCTTGGGTCCAGAAAAACAGAAGAGGATGCAGACCATTTTTATCAGACCTCGATGGATATAAACAAATACAAGTCTGTTTACATCTGGTCTGACAATTTATAGGCCGACCTGAACGTACAAACCATGTGAAAGGGACCCAACACAGAAGTGTGTTACTGGCTGGACCACCAGCTGAAAAAAAAAAGCCTAAAAAGAGAAAACAAATGCAGGTGCCACATTTGTAAAATAATAATAAAAACAAAATGCATGTAAAACACAATACAGAAACGCACTGAAAAATCCATAATTATGTAGCAGCACTAGCATGAACCCAGGCTTGGTCTTCAGTTTGGGAATGTTGAAGGCAGGTAATACTAACAGTGCTGGCTGTCACTTTAAATTTATTGAAAGCCTGCTAATACCTTCTTTGTGACAGTCAGCACTTCTAGTTTGATCTGGATTTAACCCACCCAAACTGAAGTTAAAAGAGTGCTTTAAAGACTTCCCGAAAGCTTTGAAATTGCTGTGTAAAGTCATCACATATACATTCTTCTTATACAAGCTGAACCCTGTTTGTAAAATGCGCACCCATCTGTGAAGCTGAAAGCTGTCACAGCCAGGTGCCCACACTTGTGGTGCCTGATAAAAGTGAGGAAGAGAACCAAGGGCTCGGGCGGATACATGTACACTGACTATGTGACTCATCTGGTGCACTGGGTTAGTACAAGTGCACTTTATTTGTGAGTAAATAATTTGGAAAAAGTTTTTTGATACTGCATCATAGGAGTTTTTTCCATTTTTTTCCCCCTATATTGAATGGTGAGGTGAGCTTTCACCATTGTAGTGAAAACATATTTCAGTTATCCTGAGGATATCGATGAATCACATTACCCACTGTGCTGGGACACGCATGTTTGGACTTTACCTTGTGTAGGTCTAAATTTGAGGTAAGGAGCCATTTTGTAAGGTGGAGGTGCACTGTGGTGGATTACAGTTATTTTCTGGAGTAGATGCTTAGCTGGTTTTGGACGACATTATATAATTAAGTACAAGGACACGCATAAAAAGACTTCATTATATCTTAATTGGTCACATGTATACAAAAGTTACCATTTGTATTTGTTTTTTGTATATAATCATTTATTTAAACTGATGCAGACAAATATTATTAGTCCTATGTATTAACCACTTAAGCCCCGGAAGATTTTACCCCCTTCCTGACCAGGGCCTATTTTGCGATTCGGGACTGCGTGAATTTAATGGACAATTGCGCGGTTGTGCGACGCTGTACCTAAACGAATTTGGCATCCTTTTTTTCCCACAAACAGAGCTTTCTTTTGGTGGTATTTGATCACCTGTGCAATTTTTTGATCATGCGCTATTAACAAAAAAAGAGCGTAAATTTTGCAAAAATAACAATATTTTTCACATTTTTTTATATGAAATTCCCAAAAAAATGTAAAAATCAAAATGTTTTAACATTTTAGGCCAATTTTTTTTACCATATGTTTGGTAAAAAAAAAAAAAAACGCAAAAAATCGTATTTTGATTGGTTTGCGCAAAAGTTATTGCGTTTACTAACAAAGGGAAAGATTTTTGTCATTTTTGGTGTTTCTTTTTTTTAACGCGTAATGGCGACGATCTGCGATTTTTTTTTGCAGGACTGCAACATTGGGGCGGACAGATCGGACCCTTGACTGACATTTTTGACACTTTTAGGGTTACCAGTGACATTACTACAGTAATCAGTGCTATACATATGCACTGTTACTGAAAAAAAGGCACTGGCAGTGAAGGGGTTAACTTTTTGAGAGGGAGGGGTTAAGTGTGTCCCTAGGGGCATGTTTCTAACTGTGATTGGCTGTGGCTTGATGTGTAAGAACAGTGATCAACGGTCCTACATAGTAGAACCGTTTGATCACCATTCTTACACAGGGAGAACTGACAGGCGGCTTTGTTTACACTAGCCGCCTGCCTTTCTCCCGCTGTTACGGACGATCGAGAGTGCCCGGCGGACATCGGGTCCGCCGGGCACACGCGCAGGGGGGGTCCGTGACCGAACGGGAGCGCGCATCCAGCGGCGTGCGCTCGCTCCCAAAACCCTTACAGGCTAGGGACGTAGCCCTACGTCGCTCTGCCTGTGAGGGGCTGACTGCCGACGTAAATAGTCGTGCGGCAGTCGGCAAGTGGTTAACATATATGTGGTTGAGCTGCACTTTGTTGATAAATTAGGAAGAGACATATGTTGTGCCTGCCAGCCAGGCAGGAGTGCGCACACACAAAGGTGGCTCCATAGGTCACTACAAGAAAAGGGAGCCACCTGAAACAAGGAATTGAGAAGTGATCACTTTCATAAAGGGTGAGGTCAGCAAAGTAACCACAGCCTTGAGAAAAGGAAGACTCACAGAAAACATGGTAAGTGCAGAGGTCTGTAGCACTACATGCATTTTCATGTAGAGGGTTTAATAACACTTTAAACTAATAAAAAGATAAACTCGTCTCAAAATAGTTAAACAGGACAAGAAGATAAGGTGACTGCTACGGAATTCAAACTCAGGCAAAAAAATTACTAGATTTCCTGCCAAAAAGCAGCTGCTAAATATTCCTCTATGTGCAGCGGAGCTGATTATTGCACTTACTGAAATACATTTCCTTGCTTCCCGTCCTAGTGACTGCTTACCAGAGGTGGGGGACTCAAGTCACATGACTTGACTTAAGTCACCAGTTTGAGGACTTGAGACTTGCTTGACTATAATTAATAAAAGACTCGACTTGACTTGGTATTCATGACTTGAGACTTGACTTTGACTTGAGACATATGACTCGAAATTACTTTACTTTTTTATGTTATTAAATATTTGCATTTCCTCAAGATGTGTTAAAGCAAAATTAATGTGCCTGTTATGTTTCTGACACCACAGTCACTTAAAACCAGAGTTGTATAAAGTACTCGAAACCCATACTTGAGTAAAAGTACAAGTGCTCGATCAAAAAGTGACTTGAGTAGAAGTGGAAGTGCTCAATCAAAAAGTGACTTGAGTAGAAGTACTAAAGTATTCAACATTTTTTGTACTTAAGTATTGCAAGTAGTTTTTTTTTAAATTTTGCTACTTAAGTACTGAAAGTAAAAGTACCAGTAATTTTGAAAAAAAAATTGCTACTCAAGTACTGAAAGTAAAAGTACAAGTACTGTGTTATGTAGTTATTAAAGAAAGAAGTCAAAAGTTTGAAAATCATATTGTTTTTTATTATTTCAAATGCAGCTTTTATTTATACATACAGTAGCATTTATTTTCGTATGCGCTGATAATACACGTTTTGAGCTTCATGAAACCTGCCAACTACTGTTCTGGCAGTGGTAATTTTTATTATTGGAACGAGTAACTATGCAGCACAAAAAAAAAAAACACTGGAGTAGAAGTATTGAAATCATCGAAAAAATGTAGTGAAGTAAAAGTGGAAGTAGGAGAAAAAAATTCTACTCTAGGAAAGTACAGATACCGCCTTTCGGTACTTAAGTACAGTAGTGAAGTAGTTCTACTTAGTTACTATACATCTCTGCTTAAAACACCTCAGTGTGTTCTGATTTGTAGGACACTGGCTGTTTAACAATGGAAATATTTAACATGTTTTTAGTGACTGTGGTGTTGAAAAATGACCGGACGAAGGATTTTGAGCTGTTTGGGCATTCAAAGTGTGTGTTTAATATGCCAAGAAAAAAGCACTAAGCAGTTATGTTAATGTTGAAAATAAAACAAAACCTTTCCTGACCACGGACTTTTAACTGATTTAAAAGGTGAAAATTGGGGTAGATCAGTATTTTGACTTGATTTGTGACTTGACCGAAATAAATGACTTGACTTTCTTGACTTGGCTTGCTTGCTTTTCGCCACAGTAACTTGGGATTTGCTTGAGACTTGAAGGTTAAAGGCCCGTACACATGATAAGAAAATCTGTAGGGAAAATTCGTCCGACGACCGATCTGTCGATGTTCGGATTGTTAGTATGGTGCTTTCGACAGCCGACTTGACTTTTCGGCTGACAAAATCCTGATGTGCAGGCTATATAATTTTTGTTGTCCGTCAAAACAACGTCCGATTTTCGTCTCATTAGTACAGATTTCACCGGAAAAAAAATCTTAAGAGCAAGACTAGGCATGCTCAGAGACGAAAGAACACATACAAAACAATCCAGCACATGACATCACTTCTGAAGTAGAATTCCGTCGTACGGGAAAATTCGTATGAAAATAACCTCTTCACTTTCCACATCAGACTAGCATGCCACAAAAAACGGACGACAGACCGTTCGATAATCTGATCGTGTGTACGGGGCTTAAGACTTGCTTGTGACTTTCACATGTGTGACTTACTCCCATGTCTGCTGCTTACAGTACATCTTCACAGGGGAACACAAATTGTGCCAATCACTTGCTAAAGTTGTATTTCCTTTGCATCCTTACCAAAATAAAGAAGAAAAAAAAAAAAAGCTCTGGTGTAAGTTTCATTAAAAAAAAAAAACGTGATCTCCATCACATGCAAGAAGATCGTACAGTACTGGGGGGCAGCCACCAGCAATTAATACAGGGTTCCAAATGGACATCCCTAGAAACAAATCCTTATGCAGTGGACTACTCTTGACTTTCTCACACTTGCGTGTGGAAGCAATAACTAAGTAGCACTGTATGGATGGAAAAAAAATGTATGCCTATCTAGTATACCTGATAAATGTTTTAGGATATGGGGGGGATCCATGGATTAGGCACTCCTAGAGAGTGAGCACGCCTTATAGTGTTGATACTACTCGCGGCCCAAATGGATTAAGAGAACAGCTGCCCTGCGATTCTTTATTAGGGATTTCACCCACTACCGAGGGATGTTGACAACCGGGTCGTGAGATGAGTTGAGCGATCTCCATTTGCAATGTATTTTGAGTCATGGGATACATGCATGTTATTGAGGCACCACCATATTCTGACCTGTGCTCCGCTGATTGACAAAAGTAATTGCGAGGTCCACTATACTACTTCTGTATGATTTAAAAAGAAAAACACCACCTCAATCACCTGCCTAAATACAGCTTAAGGCCTAAAATTGCTACTGCAAACCAGCAATATTCCAACAAATAATAACCACTTGCTGGCTGACATGTACTGCGGACGCTGTAGGCAAAGCGATGTACTGGTACGACGCTGCCTACTTCAAGGTTTAAAAAGGCACACACATGCGAGCCCCCCCACCAGCTCCCACTGTGATTGTACAGTGGGAGCCTGTCAGCAAGTCTCAACCATTGGTTCATGGCAGGGACATGTTGATCAGCTGTGTACATTCACAGCCAAGAGCTGTGTGCTGAAAGAGCCCTGTGCAAAGGGCTCTGTACACAGGGAGCGATCTGTCAATTTTTGCAGGGAGAAGAAATTAAGAGATTAGTAGAAAACAGCACACTGTACACACATTACACATAGGCACATCTTTAACCCCTTAATCTACCTGGATTTTAACCCCTTCCCAGCCATTGTCATAAGTTCATTAAGAGTGTATATTTTTACCAATGAATGTACACTTATTTGGATTTATTTTTTTAACAAAGACAGTTAGCAGGATTCATTTTGGCCAAAATTTATAAAGAAATTAGTTTTTCATTTTTTTTTATTGGATACATTTTATAGCAAAAAGTAGAAAATATTGTTTATTTCCCCCAAATTTTCATCCTTTTTCGTTTACAGCGCAAGAAAAAAAAAAACAATGGTAATTACCACAAAATTAAAGCTCTATTTGCATGACCGTGTAATTGCCAGTTAACGTAGTGCAGTGCCGAATAGCAAAAAATGGCCTGATCACGAAAGGGGTAAAATCTTCAGGAGCGGAGGTGGTTAAAGTCAGTCATTCTGAACACGATTCACTTTTTTTTTTCTTTTTTTTTAAATGGGATTTTTTACTTACCGTAAAATTCATTTCTCGGATGTTCATTGACAGACATAGCTCCTGATATTAACCATTTGGTTATACTGTCCCCTACAGGAGTAGGACACTAGGCAGAAAAAAAGTCTGGCAACGTCTATGGGCAGTCCCAGGGGATATACTCCCTCTCTCTGCTATAGACACTCAGTTTAGTTACAAGCAGTGTCAGATCGACAACTCCAAAAATCCAATTTTCTCTTTCGTTCATTGACGGACACAGCTCCTGATATTCTTAACCATCAGGCTGTCCCAAAGCAGTGTTAAACATGAGGGGCGGGAACAGCGGAAAAAAAATTCCCAAGGCTAATTTATTGTCAACCAGGTAAACAGGAGCTCAACCAAACCAACTGAAGCCCACCTGTAAAAAAAAAAAAAAAAAAAAAAAAAAACAATACACCCTTAAAAGAGGATCAAGTCCTCTTCAACAGCAGCCTGCAAAACCATCTGCGGCCAAAAGAAGCAGCCGCAGATGCCAACACATCCACCTTATAGAACTTTGTGAAAGTGTACACTGACGACCAGGTGGCCGCCTTGCAAACCTGCGTCACTGATGCCTGATGATGGAAAGCCCAGGGGGCACTAAGCGCCCTAGTAGAGTGTGCCTTGACAAGTAAAGGAGGAATAGGCCTGAATAAACCATCTGTCTGACTCATCTGGAAATGGTCGCAGAGGAAGCGGACAACCCTTTACGAGGTCCATCTGTGAGAATAGAGTCTGACTTCCTGAAAGACTCCGTAGCTGCCAGGTGCACCCCAATCGCCCGTACCATATCCAAGGTACGCAAGGCAATTTCCTTCAGATGTTTAGGCCTGGGACACAGGGAAGGCAACACAATCTATTCATTCAAATGAAAAACAGACAACCTTTGGAAGGAACGACGGACAGGGCGAATAATCACCTTGTCCCTGTGAATCACCAGGTAAGATGGACAGGATAACGCCGCTAGTTCGGACACCCTGCACGCAGAGGTGATAAACACCAAAATGTCACCTTCTTGGACAGTGTAAGCAGGGGATATTCCTGAAGATTCTCAAAGGGAGGCTTCTGGAGAACCAAAATCAACAAATTGAGATCCCAAGGCAGCAACGGAGCCCACACTAAAGGAACCAATGTCAGACAGCCTAAAAAAAGGTACACACAAGGGAGTGTGTGGCCAAAGGGCGTTAGAAGGAGACCGCCAAAGCAGACACCTCGCCCGTGATGGTACTCAAGGCCAATTTCTGTTCAACCCCTGTTGAAGGAAGGTCAAGATCCGAGCCACCGAAGGAAGGTCAAGGAGCGAGGATGAATCCCAAGAGACTCACATCACCCAATGGACGTCTTCCACGTACGATGGCAGATCTTCCTAGAAGCAGATTTCCTAGCTTTCAACAGGGTAGAAATCATCGACTCAAATAAACCCCTATCCTTCAGCACCTACCATTCAACAGCCAAGCCATCAATGCCAGCAGATCCTCCCTGAGAGGAAGCTTCCAAGAAACATCGGCGATCAGCCACACCAGATCGGTGTACAAGAATGGCGAGGCCAGTCCAGAGCCCCTAAGATGACCGGAAACTCTTCTGCCTCGATCCTGCGAAGAGGTCTTGGCAGAAGCTTGAGAGGAGGAAAGGCGTTAATCAGATGATACTGATCCCACTGGGCAACTAGAGCATCTATGGCATCCGCCAGAGTATTCCTTGACCGAGCCACAAACCTCTGCACTTTTCTGTTGAGCCGAGTCGCCAACAGATCCACCGTCAATGAAAACCCTCCGGATGAAGAAACCACTCTCCTTGGTGCAACGCCTGCCGACTAAGGTAATCCACCTGCCAATTTTCCACCCTGGGAAAGTGTACGGCGGAGAGGGCTGGAACAAAACCATTCTGCCTACCTTAGAATGCTGGCTACCTCAATAGCCGCCAGGACACTTCTTGTGCCCCCTTGGTGATTGACATAAGCCACGGTCGTGGCACTGTCCAAATGAATGCGCACTGGACAACACTGAAGACGATCAGTCCAATGGTCCAGACACAGTCTGATTGCTCAGAGTCCAAGACATTGATTGGTAGTCTGGACTCTTCCAGTGTCCAGATCCCCTGAGCAGAATGCTTGCCGAGGAAGCCTCCCCAGCCGGACAGGCTGGCATGTTTGGTGCCAACTGTCCAATACAAGTGGAGGACGAATTTGCCCAGCCAAAGTGCCGGAGAACAAAGCCACCATATCAGGACTCGTTCGTTGGTCAGAATCTCCCTTTGTAGTGACCACGCATGCAACTGTGCAAACAGAACTGCCTTGAAGGTAGACACCATCAGGCCCAGCACCCACAGGCAAGTCCGGAGGAATGAACTGCAGCCTGCAATTTCTGGAGTTTGCTCAGAGGAAGGAGCACTCTGGCTAATGCCGAATCCAGAGATAGGCCTAGATAATCCAGCTTTGTGGATGGAACCAGAGCAGACTTCTGAAATTCAGAAACTAGCCTAACTTCCACAGAGTGATCTCCAGGTTTTCCACCAGAGCAGGAGACTCCGCTCGCAGAGGGATTTCGTCCAGGTAGCCCAGTACCCCAAGCCCCACTCGGCTTAAAGCTAACACTTGTGAAGACCTAGAAGAGCAGAGGCAAGATCAAAGGGTAATGCCACAAACTGATAATGCTTCTCTCCCACAGCAAAGCAAAGAAAATGCTGGTGACTGGCACATATTGGAATGTGAACGTAGACATCCTTGATGTCGATAGAGACGAGGAAATCCCGCTGACGCAGGTATGCCACCACCATTAGAATGGACTCCATTCTGAACTTCAGCATCTGCACAAACCAGTTTAGCACCTTGAGGTTCAGGAATGGCTGCACTTTGCCTTGCTTCCTGGGAACTGTGAACAGGTTTGAATAAAACCCCTGAAAATAATCCAGAGTCAGAACCGGGAGAATTACCCCTTGAAGTACCACCCCAAACAGGCGATCCGGGGACAGGCACTGGAAGGAAAGAACCTTGCCGGGGGACAAGAGCGAAACTCAATCTGGCAGCCGGCCCGAATGACTTCATGGACCCACTTTTCTTGCACCAGGGCTCTCGGCTTGCCAAACCAGGTTCATTTTTATCCTCCAGAGGAGGCCCTGAAAGGCTTTGAGCCCTTGTCAGACGACTGAGGGACAAAAAAACATATGAGCCAAGAAGGAAGGCCCACGTCTACGACAAGGTTCCTTGCCCTTAGAAGCCTGCAGATGAAAATTACTCTCTCCCCCCCCCCCCCCCATGAGACCTTTAATGATGTCATCCAGGGTAGCTCCAAACAGGCAATCTCTTTGAAAAGGAAGAGCAGTCAAGGCCTTTTTAGAAGTCTGGTCTGCAGACCAGCACTTAAGCCAAAAGACACGCCGAATGCCAAGACAGAGCCGAGCCACTAGGGGAGCCGCATCCAAAGAGACATTACAGATAAACTGCAGCCCCTGGACCATCTGGTCTGCCAGCTAGGCAAAGGCAGTGGGGGGAGCTGTTCTCTCTACAGGTCACGGCATGAGAGCTTAGCCCACTCAGTGAGAGTTTGCGACACCAGGGCAATGGTGAATATTGGCCTCATTGCCGAACCAGCCAGAGTGTACATATTGCGGGCCACAGCCTCCGCCTTCCTGTTAGCTGAATCCTTAAAGGCCGGGGACTCTTCAACAGGAATCATGGTTGCCTTATTTAATCTTGAAACCAAAGGGTCCACCACTGGTGGAACAGTCCACTTCTTAAGAAGGGACTCCTCATAGGGGTAAACGCCTAGTAAAGCGCTTAGGGACCCCACGGGGACGCTTTGGTCACCCCCACTCTTTAGTGAAAATGCTGTCAAAATAGGCAGGGAAAGGAAACACCTTTGCCGCTCTGGATGGCTTGTGAGTACCAAAGGGAATCTGCGTCTCCATCGCAGCTGCTTCCTTAGTCTTCAGGGTCTCATGCACAGATACAATCAGTGCATCCACCAGCACCTTTTTGTGCATAGTTGCAGACGTGGAGGAATCATCCTCACTATCAGAAGTTGCAGACCCAGGAGGGTGAGCCACATCCGTGGCGGTCAAATCAGATTCAGGATCGGAGGAGACAGGTGAGGCAGGGGAAGGTGGGGGCGCTTTTTGGCAGCCCGTCGACCGAAAGCCACCTCCACCCGGGACACAAAGGACTCCAGGACCGCCATCAGTGCACTGATAAACGGTTGGGACACAGAGGGCACCACAGCCTCAGAGAGGGGATCAGGTGGGGAGATGTGCTGCAAAGACTCCATGAGTCACCAGGGGGAACCCACAAAAAGTGTAAACACTGCAAAGGGACAAACCCCACCCCGCAGCACCACCCACTTGCCAGGCACAAGCGATCCTCAGCAGAGAGGGAGAGGACCCCACCAGACTCACCGCCCTGCAGAAACAGGCACCTACAGCCATCAGGATAATCTGCACTACACTTTCGACGAAAAGGAAGTGAAAGGATCCAGGAGTCAGCACCAGGGAATGAGGGGGGCTCCCACCGCCGAAATAGCCGCCCACAGGGCTCCACTGTCATGGCCGCCGCCATTTTCAATGGCAAATCACAGCAAAACGGCCGCCGGACTTCACAAACATGGCCACCTCAAAAGAAAAAAAAAAACACACACACACAGGCTACAACAAAATGGCAGCACCGCATGCCACCACAAGGCTCACAGGGACCCAGGAGAAAAGCCAGGCCTCAAGGACAGATCCAGGCAGGACATGGGGCCTTGGCAGAAGCCAACCCCCCCCCCCCCCCGCGCGCCGATGGTCCGGTTGCCGGCAGCGCACTCCCCGGCCCCCATCGCCAGGTAGCGCCCTGCCCCCACCACAGGAGGTAGACCAGACCACCCAAATGTGGAGGGGGACACTGGAAAGGGGGCTGCCTAACGGGAAGGAAGGGAACCCGGGGGTCCGACCATCCCAAGGAGGGGCCTACATACACCCCAAAACCCTCCTGGGGGAGAGGGGGGATAGCTACTCAATACCAGGAACCAGGCGGGCACAGCTTCAGACAGAACCCCTCTCCATCGAAATGGGGGGGCTGTTGGCCAGGAGGAACGCTGCGACTCGGGCTGAGACCCGCCGTATGTGACCTCACAAGGTCCAGTGGGGCTATGTCGAAGCTGACTCAGGGCGGTTGATTGTAGATCTCACAGGAAAAACCCAGGAGAAAAATGTTCTATCTAAAAATAAAAAAAATTTGCTAGGACCAAAGATCCCAGCAGGGGACTAGGTCCTTACTCCTGACTAGGCAGGAAAAAAAACTGGAGTGCCTATAGCAGGGAGAGGGAGTATACCCCCTGGGACTGCCCATGGGCGTAGCCAGACTTTTTCTGCCTTGCGTCTTATTTCTGTAGGGGCAGTATAACCCAATGGTTAAGAATATCAGGAGCTGTGTCTGTCAATGAACGAAAGAGAAAAAGCGGGTTTATACTTACCTGCTCTGTGCAATGGAACTGCACAGAGCAGCCCCAACCCTCTTCTTGGGTCCCCAGCCGGCACTCCTGGCTCATTCTTTTATTATTTCACAGCAAGTACAAAAAATAAAAATAAAAAAAAGTTTCCATGTGCACCAGACCTGTGCCATGATTGGAGGAATTAACCTGATACAAAAGAGTAAACCCTACTGCAATAATCACAATTATACTACGTAATTACTTTGTTTTACCAAATGAAAACAAAAGCGCTATGTGAAAAACATCAACTTTTATTATCATAGAAATCTACTAATTACATTTTTATTGTAATATAAATATACAAAATACTTAAGAACTTTTATAAATAGTTCAAAACAAACAAGAGTCCATATCAAAAAACAAATACAATAGCAGCTTAAAATTGGCTTATTCACAACAAGTATTATGAAAATTCTTTTAATACCATGAAAAAAAACAATTTGCCCATTTAGCTTATTAGCCTAAAACAAATGAGGTATTTTTGAAATGCTTATAGGTGTGGCAGAGAAAAAAGTCGCTTTCCAATGTGTCCATAGAAATAAACTGCAAGTTTAGATCAAAATGGCACAATTATTAGCTTCATCTATCTGGAATCATCTAAGCAGCAGCTCAGTTTGTATGAACAATACTAGTCTTAAAAAAAATTCATACCCAGATTTCACGCAATTTCACATTAGCAAAGTAAACCTAACAACTGAATTGATAAGACTATTTCATGGTGTTCTCAGCCATGGAGATGCTCATGAGCTGCTGGAGGGAGATTAAGAATGTTCTGGTGTCAAGGAAGACAAATATAAAAGCAGGTAATCAAATACAATTAGTGAAGACGACATGTAAGGGTTGTCGGAAAGAAGTTTAAAGATTATGTATCGGAGAATACCTACCTATATGGTTTCAGGAACCATATATTCAGGGTTATTCCCTGTAGAAGTGGAGACCTTTTAGGGCTACATTACAATATAAACAGAATACTAATAAGGGGTTCTTAAGATGCTGAAAGTATAAAAAAAAAAAAACACATGTTCCTTAACAAAATATTTTAGTTTTATATAACCCATATCTATCATAATAGCATAGGCAGTCTGTATCCCTGCTGAGGAGATTTACCCTCATTTGGTGACTAATTTGAAAATGTTTCTCATCTTTCAAGTGGTTTCTTTAAAGCAGGATTTCAGATCGACAAAGAGTGGACATGCTGAGCTTCCTCTCTTAACATACAATGCAGAATCCAAGCCTCAAGAGCCCCCAACACCTTATTTGGGATGGCAGTCTTGAAATGTAATTGAGAAAATGATGAGATCTGCCAGCACAGTACAGACAGGGTTAGTTATGGTAAACATTAAAGCGGTTGTAAAGGCAGAAGGTTTTTTAGATTTTTGCATTCTATGCATTAAGATAAAAAAAACTTGTGTGCAGCAGCCCCACTCACACTTACCTGAGGTCCATCTAGAACCAGAGATGTTGAACAAGAAATTCAGGTGTCAGGACTCTCCCTCCTCATTGGCTGAGACAGCAGCGAAGCGTCATTGGCTCAAGCTGCTGTCAATTAAAGTCAGTGAGCCAATGGGGAGAGAGAGGGGACAGGGCAGCAGCTCAGTGTCTGAATAGACACACAGAGCTGCAGCTCGGATCGGGTGCCCCCATAGCAAGCAGCTTGCTGTGGGGGCACTCAGGAGGGAGGGGCCAGGAGCGCCGGCGAGGGACCCGCAAAGGAGGATCAGGCTGCTCTGGGCAAAACAATTACACAGAGCAGGCAAGTATAACATGTTTGTGATTTTAAAAAGGAGAAAAAAATGGAGACTTTAGTATCACTTTAACTCCACAGCCCCTTCCTTGACATTACATAAGGCAACGCAAAGTTGATAGTTTTTAGCTTATAAAATTCACGAACAAAATGTAAGCAGCATTTTATTTTTTCAAATTATGTTATGTGAATAGTGTCGTGTAACAAATATAAAGAAGGAGTTATCCTAACCTGGCTGCAAAGTAAGTACGTTTTCTATTCATATTTACTTTAACAAAGCCTTTAAACAACTGTTGTTGCTTGGAACAAAGGTATGATCTGGTGGAAACTAGCAAGGTAGAACTGTTTTTCTTTGGACACTGATAAAGCGATAGGAGATCATTGCTTTATGCGTGGATTATGTAATCATGAGATAGTAAATTGTTTATAATAGAGCAATGGACATCTAAAATATATTACTGAAAATGTATTCACATCAAAAGGATATTAGGTTCTCACTCCCCAGATAGCCGATTAGTTGCTGTAGTGAGTCGAAGCGGGAAAGAGTTGGAACGCAGCCCAACAAGATCAGTTTGTGCTTTGCTCGTGTGAGGGCCACATTCAGCCGCCTCCAATCCTTCAGAAGATCACCAAGCTGTACATACAGAAAACAAAATCAGATTCCCATTCAGAGCTTTCAATGTTTATTCTGCTTGTAAGGACAATCTTTATACAGCCCCACCTCTAGCTTCTTCCAATGCACACAACTTACACCCTACAAACCGTAACAGCAGTACAACATCTCATGAAAGGGAAAATCAAAACCTAAAAAGGGTCAGTCCAACAAAGACTTGGGTTTGTTACTTTGAGTGGACAGATTTAAAATAAATAAATTACAAGTGACCAAGTTTTAAATGCATTCATGTAGATCCCCTCGGATCCTAGACCCAGACTGTAAATTGGAAGCTCAACTTCCTATTCTCTCATGGTGCTATTAATTCCAATGTCAGAACCTCTATTGTCCAATGAAGCTCTGGCATTTGACAGCAAAAAGACAACGGCCTGGATTAATCTTAACTTGGACAGAACTAAAAGCCATACAAACAGAATGGACCGAAGTATCAGAGCTTGGCCTGATAAGACAATCACACAACCCGGTACTTATCTACGGTGTTAACCCCCTTTTAGCTCAGATCTAGGATTCATTATCACACTGCTATGAAATTATAAATTTGGTCTTTTTAAGACACCAGCTTTGCAAAGGGAGCAAGCAATGCTTGTTGGGTCTCCAACTAAATTAATTTCAGTAAAGTTTTAAACACCAGGAAAGTGGTACTCGGAGACAAATTTAGTTTAATTACAAATATATAAACCTGTATCTGGCAAAATACTTAATCAGACTGTTGGTTGCTGGTGGCGCATTTATCAAAGTTTTTTTTTTTTTTTTTTATTATTTCTTTAGGCCACTGGATATGAAAGTATCATGTGAGTTCTGACAGAGTAAAAAGATAAGCCTTGATCAACTATCTGCCTACTACTATCAGTAAACCAGGGAGAATAGGAATGAAACTTGCCTTTCCATCAGTATTGCTTCTGACAAATGAAACAATGATCACACTTTTATCTCTGCCCTGGTACTTGTCTACAGTGTTAACCTCCACAGAGCTGGAGGACAGCTTGGCAAAATAAGTGGAGATGACGTTTAACTGATGGCGATAGGGAGCAATAATCCCAATGTCCGATGGTTTACAGCCAGCCTAAAATAAGAAAAAACAAACAAAAGGTAAACAAGCAACACAACTACTTAGCATTAAGGTCCAACACCAGGCTTGTTTTAGGACAGAGAAAAGAGCCTTTTATTGCCATGTCCTTTTTGAGATTATTCCTAAATCAAGTAAAGATGGGAATTGATGAGAAATCTCTCAATTGAGGGCAAAGACTAAATAAAAAAAAAAAAAAACATACATTTTTAGTAGACGGAAAGGTTGAGCTCTACTAAAACTGCAGTGCAAAATCTGGTGCAGCTCTGCAAAGAAACCAATCAGCATCCAGGTTTCATCGTCAAAGCTTAATTGAACAAGCTGAAGTTAGAAGCTGCGTGGCTACCGGGCACAACTGCACCAGATTCTGAGTGCTCCAGTTTTAGTAAATCTGCCTGGAAGGATCAGAACTTCTAAATAGTTTCACTTTTAATTTTGTGTCTTCTAGGCATTACAGGGAATCAGGCGAAGTCCCCCCAATGAGACACAGACAGAAATAGAAACCCATCAAAAATCCCATCTTCTCTCATCTAATATATAAAAACACATTTTGCTGGAGTTAAAGTGGTAAGTTTCTGTTTTGCCTCTAGCAGAATGTAACTAGCTGTAAAACAAATGTTTATCCCTTCTGAAAGAGTTCCAAGCTATGTCCCTCACTGCTGCGCTTCACCATAACTTCAGATCAAGGAGTGCACTCTGTGCAAAGGGCTAGAGCTTGTGCAATGGAACTACATGTCACATGATTCCTTGCGCACTTGTCACAATGCATTCAGCACCTGAAAATAGATGTGTTAGGCCTAAATGCCCCCATTATTCACTGCGCACCAGCCACAAGGAGCATTTGCATCCCAAGGATGATGATACCTGAGCACAAAGCAGCACACAAAGATAAAAAGCAGGCCAGGAGAGAGCACATCAGGGTGGCTACAATCAGCCTCCAGGGAGACTCTACAAGGCAACAGTTATCCTACAGGTAGAAATGAATTACACTGAACCTGCAAAAGCTCATTATGCTGCACACAAATACAGAACTTAAAAAAAAAGCATTAAAAAAGGAGACGTATGGCCAAAGCCATTTTGGTTGTACTGCTTCTCCGGATCACAGGGGTGCACTTTGTTCTACACTCCTGTGACACGGTTTAAGCCGACAGCGGTTTAAAGTCCACTGTTGGCTTATGCCACTCAGCCAGGCCAGGCGCTGGATCAATCCAGGATTTTACAGCCGGGATCCACCCTGATGCCTGGACCGGAAGTTGGCTCAGCCTCTCAGTGAGACGCTGGGAGACGGAGCCAGCCGCTCCTACCCCCTCAACAGCCCAGCTCTCCAGTGAGTCACCGGTCTCTGCTTTTTTTTTTTCCTGTGGATAACAGCTTAACATAACTACAAAAACACAAGTTAAAAAATGTATAACCATATCTAAAAAGGTATCCGATCTTCTAAAAAAAAGGCAGGTAATGGAAATATGAAAATTTACAAATTGAAAAAAAAAAAAGTATCTATCATTTAGGGCTGCTAGCCAGCAGTAGTAATACAATTAACACAGAACACCCCAATAGTGAGGGGCGAGGCTTCCACACTATAAAAAGGAGTTCATCCAAGAGCACCATTTTTATTGAAATGCTTCTAAAGTGTAGCTCCCATTCTGATGTCCAAAATGAATACAATACATTACAGTGTCCAACCTGAAAGTGATCATCTATTAAGGTTAGTCCAGGCTGCAGAGCTTTGTATAAGACCATAACTAGAACCGATAAACACTGAATGCAACTAGCAAGGCAAAAGCTGCCTCTATCATTGTGACATGGAAAATACATAAAAACAACCTTTTGGTAACCAATAAATCAGCATCAACATGGTTACCAGGATTACATACCTTTCCAAAAAGAAATGCCAGGTAGGCTACCAGCTTAGCTTCAATCCAGTTACTGACACCACATTTCTCTTCTGTCTCTGGAGCTGGGATCTAGAAAAACAAAATACCGCCATGCCTTTGTGTTTTTTACTTGTCTCCTGTTCCACACATACACAGGGATGACGGACTAATAATGTAGCAGTCAGACTAGCAATGAAACTGGATACAAATATCTATATGTAACCTTGATCTACAGGAGGCTGAGTATTTGTTTTAGCAAATAAAATGCTATCCCCATTGTGTGCGAAAGGCAGGAACAAATTCAAAAAGCATTAAAGTACCAATTAATTTATTTTAAACAAACCAATAACATAAAAATATACTATCCTCTGTAGTCATTTTTGAAAAAGCTTCTGAAATATTTTATCTTGTAGAAATAGAAGTTCTAGGCTCCTGCTGCTGTCTGTCAGTCATATAATCATATGGGGGGAACAGTAATCACCTGACCACTGCTGAAGATACTTAGGGCACACCTTTGTAAAGCCAGCCAATCAGAATTTCTGCCTGAACTGAATATTTGCCTTAGCAGAGACGTGACCAGAACTCCAACCCTAATTCACATGACAAAACCAATGGAAGAAACAGGATAGGGATACAACTACAGTGTAAATCCACCTCAACATATGCAAAAGCCCCTCTAACATTTAGGTATTTGGTAATGATTAAGCACACATATTAGTGTGTGAAACACGTCTACCTTGCCATTTTTTGCCACATTGGGATGTCCAATAAATCTGGATTTTGACCACATCTGAGTGCAGCCATTTCTTTTCATTATTGACTGTCCACGGAGGCGAGCCGGGGCGAGCACCGCTGTTGGTCATCAAGCTTCCCATTACCTTGAGCAGTGTATCTCTTTCCTTTGTAACATTTAAAGGAAACTGGTTTGGAAAGAAAGAAGTGGCCTCCTCTGACCATTCTGAAAATGCTAGTTGCCTGACTGTCAAACTGACTATTTGGCTTACATCCTTTCAATGACTTTGAACAAGCAGGCATACATTCTGTTTTTACTTAAAGCATACTAGTTAGTGTTGGCTCAATTACACAAATCAGCATGACAGGCAGGCAGCTAGTTTTCTTTTTTCTTTGGAAAACCCTTCCCTCCTGGCAGATAACATGTAACCACGAGATTAGAAACCAAAATCCAGAAAAATGAAATGGCTGTTGAGTACTGCAGGTGGTAATAAAAGCTTGTCTTTATCGTTTGGTCTTCCCCTGCTGGACATAGAAACTAGCTTTTACAATTGTTTTACAATCATGTGACTTCTCTCCTCCCCCCCCCCCTTCCCATTTCCTTTTCACATACTCCTCCCTCCCAACCACACACCCACTTAGTTGTGGATGGACGGTCTGGTCTACCCACTACTCTGTTGCCTAGAGACAATTTCACCTCTTCCTTCGCCTTCCCCCAAAGACCTTCCTTCAAAACCCCTTTTCCTCAATGTTCCCTTTCAGCTACAGCCACTTGGTGAAGAGGGTTACTAACTACTCCACACCACTTTGCTTTCCTTTAGCCCTCCTTTGAAAACATTTGCCATACAAAAACATTGCATCTGTAACGCTCAAATTCTTTACAGCAAATTGAATCACAGGCTATCGCCTTAACTGCTGTGATAACTTCTATTTCCAGGACATATAAGATGAATACCACTGTGGATCCAAAAAAACTACCTTTTCAGCCTATTTATTGGTGATACTGAATACTCCACTTGCTTGACACATGCTGTATCTAACTTTGGATGCACCTCAGCTTATATAATGTTTAACCACTTAAGCCCCGGAAGATTTTACCCCCTTCCTGACCAGGCCCTATTTTGCGATTCGGCACTGCGTGACTTTAACGGACAATTGCGTGGTCGTGCGATGCTGTACCTAAACAAAATTTACGTCCTTTTTTTTTTTACACAAACAGAGCTTTCTTTTGGTGGTATTTGATCACCTGTGTGATTATTACTTTTTGCGCTATAAACAAAAAAAAAGCGTAAATTTTGAAAAAATAACAATATTTTTCACATTTTTTATATGAAATTCCCCCCCCCCCCCCAAAAAAAATGTAAAAAAAAAAAAACAGAATTTTTGTAAAATCTTACCTGTAAAAATTCCTTTCTCTGAGTCCTCCGACAGTCGCCGCCTCCTCTAAGTCATCACAATTGGGTATTGTCCACCTATCCGTAGGAATAGCTAGGCATATAGACTTAGTCAAAAGACAAAAGGCATTAGCATGTACACACCCACGGGGGCTGTCCCATCTGGTCAATACCCCCCCTGCATCACCACTCCCAACTCAGTTTGGTAGCATAGCAGTAGGTAATAAGAACCCCAAAAGAGGGGCGGGGGCGGCGACTGTCGGAGGACTCAGAGAAAGGAATTTTACAGGTAAGATTTTACAAAAATTCCGTTTTCTCTTACGTCCTCCGACAGTCGCCGCCTCCTCTAAGTCATCACAATTGGGATGTCCCAAAGCAGTATAGACATGAGGGGTGGGAGACGCAACCGTAGAAAAGGCAACGCAGTACCCACATCAGGGAAAAGAATCTTACACGCACTGTAAGAACCAACTGGGCAACAACAAAACAATGCTCAACAGGAGCAACAGCCCAGGAAAGCAAATGCCAACAGCCAGGGACCCAGGAAAAAAAACCAAGGGTCCATCATGGCACAGCCGCACTGAGAACTTTGCGGCCAAAGGAAGCATCAGCTGATGCCAGAACGTCTACTTTGTAGAACTTGGAAAAAGTGTGCACCGACGACCAAGTCGCTGCCTTGCACATCTGGGCCACCGAGGCCCGATGCCAATAGGCCCAGGAAGTACTCAAAGACCTGGTAGAGTGCGCCTTAACAGGGAAGGGCGGAACCCGTCCCTTTAAGGCGTAAGCCTGCTCAATGGTCTGTCTGATCCATTTGGCAATAGTTGCTGCGGACGCAGCCATGCCCTTCCGAGGTCACTCAGGAAGGACAAAGAGGGAATCCGTCTTCCGAAAGGATTCCGTAGACTTCAGGTAAACCCTGATCGCCCTAACAACATCCAAGGAATGCAAGGCAATCTCCTTCGGATGTTTAGGCTTCGTACAAAGTGAAGGCAGGACAATGTCCTCATTAAGGTGATAATCAGAGATCTCCTTGGGAAGGAAGGATGGGGGTGGTCGCAAAACCGCCTTAACCCTGTGAATTATCAAGTAAGGGGAACGGCAAGACAACGCCGCCAGTTCCGATACTCTACGAGCCGAAGTGATCGCCACAAGAAAAGCAACCTTTTTCGACAGCAGAGACAACGATATCTCCCTGATATTCTCGAAGGGAGCACGCTGCAAAGCGGACAGGACCAAATTCAAGTCCCATGGAGGTAAAGGCTCCTTTCTAGGAGGAGCCAAATGTCGCACACCTTGAATGAAGGTGCGCACCAAAGAATGAGACGCCACAGGGCGTTGGAAAAGGACCACCAGTGCTGACACCTGGCCCTTTATTGTGGCCAGCGCCAGGCGCTGATCCACTCCAGACTGGAGGAAAGCCAAGATCCTCGACCGAGTAAGAAAGAGGGGAAAACCCCCTGGACTCACACCAGGTGAAGTAGGCCTTCCAGGTACGGTAATAGATCTTACCAGAGGAAGATTTCCTAGCCTTGATCAGGGTAGGAATAACCTCAGGAGATAGACCCTTGTCCTTCAAGACCTGGGTCTCAACAGCCAAGCCGTTAAAGCCAGCGACCGTAAAGCAGGGTGGAAGATTGGACCTTGAGACAGAAGATCTTCCCGCAGAGGCAGGCGCCACTGCCATGTGAACAACGTTGGCGTACCAGGACCGGCGAGGCCAGTCCGGTGCCACCAGAACCACCATGTGCGGTTCCGAGGCCAATCTGCGAAGGAACCGGGACAGTAACTGAATCGGAGGAAAGGCGTAGATCAGACGATACTGATGCCAAGGGGCCACCAACGCATCCGAGGCGTCCGCCAACGGATCGCGCGTTCTTGCCACAAAGCTTTCCACCTTTCGGTTTAGCCGAGATGCGAACAGATCCACATCTGGGGATCCCCACTTCGCACACAGCATCTGAAAGACTTCCGGGTGCAGGGACCATTCCCCCTGATCCAGGGTCTGGCGGCTCAGATAGTCGGCCTGCCAATTGTCCACACCCGGAATGTGAACTGCCGAGATCGCCGGGACATGAGCCTCGGCCCAAGACAGAATGTCGGTCACCTCCCGGGCCGCTCGAGCACTCCTGGTGCCCCCTTGGTGGTTGATGTAGGCCACCGCGGTAGCATTGTCCGTCTGTACACGAACAGGCAGGCCCAGGAGACGGTCCGACCACTGGAAGAGACAGTTTTATTGCTCTTAGTTCCAGCACATTTAATCGGGAGGGAGGATTCCTCCTCCGACCAAGTGCCCTGGGCAGACAGGGTGCCCAGGACTCCACCCCAGCTTGACAGGCTGGCGTCCGTGATAACCACCGTCCACCCTAACGGACGGAAGGACTTGCCTTCCGCCACCGCCGGGGACTGGATCCACCACAGAAGAGCCAATCTGGTCTGGCGACTCAAGGACACCTCCAGATCCAAGGACTGAGGAAGTCTGTCCCACCTGGCCAGGATCTCCGTCTGGAGAGCCCGCGTGTGGAACTGGGCAAAGGGAATCGCCTCGAAGGCCGACACCATCAACCCCAGGCCCCGCATGCAGGTCCTGAGTGACGAGGACGGATTGTCCCTGAGGGACCTGAGTTCGTCCCGCAAAGTCCGGAGCTTGTCCTCCGGCAAGAACACCTTTGCCTGAGCAGAGTCCAGAACCATTCCCAGATAGGGAAGGCGAAGCGACGGAGACAACGCTGATTTCCGAACGTTGATGGTCCATCCGAACTCCTGAAGCGTCTGTACCGTAATGGACAGGTCGCGCACAAGGTCCTGGCTGGCCCTCGATCTCAGAAGCAGATCGTCCAGGTACCCCAGGACCGCAATGCCCTGGGCCCGTAGCAGGCCCAGAACCGGTGCCAACACCTTGGTGAAGACCCTTGGAGCCGAAGCGAGACCGAAAGGTAACGCCACAAACTGGTAGTGGTCCTCTGCGATAGCAAACCGAAGGTACCGCTGATGACCCTCGAAAATGGGGATGTGCAGATACGCATCCTTCAGATCTATCAAAGCCAGGAATTCTCCCGGACTCAAGGAGGCCACAACCGAACGGAGAGACTCCATTCAAAACTTTCGAACACGCACGAAGCGGTTCAGCGCTTTTAGGTCCAGAATAGGACGCACTTTGCCCTCCTTCCTGGGCACAGTGAACAGATTTGAATAAAACCCCCGAAACCTGTCCCGGTGAGGCACCGGTACAATCACTCCCTGAGCAAGCAGGTCCTGCACCGCCTGATGCAAATCCTGCAGACGTCCCGGAAGCAGATGAAGATTGGAGGGAAAGAATCTGTCTGCCAGTCTGGAAAGGAATTCGATCTTGTAACCTGATCAAACGATTTCCTGGACCCACCTGCCCGATACCCGGAGCAGCCAAGGTTGAAGGAAACCGCACAAACGTCCCCCCACCCCTAAAATGGGTGAGGGCTCCCCTTCAGGCAGAGGCGGATTGCCCGCCGAGCCGGCGTTGCCGGTCTTCTGCTTACCCGCCCAGGGCTTCTTCTGGTTGCCTTGGGCCTTGAAGGGCTTGCCCTTGGACTGGTTCCGAAAGGCACGAAAGGACCCCTGAGTGGATCTAGGCGCAGAACCCCGCTTGCCTCGGAAGGACTTGTTCTTCGGGTTCTGGGGTAGCATAGTGCTCTTGCCCCCCGTGACGCCTTTCACCAGGGTATCCAAAGCCTCGCCAAAAAGGCGAGAGCCAGCATAGGGAAAATCAGCAACTGTTTTCCGTGAGGACTGGTCGGCCGACCAGCTCTTCAGCCATATCAGTCGCCGGTTAAGCACCGCGACACTCGAGGCGCGAGCCACCAAGGGGGCCTCATTTAAGGCTGCATCACACAAATACATGACTCCTTGGTGGATCTGGTCCACCATTTCCAGTCGGGCAGGCGGCACGTCGTCAGACACTAGGTTGTTTCTAAACACCCTGATCCAATCAGCCACCGCCTGAGCCACCATAACGGACGCGAAAACGGGTTTGAGCAACGAACCCGCCACTGTATAAAAAACCGGAGTATCCTCAGTAGGAACCAAGGTAGCCTTGTTCAGTACAGCCACAGTGTGATCTACCTGTGGAGGCACACACCATGGCGATTCCGTAGCCGGCGCAAAAGGATAAAGCAATTTGAACCGACTAGGCACCACGAATGGACGTTTCAACGTGCGCCACATTTCATTGACAGTGTAATGAAATTCAGCTGGGCAGGGAAAAACCTGCGCAGACTTGCGTGTCCTGTGCGTCCCAAAGGAGGACACCACGCCCGGAGGATTGGGCTCATCCACCAAATGAAAGGTTTCTTTTACAGAAACAATCAACTCATCCATGGTCGCCCGTTCTTCAGGTGACCCTGGGGAGGATGTGTCAACACCCTCCACCTCAGCCTCTCCCTCAGACCCCGGAGGGTCTGAGGATGAGCGGGACCCTGAAAAGGGCACGCTCGCAGCAGCAGCAGCCATATCCCCATCTGAATCAGAAGAGAGAGACAGCCTGGGCCGTTTTCTCGCAGCCCGTTCAGACATCAGCATTTCCATATTTGCCACTAAAGTCGCAACTACAGCAGCTAAATCAGGTCGCAGCGGAGCAACAGGAGAACTGGGTTCCCCCACCAAAGCTGGAGGAAACTTGCTTTCCTGAGAATCCATGGCTCAAGAAAAAATTACAGTGCAAAAAATGATGTACTGTCCCCTTAAATAGCGCTGCGGAATGCGCAGCCCACCGCTACTGTCACAGATATGAAGACCCCCAAAAGGAGAAAGAAACTGAGCCAGAAGCAGTATACAGAAGACGACAGAGAGATGCAGTGCAGAGCCCGCAGATCGTTGCTACCTGTGTCCTGTGCTGCCTGAGAGGAAAAGGAAATGCTGCTGGAAGGGGCTGGCTATAAGCCAGACCTAAGGGAAAATGGCTGCCCATAGGAAATGCATTGAGGCTTCACCAAGATGGCCGCCGACATGCGGCCGACCCAATCGTTCTACAGCCCACAAAATGGCGGCGGAGGGCGCCAAAAACTCGCCCCAGAGGGGCCATATCCATGTGCAGTAAAAAAACATGGCGGACCGCGCGAACGTACCCCCGCAGCGGTCGCCGCACAACACGCACGTCTGCACCCCCAACATGCACCTAAGGTGACACAGGGACCCCCAGTAAAAAACATACAATATGCACAAAACGAACCCCGCAGGGATCGCACAGGGAGTCACACAGGAACAGACATGGGGACACACAGCAACACAGACTGCCACCCCAAACAGAGGCCCCACACAGAAAAGTACTTACCTGTACCCGATGGCGTGGGGGAGCCTCTATGCACGGATAAACCTCTGTCCTCTGACAGGGAGTGCCGTGAGCCAGGGACATGAAGCTGCTGCAGCGCAGACGAGTCCTGTGAGGTAGCCACCTCACGGCTGCATCCCTGCAGCGAACAGGGATGGGTCGTTCTTAATGCCAGGGCGAACCATAGCTGAACGCTCGATGGCAGGCTGGGGGTCCATCTGACCCTCAGTGCCCTGGAGAACCAGGGCGGCCAGTCCGAATCCCAGCACCGCATGATCCATCTTCATCCGAAGAATAAACTAACACTAAAGCTGACAAAATAAACAGCTAGTAAAGTGAGAGAAAAAAACTGACATTTTTTAAAAGGAAAATCAAATAAAAGATATAGGAATAGGAAGATATAGGAAGGCTGAGACTGAAGCCCCAGCACAAGGGAGCCTGACTATTCCTGAAAGCTAGGCAAATAAAACTGAGTTGGGAGTGGTGATGCAGGGGGGGTATTGACCAGATGGGACAGCCCCCGTGGGTGTGTACATGCTAATGCCTTTTGACTAAGTCTATATGCCTAGCTATTCATACGGATAGGTGGACAATACCCAATTGTGATGACTTAGAGGAGGCGGCGACTGTCGGAGGACTCAGAGAAAGGAATTTTACAGGTAAGATTTTACAAAAATTCAGTTTTTTACATTTTTTTTTTGGGGGGGGGGGGGAGGGAATTTCATATAAAAAATGTGAAAAATATTGTTATTTTTTCAAAATTTACGCTCTTTTTTTGTTTATAGCGCAAAAAGTAATAATCACACAGGTGATCAAATACCACCAAAAGAAAGCTCTGTTTGTGTAAAAAAAAGGACGTAAATTTTGTTTAGGTACAGCGTCGCACGACCACGCAATTGTCCGTTAAAGTCACGCAGTGTCGAATCGCAAAATAGGGCCTGGTCAGGAAGGGGGTAAAATCTTCCGGGGCTTAAGTGGTTAAACATTATTTAAGCTGAGGTGCATCCAAAGTTAGATACAGCATGTGTCAAGCAAGTGGAGTATTCAGTATCACCAATAAATAGGCTGAAAAGGTAGTTTTTTTGGATCCACAGTGGTATTCATCTTATATGTCCTGGAAATAGAAGTTATCACAGCAGTTAAGAAAGCGGCGACTGTCGGAGGACGTAAGAGAAATCAAAATTTTAGGCCAATTTGTTTTCTGCTACATATGTGTTTAAAAAAAATCGCAATAAGCTTATTTTGATTGGTTTGCGTTTACTAACTAAGGGAAAAATTTGTCATTTTTTTTTTTTTTAACGAGTAATGGCGGCGATCTGCAATTTTTTTTTGCGGGAGTGCGACATTGCGGTGGACAGATCGGACCCTTGACTGACATTTTTGACACTTTTGGGAGTAACAGTGACATTACTACAGTAATCAGCGCTATACATATGCACTGTTACTGTAAAAATGACACTGGCAGGGAAGGGGTTAACTTTATTGGTGATCAAGGGGTTAAGTGTGTCCCTAGGGGCGTGCTTCTTACTGTAAAGAGGTGTGGCTAGTGATGTAACCACAGAGACATACGATCCTACATAGCAGGATCATATGATCTCTGCAGTTAGATCAGGGAGAATGACAGGCGGCTTTGTTTACATCAGCCGCCTGCCTTTCTCCCTCTCCACCGGGAGATCGCGAGTGGCCGCCGGTCACACACGAGTGGACATCGGGTGGGAGATCGCGAGTGGACATCGGGTCCGCCGGTCACACGCGCGGACATGTTAGGGAACGAGCGGGGGCAGGAGCGCGCCTCCGGCGGTGCGCGCTCACCCCCTAGGAGGCTCACAGGCTAGCGAGGTAGTACTACGTCACTTTGCCTGTGAGGGGCTGACTGCCGCAGTAAATATACTGTGGGCGGTCGGCAAGTGGTTAAATAGGAAAAAAAGAAGAATAAAAATGGCCCATTTTATAAACAAAATGCAAAATTCTCAGCTCAACAGATGCCGCTCAGTTCTTCCAGATTTTGAATTTACGCATTGGCTTATACAAAGCTGGTTAGCAGAGTTAAGCTGGGTACACACGTAAAGTTTTCATTCATTTAACCGCTTGCCGACTGCTCACAGTATATTTACTGCGGCAGTCAGCCCCTCACAGGCAGAGTGACATAGGTCTACGTCGCTCGCCTGTGAGGCTCTGGGGAGCGAGCGCGCGCTCCCGCGCGGTCACGGACCCCCCCCCCCCCCCCGCGCGTGTGACCAGCGGACCCGATGTCCGCCGGTCACTCGGCGATCGGCGGGTGAGAGGGAGAATGTCAGGCAGCTTGTGTAAACAAGCCACCTGTCATTCTCCTCGCTGTAAAGACACTGATCACACGGATCTAGTATGTAGATCCGTTGATCAGTGTCCTTACAGCTCAAGCCACAGCCAATCACAGTAGAAAGCATGCCCCTAGGGATACACACAGCCCCTCCCTCCCAAATAAAGTTAACCCCTTCACTACCAGTGTATTTTTACAGTAACAGTGCATATGTATAGCACTGATTACTGTAGAAATGTCACTGGTAACCCCAAAAGTGTCAAAAATGTCAGTCAAGGGTCCGATCTGTCCGCCGCAATGTCGCAGTACCGCAAAAAAAAAAAAAAAAAATCGCAGATCACCGCCATTACACGTTAAAAAAAAAAACAACAAAAATGACAAAAATCTTTCCCTTTGTTAGTAAACGCGATAACTTTTGCGCAAACCAATCAAAATACGCTTTTTGCGATTTTTTTTACCAAACATAGGTAGCATAAAACAAATTGGCCGAAAATGTTAAAAAATTGATTTTTACATTTTTTTTGGGGGAATTTCATATAAAAAATGTGAAAAAAATATTGTTATTTTTGCAAAATGTACGCTCTTTTTTTGTTTATAGCGCAAAAAAGTAAAAATCGCACGGGTGATCAAATACCACCAAAAGAAAGCTCTGTTTGTGGGAAAAAAAGGACGTCAAATTCGTTTAGGTACAGCGTCGCACGACCGCGCAATTGTCCGTTAAAGTCACGCAGTGCCGAATCGCAAAATACCCCCTGGTCGTTTAGCAGGAAAATCCTCCGGGGCTTAAGTGGTTAACAGCAGGCTGAACGAAAAAAAAAAACAAAAAAACTGAGGCTGGCGTACTTTCCCACTGAGCTACTGTATTCTGACAGGGGGACAACTACTGACTGCAAATGCTGATCAGATGCTGGTTTTCCAACATCCGCTTCTGTCAGACAGGGAGCTGTACACATGGTCTGAAAGTGGTCCTGTTCCTGCCGAATTTACCATTTTCCGTATGTGTGCCTTAAGAAAAGCTTACCTTCTCTGTATTCAGGAAGAAGACAGGATTACTGGGCTCCAGGACTTCTTTTAACCAGGCACTTTCAGGAGTCTCCCTGAATTCCAGCTCCAGCTTTAAAGACTTCAGCTGAGGTAGCTGGACTGTGGCTGTAGACACCCGTTCAGAAGCACACTCTAGACGTCCTTCATATACCAACTTATTGCTCAGGGACATTATTTTGCTGAAAAAAGCACTAGTCATTACTTTAATGAAACAAGCAAGTATGTGCTTCAATGTATGGCCAAAATAGTATCATAATCCCTACCTATTCATGCGATACTGCACAGTCAGGTGGACAACTGCATCTTGGTTCCTCTCCAATCTTTTGAACAAGCTTTCACTCATTCCTAGCTCTCTGCCAAAACAGATTTAGGCCTGTTATGCAATACAGACATTAGAGAGGAAGAATATGGAAGATTTACATCACTGCAAACTAAAAACACATGACCCCCTGGTCCAAACAATAAACAAACAAATAGAGACTAGAAGGTGGCCAATAATCATTTCTAATGTAATGGAATAGCATAATATTACCTGGCTTCTGCACTTTGGACAAGAGGGGGAAGTTGCTGATGATCCCCTACTAAAACAAATCTGTCAGCGAAGAACAAGGGGCCGAGGCAGATTGGCTGGCTGATCTGAGACGCTTCATCCACAATGCAGAAATCAAACCTCCGTCGAGTGAAGATTGGATGGTTGACTCCCATACACGTTGTCCCAACAACAGGCTAAATAAAAAAAATGCTTTTAAAACCTCATGAGTGCTTTAACATGTGTAGAAGTAGCAAATGTTCAAATGGATATTGTGCTGCCACGCAGCTTTAACTGTCTAGCAGTTGTTATTACAGGTTATGCTATGTTATTGGTATCTTCCTTGCACCCCTGCTGTTTCTGGCTAGATGGTTTCTCCCATCCTCCATTTCCTGCTGTAACTCCCATTTTGTGTAGTTGTTATGAGAAGACTGCAGAGTGTGGAAGCTGTGTAACTTCATTGGAAATTTATCTATGGAAAATCCTCTATGTTTATGCCTTTGCTAACTTGAAGCATAAAGAAGCATAGGAGAACACCTCTGGAGTCTTTATTCATTGAGTAAACTATCTGTTAAAGCCATCATTCAACCTGCTGCACACACTTACAGACTGGGGGTCTACAAGAAGGTCACAGGTACAATCGATGCTGAGACAGAACAGTAAATTTCCAGGAATATACAGCTTCAGAAAGTAAATTTCCATGGTAATATACAGCTTCAGAAAGTAAATTTCCAAGAAGTACTTGAAGTAAATTTCCAGAAGCATCCATCACAGGTATCTGCAGCTTCAGAAACGCGAGTACCACACTTGCCTGTGTGTCACCAGAAGCATTAATCTGCGTACGAAACCAGACACCTACTGAATGCTTCATTACTATTACAGCCTTCTGAGATGAGCTATCCAGTCTGAACTAGTTTTCAGCACTAGCCAACTATTGTAACAACAAATACCTCAGCCCAGCCTGCTTACTAACAGAAGTCACTACTTACAGAGCTGAGCTCTGGCAGATTTCTAACAAGACACCAAAACTACAGTACTTATTATGTCTGACAGAGATCTCACAGAGTTACCTGCATTTAGTCAAGATAAAGCAGACTCCTTACTTCATTCTGCTCGTCCTGTCAGAGCCCCTCATCCATCCTTGAAGGCAAGGGAGGTTTATGAAGCAAGTAAGGAAGAAACATCTAGTAACCTGACTGCATTATGGGAAGAGACTTTAAATTGTATAACAGCCACTAATGAAACTAGCAACAATTCTGAGCAATTGAACACTGCTCTCTCAAGGGTTAAGAAGGCATTTGAGAATTATAAAAGACTTTCTGAGAAGTACTATTCCCTATTGTCACATTCCAACATAGAGGAAGCTGCATTGGAATTAAAGGACTTTACTTCTAATGACCAGCAGAGGCATAGCACATATCTTGAAGCAAAGAAACAGATAGAAGGTAGATTGGCACAGCTACATGAAACTACATCCTGTAACTCTGCTTCTTCCTGACACTCAGGAAAATCTTCCAGGTCTGCCCGCTCATATCATAAATCTTCTTCTAAGTCATTGCGGTCCTGCTCTATAAAAGGTCAATACTGAGCGACCAAATTCTCAAAGCTCGCCAAAAGGTTGCAGTAGCCCAGGTTCAAGCCGCCTGCGCTGAAAAAGAAGCAGCCTTCAAGGCAGAAGCTAAATGCAAGGAGGCAGAAGCTAAATGCAAGGAAGCAGAAGCTAAACGCATTCAAGCAAGAATACAAGCAGAAACAGAGGCTCAGCTAGAAATTCTTCAGAAGTACAGAGAAAAGGAAGTAGCTTTAGCAGAGTTATCTGTCTTGGAACAAGCCCTATTGGAAGAAGAAGGTGCAGCTTGTACCAACTTGTCAAGACCCTGTTGAAAGGACCCTACAGTTTGTCTTAACTCAGAACCACGACAATACAGTCCCACCTACAGTTGGAGATTCTTCTCATAATCATCCAGCAAGTGGATCAGAAGGCAATGTGTCGCCAAAGCAAGCTGGTCAACTAGACACACCTACTAACAGAGACCCTCCACAACTACCGTACGTCACAAAATCAAGTGAATCAACCTACGCAGCTCATGTGCCACCACAACCCTATGTGCATAGAGATTACAAGGGCACAGCAGAAGACTACAGAATGAACTCTAAACCCCCTTTGATACAGCTCTCTTTAACTTCAAATGCTCAGAGACCTTCAGACGACAGACCCTTACCTAGATTAAACCCATCTGCAACACCTTTCTCTTTACCTACCAGCCAACATCAGATACCAACCATGGTCCAAGACAGCGCACCATCAGTAGACCCTGTGGCTATAAAAACTGAAAGCACTGACATTGCAGAGTTCAGCAAGTATATGATTCAACGAGAGTTGATTACAACTGGACTGTCTAGATTTGATGACCGCCCAGAGAACTACAGGAGTTGGAGATCTACATTTAAGGCGGTAACCAAGAACTTGGACATTGAACCTCAAGCAGAACTTGACTTACTAATAAAGTGGTTGGGGCATCAATCTTCAGAACAAGTAAAGAGACTTAAATCTGTATACATTTATAACTTTAAAGGAGGCCTTGATGCTGCCTGGGAACGTCTAGAACAAGACTATGGGAGCCCCGAAGTCATTGAATCTGCCTTATTCCAGAGACTAAACGACTTTCCTAAAATCTCTGTTAAGGACAATCATAAGCTTAGAGAGTTAGGTGACCTCCATGAACTTGAAATTGCTAAGTTAGATCCTAGTTTACCAGGTCTTAGCTATTTAGACACTGCTCAGGGCGTAAATCCTATTGTAGCAAAGCTGCCTAGTTATCTTCAGGGAAAGTGGACTAGTGTAGGATCAAAGTATAAGTATGAACATTATGTTTCCTTCCCTCCCTTTTCTTATTTCGCAGAGTTCGTGCGGAAGGTTGCAAGATCCAAGAATGACCCAAGCTTCTTCTATCCAGATACAACCACCATTCCTTTAACTACTTCAAGGGGTATTGCCACCAACAGTAAATTCAAGGATTTAAGGCATCCTATTGCCGTGAGTAAGACCGCGTTAGCATCCAACGTTTTAGCTACAGACATTAAAGCTAGCAATCTTAATCAACAGTGTCCTATTCATAATGCGCCACACTCTCTCTCCAAATGTCGTGCATTTAAGGACAAGCCTATTGAAGAACGCAAGTCATTTCTCAAAGAGCATAATATCCGTTTTAAGTGTTGTGCATCCTCCGATCATTTAGCTAGAGACTGTAAGATCGCCATCAGATGTTCTCTCTGCAACAGTGCCAAACATGTGGACGCTCTTCATTCAGACCTGTTCAAAAGGAAACCTTCACCCGGCAGCAACCTCAAGACTACATCAGATGATGGCGGGTAGAGAACTGAGCAATATGCCAACCCCGTAACCACAAGGTGTACAGAGGTATGTGGAGAAGGGCTTCATAGCAAGTCTTGTAGCAAGATATGTCTTGTAAGGGTTTTTCCTGAAGGATGTCCACAAAATTCCATAAAAATGTATGCCATACTCGATGATCAGAGCAATCGCTCATTGGCCAGTACAGAATTCTTTGACCTATTCAACATTCAAGGAGAGACCTAGTCCTATAATTTGCAGACATGTGCAGGAAAGGTCAATACTTCTGGAAGAAGAGCCCATGGCTTCATAGTTGCATCAGAATATGAGGACACAGAGTTTCCTCTTCCAACTCTAATCAAATGTGATCAGCTACCGAACAACAGAGAAGAAATCCCCACACCAGAGGATGCACGTCATCACCCTCATTTGAGCCACATTGCTAACTACATTCCACCACTTAACAAGGATGTTAAGATTTTGATTCTACTAGGGAAAGACATTCCTAGAATTCATAAAATGAGTTATGTAATGGTCCAGATGATGCTCCTCAGGCCCAGAAACTCGATCTTGGATGGGTGATAATAGGAGAAGTCTGCTTAGACCAATCTCACAAGCTCTTGGATGTAGCTTCCTACAAAACTAATGTTACCTGTCAATTGATGAAACATCCATCGCACTATTATATGAAGGAAAGACTTGATTTTAAAAACGAAGTTCCATATCAAGCACTTCAAAGTATTAACTGTAAGCTCACTTCTCAAAAGGACTTTGGTGATTCAGTGTACCAGACTACTTGTGATGACAACAAGATTGCCCCTTCAGTAGAAGACAAGGAGTTCATCAAGATTATGGATGAAGAGTTCTTCAAGGACAATTCCAACAGTTGGGTAGCTCCATTACCCTTCCGAGTACCACGGCTTACTCTCCCTAACAATCGAGAACAAGCTTTAACCAGATTTGCTGCACTTAAGAAAACTCTCCGTAACAAACCTGAGAAGCAAGAACACTTTCTAGCATTCATGCAGAAGATTTTAGTGCCAGCAGTTGTCCTCACACAAACCATTTGGTTTTCAGGACCCAAGTTTTTAATGGACCAGTCTTCTACAAACTCAGAAGAAAATATCGATTTCCACCTGGAGGATCCAGATACTGATCCGGAAATCCGGCCTGAAGTTGTAGCATTGAGTTCCAACATCTGCTCAAGAAGAAATTTGGAGGATGAAGATGACTCCACAGATATGCGGGATGGAGCTGATGAATGGATGCAGGCCAAGACTCTGGTTAAACCTCCGGACCAGCTGGAACTCAGCAAGGCTGAACTTAAGGAGGAATTCACTCGTATCCTGACTGCAAACAACCCTCATGCCCCCCAGAGCATTGTGAGGTACAGTTTTAAGGAACGGGCCTACAAACTCATTAGCATCGTGGACCAGCTGGCCGTACACTTCTCCCTGGATGGAAACATGTCACACAAAGACTGATGAAGCACGGCGACAGGGGGCGAAGTTGAGAGTCATTGAAGAGACTCAGACCAACGACTCCACAGAGCCGGGAGACAAAGATACAGATGGGAAGTCTGACGCTCAGGCTAGTGAAGAATGGACAGAAGGTGAGGAAATACCATCCAGGAACAAGGAGAGAAAACTGACCAACCAGTTCAATTATAGCGAGAGAGCGTCCCAGAGCATTAACAAACCTCTGTGACAGCGAGCTTCTCAGACAGAGCCACCTCCAAGGGCCACCTTCTCCGCCACTGCAAACCAGTGGAAATTCAACCCACCACACGCTTCACACATGGGCGGAGCATGGGAACGTATGATTGGGATGGCAAGGCGTATACTGGATTCTATGTTGCTTGATGTGAGTTCTTCACGTCTTACCCATGAAGTACTTACTACATTCCTTGCTGAGGTCGCAGCAATAATCAACTCAAGACCGTTGACCGCTGTATCCACAGACCCAGAATGTCCGATTGTTTTAACTCCAGCTGCATTATTGAGCCGGAAAATTGGACAGATCCCAGCGCCAAAGAGCATCTTTGATGAAAAGGACATATATAAACGTCAATGGAGATACGCTCAATGCCTTGCAGATTGTTTCTGGGACAGATGGAGGAAGGAATACCTCACACTTCTCCAAGGACGTAAAAAGTGGCATACCCAGAAGCCTAACTTAAAGGAAGGGTACCTGGTTCTTCTAAAAGACAAGCAAACTCACCGGATCCAGTGGCCAGTTGGAGTTATTACAAAGGCCATTGCTAGTGATGATGGAAAGGTCCGAAGTGTGGAAGTCAGGATTGTAAAGGACGGGAGCCCAAAAACCTTCCTGAGACCAGTCACTGAGACAGTCCTAATTATGTCTGCTTCCAAAAATTCTGATTCAGTGTTATGTGAAGGAGTCACTTAGATCTCTAGCATAGTTAGCTTAGAGGAGAGGGCTACATAGCATTCTACTGTATGCAATGTTAATTGTATGTTTATGGAAAATAATTGTCTAATGGTATCTCACGATACCAGGCGGGGAGTGTGCTGTCACGCAGCTTTAAGTGTCTAGCAGTTGTTATTACATGTTATGTTATGCTATGTTATTGGTATCTTCCTTGCACCCCTGTTTCTGGCTAGATGGTTTCTCCCATCCTCCATTTCCTGCTGTAACTCCCATTTTGTTTAGTTGTTATGAGGAGACTGCAGAGTGTGGAAGCTGTGTAACTTCATTGGAAATTTATCTATGGAAAAGCCTCTATGTTTATGCCTTTGCTAACTTGAAGCATAAAGAAGCATTGGAGAACACCTCTGGAGTCTTTATTCATTGAGTAAACTATCTGTTAAAGCCATCATTCAACCTGCTGCACACACTTACAGACTGGGGGTCTACAAGAAGGTCACAGGTACAATCGATGCTGAGACAGAACAGATATTATAAAAAGTGTGGTTTGACAGTAAGCCCATGGTACATACGAGAAGATTTTTGAAACTCTGTACTGTCCAACATACCTGGCTGTTATAGAGTTCTTCTAACCCACTTAATGTCTTTATTGACTTGGCTTTGAGGATTTCTTCTTCTCCATACTTCTGAATCTCTGGATGGATCTTCTGGGTTCGTCCCAAGCGCAGAAATCCTACCTGGAATTTTTTCAGCTTCAACAGAATATTGTCTACTGCAGAGTGTGTGTAACTGGTCAGCAACACACTGAATCCACAGGCATAGAGAATTCTTACCTGAAATAAAATACAATTTTATATTGCACCCAGAACGCATTACCATTAAATGTAACCAATAGTGTGCTTTCTTTCTATACTAAATGGAAAGCATACTATTTATGAGCACACATATTTAGCACATTTTGCAGTGTTCACCTTAATGTTTGTTGTGAATTGCACATTTATAAATGTTCGCTTTTACAATCCCAAAAAAGTTTGGATGCTGTCTAAAAACTGGATTTTTGTAAGAACTTACTGTAAAATCCTTTTCTCTAAAGTTCATTGACATTGACGCAGCGCCATCTATTCAGAGAACATAGGGTTATGCTCCTCCCACTAGGAATAGGCACTAGGCTGGAAAAAAGTTTAACCACACCTATGGGGCTGTCCCTGCAGGCATAACCCCTCACACTCTGATATCAGCAAGCAGTTTAGTTGCAAGCAGTGTTTAGAAAAGAAAAAAAACCTATTCACTCAGAAGTAGAGGGGTGGGTGCTGAGTGTCGAACTTTAGAGAAAAGGAATTTATGGTAAGTTCTTACAAAAATCCAGTTTTCTCTATCGTTCGACAGACGCAGCTCCATCTATTCAGATATCATAGGGATGTCCCAAAACAGTATATTCATGAGGGGTGGGAAGGCAATGCAAAAAAGAACCTAACTCCCCAAAGGCTAAACTTAGCCAACCAGGTAACATGGAGCTCAACCAGGAACATAAATACACCCTCAAAGAGAAACAAAAAAAGATTCTGTGGCCCATAGAGTTGAATGGAAACCGCATAGGTGTTCAAATCCAGTGCCTTTTGTAAGACTTTGTACTGAGGGAGGGAGGGGAGAGAGAGAGAGACACAAACACAGGGTCATAAATTAAAACCGCAGCTGCATTCAAATTGTATTGCAAATGCATTAGACTTGCAGATGAATGCACATGAGGTCACACTGCCTGTGATCCTTTAAAATCGCACTACAATATCCATTAAAATCATATCTCATCAGTGTAAACCTAGCCTTAAGGCAGACCTGCATTATTTTGATTCTTACCAGAGTACAGATGGTTGTAGTTTTCCCTGTACCGGGCATGCCAACAATAAGTGTGTAGTCTTTTGACAGCAGGACTCGTTTCATTGCTTGCTTTTGCGGCTTGTTAAGACCTAGAACGGATAGAATTTACACAGTTAGTGAAAGATTGCTACGCTTTCTTTGGGAAAGAATATATGGTTTTCATACATGCATACATATCACAGAAAACTTAGACAATTTTTACAAGCAGAGTTCTCACTGCACAGATGACAGCAGGTTAAACCATAAAGAATATTTTAGAATGTAAGAGATGGAGAGAGTTTAACCATCAAAGTGATTTCTCATGTCTGAGTATCTCCTGTGGGGAGATACGTGTGCACAAGGGCTGTGGAAGCACCCCAATGTGGTGAGAATATTGAAGACTTCAAAATGAGTGGCTAGATTTAGGAGTCTCCAAAGAGCCAATGGGTGGAGTCAGACTACCAGAATCCACCTATAACCCAATGACACTTATGAATGGAATGACCCTTTAGGGAAATAACTGTGGCTTATATTTGAATACAAAGGGATGAAATAGAATTTTAATTGTATTTAGAAGTTGCCAAAAATCTCTTTTATAGTATAGTCCACAACATAAATCCTTACCCTTTAAAATGTTGGCTACCGTGTCTTTGGCATCATGGGGCAGAACTGAGCTTAGAAACTGAACAAAGTGAGGCTTTCTAAAGTCAATGATCAAATCTCTGAGTTTCTCACTGCAGGACAGGAAAACAAATAATTTTTACTTTCATTGACAGATATAAGAGAAGACTCAGAAGCAGCATAACACTGACACATTTAACATTTATTTAAAGCTGTATTGCATTGCCCTGAGTATATACGGGGGGGGGGGGGGAATTCATAAGATTTCACTTAAAACCTGAATGTTATTTCTGATTTTAAATAGGTAAACTGGTGTGTGGCTGGTATCATGTGCTATACAAGACCCAAACCAAAGCTAAAGGAAAAAGCAGTTCCCATTTAAAAAATTACCCATATAATGGATGGTCAGAATTGAACTGTGGGAAACCACAGAAAATTGAATTTTTGTAAAATCTTACCGTAAAATTCCTTTCTCTGAGTCCTCTGACAGTCGCCACCCACTCATTCAGTCTTCACCAATGGGTATTGCGCTTCCTTTTTGGCCAGCTTCTGTCGATGGTGCATGACCGAAAAAGGTCTGCCTATCGGCTCACTCAGCCAATGGCTGAGAACGCTGACTGGAGTGTTCTGGGGGCTACACAAGTGAAGCTAGTGCCTGCAGTCACCAATGCTTTCTCCTCGGGTACCCAATGCTGACAGGCACAGCAGTGCAAAAGGGCTACCTAAATGCTCAGGGTTCTAGGTTCATGCCCCTGTGATGGAAGCCCAGGAGCCCACCCCCCCCCCCCCCCTGCATCCTACAGGCTTGAAAGAAGGCCTGATGCCAGTCCCCGTCCCTATCAGGAGTGGTGTCCATGCGTCGCTGGCCAAAGAGTTTCAGTGCTAAATGTGGAACCGGAGAGTAGGGGAAAACAACCATAGTGTAGTAAATAGAAAAATGAAACCTTTATTAAAAAAATGTAGTGCACTCACAAGTGGAAGAAGTTACAGGGGTCACTAAAAGATATGGGCAGTCGAAAGGGAGACCAGCCTAAGGGAGCTGAGCCTGGGGATTCCAGACTGCCCCAGGTCCGGATTGGCCAATCGGGAGAACCGGGAGGATTCCCGGTGGGCCGGTCGGGTTGAGGGCCGGTGTCTTGATCTGCAAATATGCTTGAGAATATGCTTCCTGCGTTCCAGCAGCCGAGGAGCGGGCCGATGACGTCATCCGGCGGGATCAGATTGGCTGCTGGTTTCTGCATAGGTGTGATTGGTCCAGCCCAGGAGCCGCTGATTCTCATTGGCCGATTCTCATTTCCAGCAGCCGAGGCGTGGGCCGATGATGTCATCCGGAGGGATCTGATTGGCTGCTGGTTTCTGCATAGCCATGATTGGTCCAGGAGCCGCTGATTCTCATTGGCCGGCGGAAGGCGCTCTTTTTTAAAGCCTTGAACTTGATGAAGTCTGGAATCATCTGGCACTCTGCGCCACCCCTATGGTAAGTTTTATGGAGTTTTTTTTATTTGGATGAGCCTTAGGTTTTGGGTCTCCTTTCTATCCAGCACTGCTGGATAGGAGGGGATGGGTCAGCTGCATATAGATGAATTGATCTGCTGCAGGAGGAATATGGAAAGATCAATTCCTTTATATTCAGCTGCCCCACCGCCCCTCCTATCCAACTTCTTTTGCTGACCCCCCAGTGCTCTTAAAGTGGAGTTCCACCCATTTAAATAAGTTGTATGTAATCCCCATAAAAATACTTTTAGCAATGGAAACTATTTTATTTTTTTTCTGCAAGGAAATACCTTTTTATCTTCTTTATTGATCCTCACTTCTGGGTCCGGCCGCCTATAGGCGATTATGTCATTCTGCGATTCGCAAGGGCTGCTGGGATGTATCCCAGCAGCCCTTGCGAATCGCCTAGTGACGAAAGCTCGCATTATTACACCGGCACCAGCTGTAGTCGGGATGTAGAGTTAGATTTTTACTTAATTTCGATGTTTGGATATTTATGAATACTACCTTATATACTCGAGTATAAGCCAAGTTTTTCAGCATGTTTTTTCATGCTGAAAATGCACCCCTCGGCTTATACTCGATTCACTGGCTAGGGTCTTTTTAAAAATGGCGCCGCTCGGCGCCGACGTGTCACTGCGCATATGCCGCATGCCCGGGAATAGCCGAACATGTTCGGCCTTTCCCAAACATCGGCGGCGCATTTGCGGTGACATATTGCGATTTTTAAATCGAAGATGGTGCCTCACCGATAGGTAAGTGAGACTCCTCCGCAGCCCCTGCATTTCCTCATGCAGTGCTGCGGGCATGGTACAGGACATTCTCCTGCACCATGCCCGCAGCACTGCATCTCCTGTGCCATGCCTATACCATCACCTGTGCCATGCCTATACCATCACCTGTGCCATGCCTATACCATCACCTGCGCCATGCCTATACCATCACCTGCGCCATGCCTATACCATCACCTGCGCCATGCCTGTACCATCACCTGCGCCATGCCTGTACCATCACCTGTGCCATGCCTGTACCATCACCTGTGCCATGCCTATACCATCACCTGTGCCCTAACCTGTGCCATGCCCTTACCATGACCTGTGCAATGCCTGTACTATGACCTGCGCCATCTCCTGTACCATGCCCGCAGCCCCTGTTTTGTGTCTCGTGGTGGTCCAATTGGGTCCAGTAGCTGCTGCATTTCCCACCCTAGGCTTATACTCGAGTCAATAAATGTTCCCACTTTTTTGTGGTAAAATTAGGGGTCTCTGCTTATATTCGGGTCGGCTTATACTCGAATATATACGGTAATTCTTAATGAAAATAGATTCTGATACTGTCCTGGTATTTACTGTTCTAATAAATCTTCACTGTGAAGCAAAACTTAGGCTACTGTATTTGCACTGAATTGGAAATATGTTTTTGAAAAATACAATGAATTACAAGGCTGTAGAGAACAGTGCGCCATTGCAAACGTATATTCTGAGGTTTTAATTACATTATTTTAATATAGTCAGTCGTGAACTAAAGTGGGCTGGTCTAAGGCATGAAACTCCAGGGCTGAAAATGAGTCCCACTCCGGCCCTGGTCTGCACTCTTACCAGTTAAGAAGTTGGTCCAAGGGGCATTAGGCATGAAGATAGGGCCTCTGCTTTACCACTCAAAACCATGAAGATATGGAGGAGCAGCCCAAAAAAACTTTCCCCCTTAAACCCAGAGTTCCAGCAAAATGTTTCCTGTTCGTAACAGGAAAACACAAATACTGACCAGTTCAGCAGAGGGACTTCACTTTAAAGTATTATTTGGTGATGCGTTTCCTGTTCCTGTTGGATGTGGTAACAATCTCTCATGTGCTGTCCTGGAAGACTATTTGGGAAAATGCTTTTCCTTTAGTTCAATTATAATGTGCATAATGTACATGACAATATTCCTGTAAAAAATATAAAAGAGCCAGTGACCATTAAACTTGTCACGGCAGGTTAAGGGTCCTTTCACACTGATGGTCTTCTAATATGCGTTTGTGCAGCTTAAGGGCCCCTGCACACGGATGCCCTTTTGATGAATTCCCATTGACTTACAATAGAAGGTGCCTTTTTAGTGTACTTTTTAAAAACTGAGCCAAAGATGCAGCACGCAGGACCTTTCAAAGCGCAGTGCACATGCAGTGTGAAGTTCCATAGGAGTTAAAGGGATACATTTTTCATGCATTTTAGTTCCGTTTTTCAAACACCAAAAACCGATCAGTTTGAAAGCTATCTTTCAAGAAAAAAAAAAAAAACAGATCAGTGTGAAAGAACTCTTAGGGTTTTAAATGATCCACAGCCTCCTCTCAAACAGGTTAAGCCTCAAAAAGGCTTCTACTCCATGCCATTTCTGTAAAAATCCATTCCTTCAGTACTATAGTTTAAAAGACTAAAAAAAAAAAAAAAAACACAAACCTTCCAGGAGAATTTTCCATAAGCTTTGATAAGTTCCCTAGATGGGCATCCAGACCACCCCCTCCTTCCTCATGATCAAGTCTAAATATAGTACCTTGAGGAATCTTGGCTAGGCTCCTGTAGGAGAATATTTGCAACATTTTAGTTGAGCAACTGTTCTTTTTCACATGCCATCAGAAAGTTACGATTGAATAGTCACACAAACCTGTCCAAAATGCAGGTTATACTATTCTCATTAACATCTCGGATAAATCCAGTAGAAAGAGCAAGGAATTTTTTATCTTCTCCACTTACTACAACTCTATCCCCTGTCACCAGATTAGTAGTTGGAATGTTACCAGACTGACGATGGAAAGCATGAAGGTACTGTCCTTCGGCCAAGGGCTGTATACTTCCTGTCCTAATGAGGTTCCCAACACACTGCCCATTGTCTTCTCTAAATACAAAAAAAAATATCCATACAAAGAATGGGTAAAGCAAACAGACATGCACAATACTTAAAAACCACTATGCAAACACAAACTGCGATATTATATTTAGGCTCCGTTCACATATTGGCTTACCGGATCGCAGGCAGAATCTCCTCTAATCTGCCCATGATTCCGAATCACAGTAAATCCCAGGATGCCACCGCGATTCCCGTCACTTCCAATGGCACCCCAAACGTGGCACGATTTTGCCGCGATTGTTGCCCGAATTGCGGGACACCTGTCGCCCAAAAAAAAAAAAAAGTACAAGAACTTAGGCGACAATCGTGGCAAAATCGCGCTGGGTTTGGGGTGCCATTGGAATGGACGGGATTCGCGCAGGCGCCCCACGATTCGCCCCGATTCAGAATCACGGGCAGAATCATGGCGATTCTGCCCACGATCCGGGACGTCAATATGTGAGTGAAGCCTTATCGTTTCAGCAAAAGAAAAATAAATAGTTATGCCTAAAAATTTTAGGATGTGACCTAGTCAAGAGACTGGCCTGTCTTGCCTAGGTCAGGACCTATGTAAAGTCTAGGATTTTTGTATACTGCAGGTCTAAAACATTAAAAAGGCTACTGGTCCTATGTAATGTAATCACTGTGGCACGAAGAACAAGAAATAATCCATGCAGTGATATTAACTGCTTGTCTAACTATAATTTGAATTAAGTCAATTACAACTAGCTATATGACAAATCTACACCAATGACCTATGAAAAAGATACAAAATTAGAAAACTCGTTACCTCTCAGCTGCTGACTGCATCCATATATTTTTGCGACCATTTTTTGATTCCTTTGATTGGGCTTCCAGACAGCACATGAGGTACCAGATATTGAAGTACTGTAAGTGGAAGTCTTTCAGGTGTTCAGTCTGATTCTCAATTACAGGGAGCATTTCACTGGGTATGTAGAATGATCCACTCTGCTGTTCTACAGACCTAACAGCAGCATAAAATAGAACATGTATTAATTTATCTGTTGGCTTTGGGGGGAAAAAATATATTTACCAGTACTGTGAAAGCCTTGGGCAGGTGTGAAAAAATGCTGTAAATTAAGAACCATTTTAGAAATAGAAATGTTAATAGTATATTTTTTATCAATTAGCAAAATGGAAAGTAAATGAACAGAAGAGAAATCCAAATCAGATCAATATTTGGCGTGACCACCTTTGGTCTTCAAAACAGCATCAATTCTTCAATCTTTCTAGGTACACTTGTACGCACTTTTTGAAGGAACACAGCAGGAAGGTTGTTCCAAACATCTTGAAGAATTAACCATAGATCTTCTGTAGATTTAGGCTGTCTAAAATCCTTCTGCCTCTTCAGGTAATCCCAGACAAACTCAATGATGATCATGGCTCCTGATCGCCTGCTGCCCTGTTTCTTCACCCCAGTTTGTTTTCGTGCATAGGACAGGAAACAAGGCTAAGCGACTCAACTATGCACAAAAACATAGAACTGGGGTGCAGAAAAAATGGCAGCTGGGGCTCTGGACTAGTCAACATTTGAATTATTTAGCTGTAGCAGGTGGTAGTTAGTTCACAAAGGGGTGCAATGTGTGTCTGCAGGGAATAGTGAAGCATGGTGAAGGTTCCTTGCAAGTTTGGGGCTGCATTTCTGCAAATGGAGTCGGAGATTTGGCCAGGATCAATGGTGTCCTCAATGCTGAGAAATCAGGCAGATACTTATCCATCATGCCATATCATTAGGAAGGCTTATGACTGGTCCCAAATTTATTCTGCAGCAGGACAACAACCCCATACATCAGGGCTCGACAAACCCCGGGCGCCAGGTCGCATTGGCGACTAGAATTAGCCAACTGGCGCCTGGGGCGCACTGCAAGAGGTGTCCTGTCCCTTTTGCGCCCCCCCAACCACTCACCGAGTGCACGGACTTCCGCGCCGTCCGAAAATTGAGGACGCGGCTTTTCGGCCTTCTTCAGTGAGAGAACGGGGAACTGGTGCCCTCTTGTGGTGGCCGGGAGTTTGACAAGCAGTAACTAATGGCTGTTTCCCCTGCCTGTCCATCTCCTTCCCAAGAGGAGATGAGAGGGAAGTTTTTGCAGGCTTCATCTCCCTGTCCACTTACCTTTGCTTAAAAGTTTAGAATTATTAAAACATTTTTTTCTTTTTTCAATTATAAAAAAAAATAAAAATGTATTTTTCTATTTTTTTTTTTCAATTATTATAAAAAAAAAAAAAATATAATAATATAATTTTTTTTCCTCATCGCCATGCCACAGCCGAAGGCCCCTTTCACACGGGCTGTCTGATCAGGTCCGCCTGTCAGTTTTTCAGGCAGACCTGATCGAACCTTTCAGTCGCCTCTATGGAGCAGTAATCTGCCGCCATCTGATCCTGTCTGCCAAAAACATACGGATGGTGGTTCTATTTTCTATCCATCCCGTGGATCGGATCAGATGGTCTGTTTCCATCCGATTGCGCTATAGAGGAGAGTGGGGTTCTAGTCATCTTTATGTGTAAATTTAGTATGTTATTTTTTTGGAAATAAAGCTTGGTTGTTTCTTTAAAAAAAAAAAAAAAAAAACTGGCTCCTAACTTTTTTAGCTGGCTCCTAGATTTCAGGAAAACTTGTCAAACCCTGCCATACATGCATTCAATGCCATCAATCTCTTCCAACCGCCACCTCCCAGCCGTTTAAGAGCATCTAAATGCTGCGAGGCAAAGGGGGCATTCGGGTCATGTGACCGCTGTGACTAGTGGTCACATGAGCAGAAAGCTCCTGACTGCAAGTACACATTGAGAGCTTTGCCGCCAATGCCTGTGATGGGAGCGCCGAGGGCGTGTGCGCTCAGCACAGAAAACGGTTTACATAAATCCGCATATATGTGGCCTCTCTGCGTTTAAGCGTCACATCGGCAGGAAGTGGTTAAGAACTATCTGCAGTGTAAAGGAGGACAAGGAGTCGTAGACGTGATAATCTGGCCCCCACAGAGCCCTGATCTCAACATTGAGTCGGTCTAGGAAGAGAGAAGGATTTGAGGCAGCCTACATCTACAGAAGATCTGCAAATTATTTCTCCAAGATCAAAAAATGGGGGAAGAGGGGAGGGAGGAAAATAAAACTATAAAATGGAATATAAAGGGGGGGATAGATTGGGAATACAAAAAATAGTAAAGAGGAAAAATAATAGTAAAGAGGAAAAATAACATATTCATGTAGAGTTGCCATGGTAGTAGCAACTAAATATATATATGTAAAAAAAAGGGTAATTAATAACATAATTGCCATGGTAATGGTAGCAACTAAATAAATGAATGTATAAAATAGTTCAATTCCTATAAAGCACTAAAGGGAATGTTGAGACTTTGTGTGAGGCAGTTGACGAAAGAAAAAATATGAATAAAAATAAAACATTTTATTATGAAATATTTGTGGTAACAATTACAGACACATGCATAAATATAGTAATTCATATATGTGCATGGATAAAGGACATTTCATATATGTACATAAAATACAGCTATGCATATTCAGAATACAAATACAGTAATTCACAATGACAAAAAATATAAAATATAACACGTTGTAAAAAGAAGAACAGCTGCGTCTTAAAAAGCTCTATGCGTTTCATGGTACAAAACAACTTCCTCAGGAGCAGAGGCAGCGTTGTGTCTAAAAATAGATGGAGGTAACAATGTAAACAATAACTTCGGCATCAGAAGAAAATTAGACCAACATAAGAAGAACAAAAATAATCCATTCTATCTACCTACATAAAGTTGCCATATCATGCAATAATGCCAGAACCGGGCCACTGGTATAGTCTAAACCGGGAACTGTGGTGGAGGGATCCGTGCAAAATCCAGGCGCCTACCAAGATATATGCAGGTGAAATCTCCATGGGAAACTAGTTAAATAGAGGAGACACCGCTAGGTGTCAAAAATACTATTGTAAAAAATCCTACATAATGTAGGATGAGAAAAATCTTTTTTTCAAATTATAATGGTAGTAAGAAACCCTATGTCCATGGAGATGGTGAAAACAAACCGAAGAAAGTGTGAGAGGTGTGTGCAAGAAAAAGCACCTATAGACCCAAAACCACAAATGGAATCAATAAATAGGTGGAATGAAAGTAGGGGAGCAATAGTATCCCAGGGAGGGAGAGGCAGCCAGTGAGCAGATGAGTATGAAAGAAAAATCGAAGGTGCCCGAATAGATACCTAACAGTAGGATAATTCAAAGTGATATAGAGTGCGATGTATTCAAGGATGTATTCCAAGGAATTTTCTTTTGATGCCGAAGTTATTGTTTACATTGGTACCTTCATCTATTTTTAGACACAACGCTGCCTCTGCTCCTGAGGAAGTGGTTTTGTACCATGAAACGTGTAGAGCTTTTTAAGACGCAGCTGTTCTTTTTACAACGGGTTATATTTTATATTTTTTGTCATTGTGAATTACTGTATTATGAATATTTATGGCTGTATTTTATGTACATATATGAATTACTATATTTATGCATGTGTATGTAATTGTTACCACTTATGCAAATATTCAAATATTTCATAATAAAATGTTTTATATGGGGGGTTGCTGGTGCCTCAGACCAGAGGTTATTCATATTTTTTCCTCTTTCGTCAACTGCCTCACACAAAGTCCCAACATTCCCTTTAGTGCTTTATGGGAATGTAACTATTTTATACATTCATTTAGTTGTTGCCACTACCATGGCAATTATGCAATTCATTTTTTACATATATATTTAGTTGCTACTACCATGGCAACTCTACATGAATATGTTATTTTTGCTCTTTACTATTTTTTGTATTCCCAATCTATCACCCCCTTTATATTCCATTTTATAGTTTTAATTTCCTCCCTCCCCCCTCCCCCATTTTTTGACCAGAACAGGGATGGAGGTGCCTTGTTTATAAGCACCTCATATAAAATCCCAAATTTTTATTTATATATTTCTCCAAGATGTTTGGAACAACCTACCTGCAGAGTTCCTTCAAAAACTGTGTACAAGTGTACCAAGAACTACTGATGTCGTTTTGAAGGCAAAGGGTGGTAACACCAAATATTGATTTGTTTTGGATTTCTCTTCTGTTCATTTACTTTCCATTTTAAATTGATAAAAAAGAAACCATTAAACACTTTGATTTCTGAAAGCATTAAGTTACAGCATTTTTTTAACCTGCCTAACATTCGCACGTTACTGTATATACCTCGCGTTTAGTAACCAGTTATTTTCTAATGGTCGCTTACAAAAGTAGGCTGGTTGCTATGGGCTGCATACTTTAGGACACTTGATACAGATGGCTGAAAGTGCTTATCTTACTTTAGGATATAGAAAATACCACCTTACGTAGAGTGTCTTTTCAATTTCTGATTCAATAATATGGCATAAAGCATTTGATAATTGTTGGCCTCTTATTAAAGAAACTCTGTCGCGAACTTAAAAAATTTGAATGTACAGGCACAATAGAAAAAAATCTTTTAAAAGCTTACAGT